>NC_047533.1:60190040-60490040 GCF_012275295.1 Melopsittacus undulatus
CAGCCTCTATCACACTTGTTTTAAAGATATCCTTTAAGATAAGTAATACGGTGACAGGAATGTCAAAAGCTTTACATCTAATCACAGTAAGGCATAAATCAATTAATTATATTGAAAAGTCCCTATTACTAATCACACACTCCACCCTGACAAATATTTATAGCATATGTAGTTGTTAGTAACGTCCAAACACTAAACCATCCAAAACTGCCACAAAACCTGAACTGATTCATTCACTGCCTCCCCAACAGCAGATACACCAGTGCTGTAATAACTTCACAGGCTGGCTCATTCTCCTGTCTCTCACCAGCACTGAAACCCAAAGCCCCACACCAGGGGAACAATACAGAAGCAGAAAACACGACAAGCAAACAGTGACACATCGCTACGATACTCCCCTCCAAGCTTGCACCTATGGACATTACAACATCTGACACCGGGCACTGCCTTCTGCTCATTTCCCTCTTCTGAACAAAAGGGGGATGAAAAGTACAACACAATGGAAGAGGATTAGCTCAGGGCTGGGCATGACATTCTTAGCAGCCATTTTCACAAACAAGTTAAAATACTCAAGGAAACCTGGCTCCTGAAAATTAAATACACAAAGTGTTTCTTGGGTAGATAGTAGCTAGCAAGTGCAACAACAAAAAAGTGTTATTTATTTTGTTCTGTCGTGCAAAACTGTGTTGTAAACTCCAAGTGCTACCTACAGCTGACAGCCACGTGTATTTTATCTTACATAGAAGTAAGTGCTCTAGAAGACTTACTACGGCCCCAGAGAAGCGTTATACACAGTGAAACGATTTCTACTATTCTAGGAGGAGATGTAGACGAATTAGCTGCACGCATCTCGGATAGAATGGAGGAATTACTGAACCTGGAGCCCTACGCCTGCCCTCAGCAGGTAACCACTGGTGATGCGGGAGATGAGCGGACATGTACTTTGCACGCAGATCTTGTCAAGCCCACGGGGGTCGCTCTACCTTTCTGTCATAGTCGCGATCCCACATGTCGTTGATGGTGCAGCCGGCTCCGCGCATGAGCACCGCCCCGAGGCCGAACAGGGCCAGCATGTGGCAGTCGGGGAGGCAGCCCGGCTCGGCCGCCAAGCTGATGCTCCATGTGCACGGCAGGTACAGCAGCCACGTCCCTGAGGGGAGAGAAGACCCGCGGGTGGCCTGAGGAGCGACACGAGGCGCAAGGGGGGGGGAGTCGCCACGGTTACCGCGTCACTCCGCGGCGCCTCGCCGCGCTCACCGGCGGGTTGGTGCAGCCGCATGAGGCGCAGGTAGGGCTGCAGCGGCCCCGGCGCTGCCCGCACCAGCTCGGACGCCGAGAAGCTGAGCGGGCGCGGCAGTCCCGGCGGCGCGGAGGGGCGGCGGAGGGGCGGAGCGGCGGCGAGAGGCAGGCGGGCGACGCGGAGACCGGGAGCGCCCCGGCACAGCCACGCCAGGAGCGCCGCCATCTTGCCGCCGCGCTTCCGGCGTGGCGGTGGCACGTGGGGTCACGCATGCGTGAACCCACCCCTTCCGTCGGGGGAGTGGGGCCGGGCCTGAGGCGGGTGTGGGTTGTGTGTCACCGTCCGTCCTCCGGGTGCTCACTCGCTCCCGGGAATCGAAACTGTGGGTGAGGCCGGGCGGAGCCCGCCCCCCGCGGCGCTGGTGGTGCTGCTGCCGCGGGGCAGGCAGGGATCTGTCTTGGTACAGGTACAAAGGACGGTGGCCAAGTCCTGGCTCGGGTCGTGAGGGAGTCTGGAGCTTTGCCTGCCGTCAAGCTTCGAGAGGTGAAAGCTGACAGAGCCCCCGAGGGGGACCCATGACACAGCAGCAGGATGCACACATTTAGTAACTCCTGTAGTCTTTAGTTGACGTACCTCAGCACCGCACAAAAAGCACATGTGCTGGTTTTGTTATTCTGTGAAGTCTTCCATGCTCTTTGTTAAAATCCCATAGATAACTGTCTGTCGTCAAATATACCATAATGTTCATGCGTCCTCAGCATATGTCTCTTCTCCTAAACCTTCCCAGACTGTAGTTACGAAAAACTACTAAGGTTGTATATGGCCTGTTGTCCTGGATTCAGCTGGTACAGAGCTCATTTTTTTCATGCCGTCTGGTGTAATGCTGTGCTTTGGATTTAATCTGATAACACTGATGTTTTGAGTTGTTGCTCAGTAGCTCTTTCCCTGATCAAGGACTTTCCAGTCTCTCATACTCTGCCTGTGAGAAGGGGCATGGGAAGCCGGGAGGGAGCAGAGACAGGACATCTAACCCAAACTAGCCAAAGGGGTATTCCATGCCACAGCACGTCATACTTGGTGTATAAACTGTGGGAATTATCCAGAAGGGGCTGATTGCTGCTCAGGTTGGGCTGGCTATCAGACAGCAAGTAGTGAACAATTGTACTGCTCATCACTTTTTTGGAGGATGGGGTTTCTTCCTTCTTCTCTCTGCATATTTCCTAATGTTGTTGTATTGCTATAATTTACTTTTATTTCAATTAAACTTTTTATATCAACCTGTGGGTTTTGACCTTTTTTTCTGATTCTGATTTTTGTCCCACTGCAGGGATTTAGGAGGGATGGGGAGTGAGTATGAGGCTGTGTGGTACTTAGTGGTCAGCTGGGGTTAAACTATGACATCTTTGGATCTCTGTCCTCATTCACTTAGTTCTCCCAACATCTTCTCTGAGTTACTGTGTAAAATGGGGAAGGAGAGGAGCTTTGGACAGAGCCATAAACACTTTGTCTTGCATGGTTTCAGTGATAAAATATCCACAAGTTTGCTGCTGAAAGATTTCCTGGAGAATTCGGTGACCATGTAGTGTGTAACTTCTCTCTCATTGCACCCTTCCTTCAGTTTGAACACCTTGTACACTGACAAAAACCAAGGGAAACCATTTTAGACCATCATTTCCCAAAAAGTTGGCTGCCAAGAGGAAGTAAAAAACCAGTGTGATGGAGAAGAGACTTCTACATATTTCTGCTTGCTGGAGCAGTATTGCACAGCAGTAACACAGTTTGCTCAGGACCATAAGAGAAACAGATGCTCAGCTCTGATGAAGTGTAACTAGAATATTTTTTCTTGTGTGACCTTGTCTGTTTCATTCTGTTGAGATCAGTCACTGGGGGCTTTATTCAGGTATGGATGAGTGCTTGAGGTGTGTTTGAACAGTGTAGCTTGGAGGGCAGCAAACAAGTACCTGCAGCCTTGCACGCTTGCTTTGCCTATATTTATATTCATTGTAAGGTGGCCTAGCTCCTCACTGAAGAAGGAAACCAAAACCCAAACCCTCAGAAATCTAGAGAATAGCACATTTCAGACTTGAAAAATCACCAAAAGCTATTAAGTCCCCACTGTCATTTTTGACTCAAGTCTGAGTCAGTGGTCAGAATGTCCCTGATTCCAAGGAGATTATCAGTTTCCTTATTTTTACATGCCTTAAATGGTCCCCTATACAAAGGTCTCATGATGCAATGCACTCCACCTTTCAGGAACTGATACACAGTAAATCCAAGGTGAGCAATCCAAGCTCAAAAATGCAAAAGCAGATTGGAATGTGTGAGAGAATTGCTCCTGCTCTCAGATAAATCTTTCTCTGTGTGTGTATGTATGTATATATGTATATATACATATATATATACACACACACACATATTTAAGTTCAAGACCCCAAATTTTACAGCATTCACAGAGGGGAAAAAACCCTTGGATAAAGTGCTCATGGGGCCTGCGCTACTGCAGATGGGGCCTGTGAGGGTTGTATTCAACTCTGGGTCTGACCATACTTGTCCTGCTGTGCTGGGATCCAGTGTCACTACATTTGTCTCCCTTCTGCTTTGTTTGTAGAGACCTAACAGTAGCTATCAGCTTAATATACAGCACTTTGTAAAGAGAAGTCACTTTGTGAAGAAGCTCAACATGAGCCAGCAGTGTGCGCTCACAGCCCAGAAAGCCAACCGTATGCTGGACTGCATCAAAAGGAGCGTGACGAGTAGGTTGAGAGAGGTGATTCTCCCTCTCTACTCTGCTCTCATGAGACCTCACCTGCAGTACTGCATTCAGCTCTGGGGCCCCAGCATGAGAGGTATAGAGCTGTAGAAATGAGTCGAGAGGAGAGTCACAAAGATGCTTCAAGGGCTGGAGCATTTATCCTATGAAGAGAGACTGAGAGAGCTGTTCAGCCTCAAGAGCAGAAGGCTCAGGGGAGACCTTACAGCAGCCTTCCAATACCTAAAGGGGGCCTACAGGAAAGCTGGAAAAAGATGTTTCATAAGAGCAAGTAGTGATAGGAAAAAGGGGAATGGCTTTAAACTGAAACAGGGGAGATTTACATTAGATATTAGGAAGAAATTCTTCACTGAGACTTAGAACAGGTTGCCCACAGAAGCTGGGGCTGCCACATCTATAGCAATGTTCAAGGCCAGGTTGGACAGGGCTTGGAGCAAAGGTGTCCCTGACCATGGCATGGGGTTGGAAATAAATGATCTTTAAGGTCCCTTCCAACACAGATGATTCTATGATGCAAAGCCACCTGGGTGTGTGTAGAGCTTTTAAAGTCGAAAGCGGTTACGTGAGCTGTGAATGATACCTCTCACCACCCCGCCATGTGAAGAACCAGGCTGTATGCTCAGAGGAGTATATGGGAGGTGAAGCCAGAGCAGCTGTCACTTCCACACCCAGACCTCCCTGTACCCCTCCTAGTAGTTCTTGCATGCCAATCGGCCCATGTACTATGCCTGAGTCAAACAGTGGGGTGGAGGTGACCCCTCTGTCTGACTCAGTACAACTGAAACACACCAACCTGGGTATGATTTCTTGAATTTTTACTTACTCGGGTTACTTTTGTTGAGAATCATGCAAAGTGCAGATGATGTGTGACCAAAAGGAATGGAGGGATTTTTGTGGTATCGGTATGTGAAAAAGGAGTCTTGAGAAAAAGGAAGATTGCCAAAAACTGGTATAAATCACTTTAATTAAAACCTTCAGATATAAAAGTCACAAGCATTGGAACAAACAAAACTGTTAGAAAAGTTCTAAAAAGAAGCTACCAGGAAAACAAAAATTTTGATGTCTTAGTTGTAAATTATTATAATAATTCCATATTATTAATTTTAAGTAGACAGCATGTAAGACTTTCCACTTCATTTTACGCTATCTTCTCTTATTGAACTTGGACAATATAAATGAATTTAGCATTCCTTATTCTCATTTCTGATCTATATTACCTCCTGATACATAACTCTTTGGAGAATGTATATGCACTGTGGGTGCAAACACTTCTTTGACACACTGAACTTAAATATAACCTCTTTATTGTGCAACTTTTCATCACAGCTTCATAAGTTTGTCTGTTTTTAAAGTCTGCTCGTTAAAGCATGTCTCCTCCCTCCCTGTGTTGAAAACCCGTGTAGCTGGTAGCGTCCTCTTAAAGCTTAAGAAGTGAAATACAGTGGTGTGTTGTTGTTTTCCCCTGCTGTGCTCAAGATACCATGAGGCATTGACAGTGGCAAGGGTTATATGTCTTCAAGAAAAGTAGATGCAAATAAACACATGCAAGAGGAGCCCACAGGTATTCTCTGGGGTTTTGCTCCCTTGCAGACCAGCAGCCCACACGGCAGAGGAAAGCAGCCAGTGGCACACTGAGCTGTAGCAGGAAGGGGAAGGCACGGCTGGGGAAAAAATGGCACCACCAGCACAAGTTTCTGGCCGAAACTGCTGTTTGCCCTGCAGGAGGAATGCCAGCCTAACGGACAGCTTTGTCTCCTGAATTGTTTAAGGCCACTGATGCCCCTCTGATGGTCGAGGTGTGAGTGGTTTGCTCAGTCTCTTTACTATCACATTTCCTCGAGGACCTGAGCAACTTATGCAGTGTGAAGCAGAGCTCCACCTACAGATAGGGTCAAGGAAGTCGCTTCCAGCTGAGCCTCCTGCGGAGTGGTGGAGGTTGAGCACTCTTACCTGCACGTCATTTGTTGAGAGCTCGCCTTTGGAAAGTACATGGCTATAGCTCCATCTTGTGACAGAACCTCCTACCTTGGGACAAACGTAAAGTGCTGCCCCAATCCCTGCCGAGGGCCTGTTTTCTCGACAAGGCATTTTCTCTTTCAGCTAACCCCAACCTCGGTTTGATCTGTGTCTCTGCTTTCCACCCCAGGATGCCCTCAGCAATCACAACCCCTCCTTGGGCTTCCCCACATGGTGCCAGCAAAATCACAACTGTACAGCTAAAATAACCCCCCTGCTCATCCTTTCTGAAAGCAGGCGTTTGAAGGAACTGCGTTGAAAACTGTGCTTGCAGAAATGAGAGGAGAGCAGAGGTTGCAATTCCTGCCTGGCAAAGTCCCAAGGGCAGTGTGAGAAGCTGATGCAGCTCTGTACATGGCATGGAGAAGGGCCCCATGCTCAAGTGCAGGGATCCAGGCTGGACCAAGAGCAAAAGCAACCCCTGCCTGGGCTTGCTCTGCCTGGATAATTTTCCCAGGATCTTAACAAGCATCTTTCATGTACATATTACCCAGTGGGACCTCATGTCTTCCCCAGCACAGAGATCATACTGGTGCCATTGCACTTGCAGCCCTTGCCAGAATTAAATCTCATGGTAGAAACGTGAATTTCTAGGATTAGACTTCCCTACTAGCCAAGTGCTTTACATTTATCCTGTGTGCATTAACCATTTAAATGCAAGCAATAGCTTTGGTGTTTTTGATAACATAAAAGCCATAAGAGAAGGCTGGAAGGCCGAGGATGCTGCCCGGACCAAGGGGTTTTTCAGTAAGCTCTGGCAGTGTTTTGTCATCCACCATCTGTAGCACACGGCCATTCAGCTCAATAGACCTGGAGAGGGACAGAGACACTGTTTGGGCAGCTGTGTTCTGTTTGCTATCTAGCACAAACAGCTCTGAATCTGAGTGTAAACATAAACTCAGCCCAAAGCCAAATTAAACTTCCCTTCAGGGTTTATGTATGCACATACACACAACATCTCCAGCACTCCCTCTGCAAGGACTCCATAGCACAAGCAAGTTGAAAAGTATACGTTTCTTACTCTCCTAGTGAGGTTAACAGCAGAACAGGCTTTGAAAAGTATAAGTTTCAATTGTTTTTTCTCCTGCAAATATTAAGATATCTTCTACGCCCACAGAGCAGATCCTTCCTATGCTGATGCATTAGCAGTAACAATAAAAAGAAACCATGCAAAGCCTGAACACCTTGCTGTAAATGAGGAGTCAGCACTTGGATACCTGTGCTTGTGCCAAAAAAAAGGACCCTAGCAGCTGGTCCAGAGCCCTGAAGCCTGCTAGGAAAAAGCTTTCCAATTAACATCAAACAAGTGTCTTTATACTACAGCAACCTTTCAGCAGCCTTGTTCTTTTGAGAACTGATTTAACAGAAATCAGACCTTATCAGAAAAAGCTCCAGATGACCCTAACCATTCTATGACTGAATGATAACCTCTTCCTGCCACCCCCCACCTTGCACATCAAACAAGGTGAGTTTTCAGAGGACACTGAAGTCTACTCATGATCCTTTCTACAGAGACAGGAGGAACTGCACTTACCTGGAAAGGATATTCGCTTTGCCGTGAGGCAGTAAGAGGTACTGATCCACGTGCTTACTCGATAAGTGATTTGGTAGCTGCAAATGTTGGGTAACATTGTAGAGGTTTAAGGCAAACAGCGTCACATCCCCTTCTCTGTATTTTGGGCTGCAAGGCAAGAGTAGATGATGATGTCAATTAGGAAAGAAAGATTTCACAGATATAGGGCATCGTTGTGCTGTCCCAGATTGCTTTTGTTGGCTTGGGGATGGCCATGGGCTCCAGTTCTGGGATATTTCACCCTTTCTGGTGGCTTACTGGAGGGGGTTTGTGCAGTGGAGGTAGACACGGAGCTTCCTCTCGTCGGCTCCTGTCAGGCCAACATGCAGCACCTTGGTACCCACCAGCTTCTTGTAGAGCAGCGAGAGCCAGTAGTCCTGGGAGGCACAAAACCACACGTGAGCACTTTTGTATATGCCAGATACTCCATACAGTGCTTAACAGCATTGATTTTGCTGGCAATTTCAGGGGGTTTTTCCACATACACTTTTTTGTTTTCCAAGGTTTTCACTGTATCTGTTCAAGCTCCCACAAACAGCCCAGCTAAAGAGAAAACCCTGCTCCAAGCTGCAGAGCAGCTGTGTTTACAAGGTACCTTGGAGTGATTTTCCACTTCACACACAAACCTCTGTGGAGGAGACACTGTCTGCATTCCAGAAACTCCCTTTTGCAGGGCACTGAGCACCTCGGGGCTGAACCCACGGGGGATGAGCTGCCCTGCCAGCAGGAAAGCTTGCACCTAGTTCACAGGCACAATGCCAGGAGGGAGCCCCAACAACTTCTATGCCTTTCACTAACACGGAACGTCTGAACAGGTCTCAGGATTAATTGCCGAGAACCAGTCATGGAGTTAATCCTCTGACACTCCAGGACAGTGCCTGAGAGCAGGGTGATGCCCAGTGCAGGCTTATGTTTTCCAGGTCTGCTTTCTTTTACATCTTCACCACGACTTTTCCTCTATGAAGTCTGTGAGCTTGCATGCTCAGCTCCTCTGAAAGCCTCCTGACATGGCTGTGATTCTTCATTTCCCTGCTAAATAACACTGATGGAACTGGGTTTGGATTTCGCTGCCTCTAAAGCACTATTCGCTTGACTAGCATCTGTACTGCCTGTAGGTGAGGAACAAAGGCACATTCTTTCAGTCCAAATTAAATCTATTTTAAATGAGGAAATAAAAAGCCCAAAGTAACAAGCCTGGCAACCCAGTCCCTGGCATAGGGACCAGATGAACAGGCAGGAGAGAAACCCCTGAATGCTGGGTTTCCTTTCAGATGGTCCCTATGAACCTGCAAAAATCACAGCTTAGAAGCAAAAGAATGAGAGAAAAGCTAAACAGAAAGATGCTATCCTCTCACCCCAAGGTAAGTGCTACTAGCAGAAAGAAACATGCTGTTCAAATAATGATGTTTCATCACAGCAGAATGTTATTTCCTAATAAATCCAACTATACTAAATGCATGTTTTCATTTAATTATCCTTCAGCCACTATTGAGGGCTTAATGTGTTCATGACCTAAGAAATGGTTGAGTCTTGACTTGATATTGGCTTGCTTTCACATGGGATATAATTATTATAATACCCCCTATCACTTCTATTTAGAAACTACTTATAGCTCATCTGGGGAGTACTCAGACCAAAACAGTCCATCCAGAAAAGCCTTGTGAACTCCAGAAGTGATGCTCTGATTTGTATGCAGACATGTCCCAGCAATCAGCCTCTGCTATGCTGAAGACTAGATGCATCTCTGTGGTTACAGTAAGCATCTTGTATCTATAGATACATAACACATGAACCTATAATGAAACATGAGCTAACTTTAGGTACAAGGGTAACTGTGACCATCCTGTGAATAAAAGGTGTTGTTAAAGTAGCTGACTTGTATCTCCACACCCAGTGTTGCCTGTGCAGAAATACACACACCATGTGTTCAGGCGGCACTAGCAGGGTTGCATACTTACCGGCAAAGGCTCAAAGCTGGCATCCACCAGGTGATAGGTCCCTGCCCCGAAGAAAACCTGCCTCATCACCACGTCAATCCCCTGTCTGGCTGAAAGCCCAAGTTTGTCCAACCACCTGACAAAAGAATAAGGCAAACATCATGCAGATGGAATTGCTGACCTCATCTGACCACCATTGCCCCTCTCCAACCAGAGCGGGAAGTAGGAAAGCAAGAATTAGGTCAGGATACTGACTTTCTTCAGAATCACACAACTGATTGCAATTCAAGTCTTGCACTGATTACCTTAAAATACAATCCCAGACCACCTCTGGAGGTCAGAGTTGATGGGAACAGTTGCTCCACTCCCCTGTTTGCAAGCAGTGGAAACCAGGGGTGGCAGTGGATGCTCCTGAACTGGCTAATGGCCTGAGGCCTGAGAGAACTCATTACACCAGCAAGGCTGCCTGCTACTACCAGGCTTTGACTTGCTGACTCACAAGGCCTTGATGAGAATATCATCATGCCTCATAGGAGGATGAAAAAATACTTTGCATCCATAGTTTTGGTTCATTTCTAAAGCATGAACTGTACACTTCCATGCAATTTTATCTCCCTGAATCTACAAACTGACCAAAGGGATAAGAAAAGCCTGTTTTCTTTCACTTCAGGTTTCTGCAACTGGAGTCCTTGGAGAAAATGATTTTTATAGCTAAATTTCCATTGGGTTAGTTATTGCGCAGTGATCAAAGGACGACTTTGGAAAAGGACACCCATCTTGTGAATGACTTTCCATAGTCACAAAAAGATGGAGTTTGTGTTTGCAGATTCAAGGGCAGAAATACAACTTTCTCATGCTTCTCATCTCCCATTTGCCGTAGGAATCTGCTGTGACTTGAGCCTACATTGAACCTTAGGCATGGAGGAAGCACACAGGGAGTAGTGGAGGATTACAACACTCAACCCACCCATTGCCTGTCCTCCCTGGGAAGCCTGAAGGAGACATTCCTCCCCTGGGGCAGATACAGACCCCCTTCAGCATGTAAAATGTGACATTTCCCCACACCTGTGACATGGTACTCACATAAAGCCAGCAACATAAGTGTTGGACAGCCTGGGAGCTCCCCCTCCATAGGCGGAACTCGTCTCTCCCAGCCAGACCTTCTTGTTGGGCACAGTCCCATCAACAATCTGGCCAGTGTGGCATAGGGAAGATGAGGAAGGGACAACAGTTAAGTTTGTTGGCTATGGAAATATTGGGCAATCAAAATTTTATGCTTTAGCCAAATGCCTACATATGAGGTTTGCATTTAAGGGATAACACCAACTGAGGTGGGATGTCACCCAAATTTTGATCAAAAGAACTAGAAGCAGATTTGTTTTTCCCCCTCCCAAAATACCCAGATCTGTGCATGTAGAATAAGGCAAATATTGCTAAAAGCCAGGTTCTGTAAGTCTTGCGCTGAATTGTGGTATCCTCTAAGTTATACTGTTCTCAGGATCTCAAAATGCAAAGAAATCAGGGCAGGGATGCAGTTATGATCATAAATTACATCCCTGAGTAATAACTACATTGATAAATGAAAATATTGTAGGTTTGTGATGCACCATTCTTTTGTTTTTGATTTACAGTGGCAGCAGCACCCAGGCTTTGAGGATCCCCGTTTATTGCTAGTGAGAAACCCTACTTTATTCTGGATTCCCTGCTGATGCTCTGGAAACTGAACAAGGGAATGAACAAACAGGACAAAGCACCTCCAGGACTTCATGTACAGCTGTGGCAAAGGTATCCAGCACTTTAGGGCTCAAGAAATCCTCCCTTGTTGCACTTCGTCCGTTCACATAGTAACTGGAAATGGAAAAAGCCCACACAAAATGAAGAAAAAAATACCAGCACTGGCACAAAACACCAACAAAAGTATTCGGTTGCTTGATACATTTCTCCACAGCACTGGTTTTCTGTTCAGTTCTTTTCCCAGATGTGTGTGTTGCTTGTACTTAGGGGATTATCAGATATTACCTTGATGGAGCGAGGGTATCACAGAAATTGTGATCAACAGGAGTAGCAGGGTTTTTTTTGCATCAAGTTCTTTAGAACAAGGAAAATATCATGAAAAGCCAGCTTCTTTAAGACTTACTGAAGTGTCTGACACTCATATGTGATTACTTGCTTTACTGTCTCAAGTTACATATTAAAAATCAGATCACTGTTTCTGTCCCTCTATAGGAGTATTTTGGCTATCTACCTGGAGGGGAACTGGAAGGATGCATCCTTGTGGGATGGAGGCTGCCCTCCACCATGAGCTGAAGAGCTTTTAAGTCTGGTTTGTCCATATAAAGAACAGGAAATTGGGATCTGTGTGGTTTTTACATTTCATCACCCTGACACTCAGTCCTACCAGAAGTAGCTGAAGTCTTCCAACCACAAGAGGAAGCTAAAACCTGATAATTCTAAATTAGTAAGGAAAATAATGCATGCCCATTTAAAGCAAAGACAACCAAAGGGCAAGAACAGCCCAGGAAAGGGAGAGGACACATTTTATGCCCTACTGGCTGCTCAAAAGAAATAGATAAGTCATATATACATATATAAGCATGTGCATCTTCTCCCACTGTTACTGCTGCATGTCAGATCTGCATTCAGCACTGGGAATAAAACCACCTTCACACAGAAATCACTTTCAAACACACAGAGTTCATGGCAGGTGTCCTGGGGACAGCTTCCCCCACTGCACACCCAAGCACTTTAAAACTGCTTCTGTAAGCCATGAGACAAGAGGAAAGGGCTGGGGCTGTGCCAGCGCTGTTTGCCTTGCTTCTGGGATCTGAAGGCAAGTTACACACCCACAGCCCAAACTGACTTGGTGAGCAAATGTTAAGGGAACAGGAGAAGCTGCTAGCACTTTCCTATGGGTAAGGGGCAGCCAGACCTGCAGGGCTTTCTGTTTGTATCAAACAAACATAAATATAGAGGGGGAAAAAAGCTGCATGTAACGCATCAGCTAACAGTGCTTCTGCTGTACTTTTCACAAGGAGTTGGGTGCATTTGCAGCAGGGTCATCAGTGACTCCCTGAATTTGTTCTAAGGGAGCAAAGCTTTCACTCAATCGGGTTCAACCTTTCTAATGCCAAGGAGAGCACCAATGTTAGGAGTACTGACTGCATTTCCAAGCCCAGCCACTCATGGGTTGTTTAAAACTTGCGTTAAAAACCTTCTCTCATGCAGAAGTTCAGCAGAGGCATCTCTGACAAGTAAGTCTGAGCTACCTGCTTTTCCTTTTATATAACACCCCCTTCTTCCCATGGGAAAGTACATTTCATTTGCAAGGGTTGGCAGCTAGAAGCTTTGAGACAACCGGGACTGCTGCTCAGATCTCACCAGCTTTTGGTACATGTCAAAACACTGCATGTGCTAAAAGGCTCAACCATTGCAGATACTCTCATCATGCAGGGGAAAGCTGTGATACCCCCTCACACTCTTCTGAGAAATAAAGCTGCTGTGCCATCCTTTTCTCCACATCCCACTTATGTTTTTCTCAATGCACATTATTTAGCAGGCAAAATTATGGTCTTGCACGTGTTGCATTCCCTGCTGCTGTGCTTACGTTACAATCCCCCAGCACTGCTTTTGGGTCTGTGCACCAAGTAGCCTCTTTGGAGACCTTCTGCATTTCTGTAGCACACTCCCTCAATCCATCTCTCATTGTGAGTTGAGGAATTTGAGGAGAGGCACCTGAGGAACTGCTGAAAGGGTCGTTGCACCCCCTCCTCCCTCTTGAGGTGTTCAAATGGACATTTTGTAAAGAATGCAGGCAGTAAGCAGAGCAAGGATGATATTTGAGCAGTACTTACTGGTGCCATGTGACAGAGTCGATTACCTTCCCTCCTGATTTCAGGAAGCTGCAACCAGAAGGGATGCAGTGGAGAGCAGAGAGGTTAGTACTGGTGGTGGGTCACAGCCACCCTTGAGCCAACTACCCTGTACAGCCCTCTCCTCTCCCCCCAGCTGGCAGTAGTGATGGTGAATTGCCTTGGGGCCACGCTTGAGATGGCTTTTAAATGGGCTTTGGGCAGCCAGGCTGCCTCAGCAGGTTGCTGGAAGAATGAATTAATGCTTGTGTAACACACAGAGATTTCTAGTATGAAAAGCCCTTGTTAACACAGCCAGCACTCAATTGAGAGGTGTGTGGATCACTGAAGTACTGCTAGTATCTTTGTTTCAACTGGCTGAGTGTTTAAGCCTTGAGCTAATGCATGCAGGTAAGATTTCAGTCATCCCCAGTCAAGGGAAAAAAAAACCACAATCCATGTTTCTAATTCAAAGGAAAATCAGGAAATTAGTTCTCAAATAGGATGTATCCAGTTGTACATCCTTAGTATTGATTTGGAACAGACAACTCTCAAAACCCTGCCCTGATGTCCTCAAGCTCATACTGCATCTGGGTGCAGACAAGCCACTGCTACCCACACCTGCCCACCCCGCGCGTGCTGCAGGGCCCCACAGCCCTACCTCCTCAGCAGTCTCTGTGTGTGCTTGCGGGGCTGCCCGACATCAGGACCGTAGAGCTTGCTGTGCCGGTAGAGGGTATAGTTACTGAGGAGGTGGCGCAAGTGAATAAAGTCTTGCCCCAGCTGGAAGCCATCGATGTAGACACCGGATTTCTTCCTGAAGCTGTTGGGCTCTGGGGAAGACACGTGTACATCAGTGTTTTGGGGCACAAAATAGGGCAGCTTCTTCCATTGGGAGAGTACCAACCCTCTGTGCCTGATCTGGCATGGTACAGGTGAGATGTCCAAAGGCAATGAGCATGACACCAAAAGCCTGGGTGACTGGAGAGTGTGCTGCTCTCCAGTACTCTGTCCCAGGTACCTCCTGTACCTTGAACAGCATCATTCATCTCATCTCAGAGCAAAATGATTTCAACTGGCTCATTCATTGGGCCTTCTGTGCAATCCCTCCTCACAAATTAAGACCTTATTGTTTCCCAGTAAGGCATCATCTTTCCTTTACCGGCTGTCATCCAAAACATCCAAAATTGCCATCGCATACCCTGTGGTGGTGCCTTTCAGGTGACTGCTGGCCTGAAGCTGCAAGCAGGCTTCACACTCACCATTCCCGAGCTCCCAGGAGATGTTGTAGCTCCGCAAGGCGCAGTAGTCCAGCAGTGCCTGGGCATTGGAGCTGTCCCACTGCAAGCCATCTTTCCGCAGCAGGGCGTTGAGCCCAAAGATCAGGTGAAACCCTGAGCAGTTTGCAAAGCTGTAGAGAATGTCCAGGGTATTCCCTGCACAGAGGGAAAGGGGGGGATGTTTATATCAAGGTTATGGTGTGCTAGTTGAGCTGCAGCCAAGTGACAACCTTTACTGCCTGTATTTATTTAGCCTGGTGCTGCAGATGTGCCTAGCTCTCCCAGCTGGACACAACAGCCCAGACCTTGCTACACACTGTCCTGCAAAGTGCTGAGGTCCTCCCAGGTCCTGGACGGGGCTTGGAGCAACCTGGTCCAGTGGAAGGTGTCCCTGCCCATAGCAGGAGGTTGGAACTGGATGAGCTTTAAGGTCCCTTCCAACCCAAACCAGTCTGCGTGTCTATGATTGTTCTAAGTGAGTTAAATACTTATTTTACAGGGGCTTCAGCTTTTACCACAGGGCAGAGATCTGCAGCCCCCTGTTATAAACGCTAGCAGAAAAATCCACTGAGGCCTTACTTGTAATGGTGGTGTTCTTGTGCTTTCTCCGGTTATGCTCCACAAGAATCAGCTTCTCCTGGCTGGGCCACTGGGCCAGCAGCAGCCTCTCAACAGCAGCAAACGCAGGCCTAGAGCCACAAGCCTCTGTAGGGAAGAAGAAGGTTAATAGCAATGAAGTTCTCATGCTCACAGCCAGAGGCCAGCATGCAAAGGGATGTATCCCTCAGGAAGAAGCCCAATGGCTTGGTGCCAGGCTGAGAGCAAGTTGTGAACTTCAGTGGAACACATCCCTACTTCCACAATGTTAACCACATAGAAAAAGAGGTCTGGCTTTGTGCATAAATACATATTACAAATATATGGTGCATAAGTATGTATGTAATGCATCTTTCCCGGTTTAGGGTGATGGAAATGGTAGAATGGAGGAAGACCAAGCTCTGCTTCTGGAGGCTGCTATTGTGGCATTGCTACACAATAAACTGTTTTAGTTGGAGCATCAGCCGGAAACCGTTGTTCCAGTGAGCTGACAAAGCATGGGCTGCCGTGTCCAAGGAGCAGATAAGCCACCCCAGCTTGCAGTGGCACGGCAGGGCCCACCTTGCTGCAAGCAGATATGGTGCAGTGCTTCCTGAGCTGCCTGTCTCATGCAGGGGAAAGTGCTGACTGCCCCGTATGGCTCTAACAACACCACTGGCAGGAGTCATAAGACACCAGTTCTTCAAAGCTCATGTCTTTTCTCAGCATGTAACTCAGGAACAAGCCATAACCAGAGAGGAAGGCATGAGCTGGAGTCACAGCTCATGATCTCAGAGAGGAGGCAGCCACTCAGCAAAGTGGAACAGGGGTAAAAGTGCCACTTGACATCAAAACTGAGCATCACCATACAGTGATGTACAGTTGTGCTGCCATGCAGGAACAGATGGGATTTTTTTTCTCCTTAAACACCTTTAGAAGTGTTTATGTGCCTTTGCTAAGTTGAAAGTGTAAATGGACTTTAATGCAGTGGGAAACCTCATGCACCAGGACCAAGCTTAAGCAGTTGGCAGTGTTCCTATGGGTTTTCTCTTGGCATGTCGAAGCAACAGGAGGGCAAAGCTGTGTCCCAGGCAGCAGGGGAGCTACCAAGGCTGCTGCACGGAGCACGGGGCAGCAAAGGGGGAGTCCCAGCAGAAGCCAGGGTGGATGTGACATCCCCCACACCCTTCCTGGCTTTCCCATGGCTGACACAGCTCCTCCCACAGACAGTGCTGAAGGTCCACAGACCTCCTGTCCACAGAGAACAATGCTGACTTTGTAGAGGACTCCCAGCACTGCTGCTGTGCCTCTGTGGCATCCCCAGCCTGCATCAAAGTCACCTCCTAAACCAAGGATGGTTTTGAGTCTAATACATTGGTGCCAGCTTTACCTTGCTGAGCCTGAAGTTCCCAGATGATTCTTTCTTCTGATGTTGAATCCTTATTGGGATCAAAGATGAGAAAATCTGTCTCGGTGCCACCAAACCTCAGGAAGCCTGGGGACAGGGCTGTTGCCAGGGCACGCAGTTTGGGATTGCTGAGGAAGGGAAACCAGGAAACAGAAAAACACTGTATTCATGCAGACTATGTCTTTGGGGTAGAGACTAAACATGGCAAGTGCTCAGAGGAAGTGCTGCAGTAGATGACCTGGGATTACCCCATAGCGAGGAGCAGATGTGGAACATCTGGGGAACATGGTCACAGACAGGGAGTCAAATCTTGGGGCACAGTAAGGCCATACTCCAAAACATGGGTTGGGTTTTTTGTGCCAAGCATCCTTCTCCCCTAGATTTTTTTTGGGTTTGTTTATCCCAGACTAACATACCTATCCCATGACAAGGTGGACGTATAACTGACTTCACACCACCAGTCCCCATTTCCATCAATGAGACCCAAAACAATCGCTTTTCTACCCAAGAGAGATTAAAAGTCCATGCTGGGACACTTGTTAGCCTTAGCAAAGCAGGTCTGTAAAATAACTCAACATGCAGCACTAACACCAGCTTTCACTGGGAGAAACCACAAGGCATCAGAGCACACCAGGCACACCAGCACTATCTGCTTGGTGGTGACACACAGCAGATTAGAGACCACCGAGTACTTCCCACTCCCCGTGGCGGCAGGGCTGGCCCCAGACCCAACCCAAGGTGTTTGGTTAGGGTTGGAGACCCGAGTGAGCACTCTCCGATGAAGCTGGTGTCACCTTTCTCCCCACTTTGATGAGGGGGAAAGATGAAAGTGGTGAGAGAAGGGAGATCAGGACTGGAAAAGTACTGTAGGCTTGAAAAATGGGATCAGACAGATGAAAAGGAAAGAATTAAGATTGTCCCCCCAGAAGGTACAATCAAAAGGAACAGAGTACAGGAAAAAAAATAGAAAAAGCAGGGAAGAAAAGGCAGGAGAGGTCAGAGCCGAAGGAACAGGCAGGGAACAACCGTCACTTGGCAGTTTCAGCATTACCCAAGGGGATAAAAAAGGCTTCATTTTTAGGATCTCCTGATTCAGCTTTGATGGTGACAGATCTTCAGCATTTATTTGACTTTATGTTGACAGTGCCCCAGCAAATGTCTGCAAAGCCGGGCGGCAGGGCTAGCAGCTCTGCACTTGTAGCCCTTCTGCTCGGCGGCTTCCTCCTCTTTTTCTGCACGCAAAGCAGCTCCTCTCCCTGGTTTATCCCCGTGCTGTTTCCAGCGGGTACCACCCGAGCTGCGCCTTCCCTCCACCCACCGGCCTTGCCGCTCGTTCCCCGACCACCCACGGCAGGAACCGCGTTCCTGCTGCCCCAGGAGGGCGAAATCAGGGCATCCTGAAGCAGGGGGATGCAGCCGCCGGCCCCGGCTCCAGGGATGGAGTCCCCCCGTTGCCCCCCTCTCCGCAGGAGCAGCGCCTTTGCCGACTCCCTGCCGGGATGCCCGGGCTCTCTTCCCCGTGTGTGCGGGGCTCTCCGCCCGCCCCGGACCGCTCCCCCGAGGACCCCTCTGCTGCTCCGCAGCCCCGGGTTCCTTTCTCCTTTGCCCAGAGGGGCGGCAGACGGCTCACCTGAGCAGAGCCACATAGCGCGGGTCGCGGGCCAGGCTGGCGTCCAGGGTGAGGGAGAGGAAAGCGGGGCTCACCTCTCCGCGGGGGGTGCCCCGCAGTCCCATCCACAGCACCGCCGCCTGCCCCGCCGAGAGCAGCAGCAGCGGCAGCAGCCGCGGCAGCAGCATCCTCCGCTCCCGGCCGGTGCCACCCCTGTGGGCGGGCCTGTGCCAGGGTGCGTGTACTGGGTGGGTGCGCACCCTCCGCTCCCCGCCGGGACGAAGACACGGACGGAGGCAGCGTGAGCAGTGAGCGCCGGGGCTCGCCTCGCCCTCTGAAAGGGGCTTCGGGAGGCAACAGCATCTTGGAAGCGCAGCCCCGCTGCAGCGCGGGGTATCAAAGCAGCGCCAAGGCACCTGAAGCGCAGGGTTACTGTGCCAACACCTTCGACCATTACAAAACAAACCTGGGATTCAAGCTGGTTCTTTACCTGCTTTGACCTCTCGAGCATTGCAGCACGACCAAACAACTTCTGCAGCTTTCTGCCTTGCCCGTGCAACCCTGGGCAGCTGCGTGCAAAAACAGCGGGCTGGAAAATCACTGCTACTGCTACCACTGTGGGATGAGATGTCAGCCTGACACCCCAGCCACAGGCCTCTGCTGCTGGAAAGCGAGTCACAGCAGCACACAGCAAGCCTGAGACAAATAACATGGGGCAACACTGAACTTTAGACTGAAGTTTTCCTTCCCCCCCTCCCACTGCAGCACTGCTGTAATAAGGGTATTTCTTAATTACAGCCAACATGCAACATGGAATTGCTGTTACAACAAAAAGGACTCAGGCCTGCTTTGGATCTGTACCCCAGGGACTCCCTGCAGAGTCCATCCCATGCCAAAACTCTTCCCCTTTGGACTTGGCAGGGAGCCCTGCAGGGAAACAGCCTGCTGCAGATTAATATGCATGCTGTTGAATCATTGGCAGAGTTTTTAAACTCTGGAAGTGTTTATTCTTGGCAGTGCTCAAGGCCAGGTTGGACAGGGCTTTGAGCAACCTGGCCTAGTAGAAGGTGTTGCTGCTTGTGGCATCTTTAAGGTCCCTTGCAACTCAAACCATTCTATGAGTCTACGAAGCAACTACATTTAGCACACTGTTACATTTCCCTATCTGCATCAGTTCATCCTTAAGCATAAATGTTTTTTATCAAGTATGTTTTGAAAACAGGCATCTGCTGGAACATGCTGCGAATTGTCCAGTCCTTATCTATTACTTTATTCAGGCACAGTGCTTCCCACACTCCCTGAGGTTGGGGTATGAGTGTGGCTCAAGTGCTCCCTAGCCTGGCCCTTCCTGTTTCTGCTTGCTCTACATTTTTATACCATTAAGTAACTTGCCACCAGAACAAGAAGAACTAGACCAAATGAACTTAGCTTTTGATAAACACAGCCATGGCTCTGCCAGAAAGGAAACACCAGTGACACTCCTGACTGTCTCAGTATCTTAGCCAACATAATGCTTCCCATTCCGGGGTACACCACCAATTATACGCCTACACCCACAGGAAAGGCTGGGGTGACTATCTGCCAGAGGAATAATTCATCTATCAGCAGATGACTGGAGCACCACGCTAACTGCCGATGAGTGAACCAAGGACTTAAGACCAGCTCAGCACGTGGCAAATCACTGCTGCAAACCAGGTTAAGGTCATTACTGCAGGTACAGAAAATGTTAATAGCTGTCAGGCGAGATGCAGCTTGTGCATAATTGTTTTGTGCTGGAATTCTCTGCTTGTCCCTTTATGTGCTTCCTTGAAGAGAAGCACTTAGAATCACTTGCCCCTGTACTGTATTTCTCATGGCAGAGGCACAAGGTATGCGTTTCAAATAATCAGTGCTACATTCTGGATTCAATTGCTGTGTGCACATATGTGCACAAAAGGTGTAGCATGTGCTATGCTTTTAGCAGCCCACAAAACCTTTGTATCTGGAACATAATGCCTTCCACCAGTAACACCTGAAGAACTATAGGTACTAAATGGGAATGGGTAGCTTTTCCCTGGGCATTTCCCACATTGTATTATACCCATTTTCAAATATGGCAAAGCAGGGGAAACAACAACAGAGGTATTTGGCATTTCACGGAAATTAGGGCAGAAACTGTGAGCTACAAGGGGAGGGTGTAAGAACCGGGACTAAGGTTAAACCCACTTGCATGTTATTAGAAGCCAGCTCTGTACCAGCACCCCCCCCCCCCCCCGTTCCCGCACTCCACTGAAGGCCCAGCCCCTGCCTTGTAGTATTCAAATGCTGTGGTCACAGAGCTCCTGTCAGGCAGTTGTGCTTCTCACATGGCAGCAATGCTGTTAACAGACACATTGTGCTCACCAGGTTGTCACAACTAGGAAGAGCTAAAAATAAAGCTTTCCAAGAATTTCAACTGTTAGCAGCAGCGTGTTATTGCTAACAGCAACCCCACTGCTGTCCCTGGGCAAGAACCAACAACTGATGTATCTATCCATGCATATCTATACCTATCTTGGTGTTTCACCTGTGCATATTAAGGGAATTAGAAGGGAAGAACTGTCTGTATAAAAGGCAAACAATTCTTGTGACATAGCAGCATTTGGGCAGATGAACAGAGGTGACCCGTGTCCGAGTAGCACTTAATCTATACTTCTGGGTAAGAAGCCTCAGGAAGATGAAATTAAGACTAAGCTGATGCCAAGAAAGCCTGAAAACTGTAAAAACAGAGAGATGTGTGTATATCAAGATGTTTTTGCAGGCTATCCTTGCTCCTTGCCCCCAAAATCCCCAGCCAGACCTGGTCCTGACAGTGCTCTTTGGACTCCCAGCTAGTTTTATTTCTGAACCCAGCTGGTTATGACTCTCAGATAGCACACACTGTTTCTTCAGAGATGAAAATAACACTTTGGGTCTAGGTTTTAGGAGCTGTCTTTGAAGTGCACACAGCTTTATAGATATTGCTAAAAGACAAAACAGTCTGCAGCTGAGAAATTCAAGTACCAGGGGAGCTGCTGAGCTCCAGCACACAAAAGAGAGCACCACAAAATCACTCGGCCTCCCTTCCAACCACAACAAAACTTTTAAGTGATAATATCTGACTGTCAGTACAACCAATACTCAGTGCTGGACCACTATGCTGAAAGAGATCAAATGAAGCTCTAAAAGGATGAACAAAGTGAGAGCTGCCTAGGCAGGACTAGCCCACTGGAAGCAGCTTTCCAGAATATAGGAATACAATAGGTCTTTTCACACAATGAAAATGAACAGCTAAACGTTAACCTAAGCCTGACCCTTTTACCAGGCTTTCCAGAGAGACAGTTTTCAATAAGTTGTTACATAGCAGGCATTCCTGAAAATACAGAATTATGGATCCAGGGGAAGGAAGGAAAGGGAATCACACAAACTGAAGAATTAGTGTGTGCAGGCACATCAGGAAGTAAACAGGTGTAAATGCTAAGAAATATGCTCCAAGGTTTTTGGTCAGAACACTTGCTCTCTACTAGGTGCAGCCTGAAGAGACTTAAACACACTATAATTCTGATCCAAGTTACTGTGGGTTATGAAGAAATTAGCATGAATATCTTAGCATATTTTTATGACCTACCTTTGCTTTGAAGCATTTATCATTTCACATAGATTAGCCAAAAATTCTTTCCCTTTAACACAGGCTTTAGAATATAAATATCCCATTGAAACGAGAAGTATTTGCCTTCCAAAACATTCTGATTCCATCCTTAGCACAAAAGCTTTCCTGTAGTACAACCACCTGTAGCAGACATTCACCAAACCCAACATACACCCATTCCAACACCTGCACATGATACAGCATTGTATAAACACAGGGCTGCACTTGACACTGCAGTGTATCAGCATCATACAGCAGCACAAAAATACTGACTAGCATCTGTTACATACATTTTTCCCCCTCTCTCAGGGGAAAAGCCCAGGTAACAGCTTTCCGATTTCAGAAAAACAAGGCAAGCTACATATAGCAAAGTTTTAGTGCAGATCACTGCAGTTTCACCTCTAATGTTGTTAAAGGTCACAGAGAAAGCCTTGGAGGAGTTGCATTCATCCATCTGGCAAAGCACAGCCTGTAAAACAGAGCAGCAGAGACAACAGATGTCATCCTCTTCCTCTTTCCAGACCAGCTTCACACAGACCTGAAACCACCTGTTTGTTTCAAAACAGCTTTGCTACCATTTGAAAGGGACTCTACCATTTGTAGGGAATACTTGACTTCATTCCTAAACATGCATCTCACCAAAACCTAGTCTTGCTTGCAACAGTGCTAGTAGTTACAGTGATGTCCGAGTGTGAGGACAGGCAGCTGAAAACCAACAATGGACTTCTGCCAGCAACAATTTTTCCTCCTGTTCCCCTCTACAATATAAAACTAAACCCATACACTTTAAAATTAGCATACAAGTACAAATATCATGGGAAGTATTATGAAACTCCTGTAATTAATGCAGCAATTAATGAACTATTTATATAAGTTATTGTAATAACTCAGTACTCAGAGTAAGTAATCTTAGAGTAATTTGCTGTGGGTTCTCCCTCACCCCCCAAATCCATGCATGTGTTTCAGTCTCTGGAGAACACCCACATTGAGCACCAATAAATCTTTACAGCAACTGGTTGGGCTTTACAGGCACCACTGAAATTTTCCTACGTGCATCAACTGCTTAGATACGTACTCACGCTGGAATGGGCATCATCTGTCTTTTGACGATAATGCAAATAAACCAATAGAGAAATTCTCATTATTTATCATTTGGTCAAAAATATGTATCTCAATTAAAAGGGGAAGGCTTAGATAAACTCAAGTGATGACAAATACTGCTTCTGCACCTAAGGGCAAATAATACCTTGCTGTTAAGAGCCAGCTGAACATGTTCTCATGTTTCCAAAACCAATTCTGCTTCAGGCACTTCAATATCAGCACCAGAATTCCCCTGCAGGCACTGAATCTAGCAATGCAAATGAATCATCCTGCCTCTGAAAAGCGCTGGTCTTAAATTCTTGACCTGGTTTAACAATGAATGCATTCAAGTATCTCACTTATCCAAACTTTGTAAGCCTCTGTAAAGTATCATAATTATGGCCTTAGAAGACATGTTTCTGCTAAATGAAGGCTTATAAAATCTTTTCAATTGCTACTAATGACTTCTCTAATGCAACAATAAAATCACAGAATCACAGAATGCCAAGGGTTGGAAGGGACCTTGAAAGATCATCTAGTCCAACCCCCCTGCAAGAGCAGGGTAACCTAGAGTACATCACACAGGAACTTGTCCAGGAGGGCCTTGAGTATCTCCAACATAGGAGACTCCACAACCTCCCTGGGTAACCTGTTCCAGTGCTCTGTCACTCTTACAGTAAAGAAGTTCTTCCTGATGCTAACGTGGAATCTCCTATGCTCCAGTTTACACCCATTGCCCCTTGTCCTATCACTGGATAACACTGAAAAAAGCCTAGCTCCATCATCCTGACACCCACCCTTTATATATCTGTAAACACTGATGAGGTCACCCCTCAGTCTCCTCCAAGCTAAAGAGACCCAGCTCCCTCAACCTCTCCTCATATGGGAGGTGTTCCACTCCATCATCTTTGTGGCTCTGCGCTGGACTCTTTCAAGCAATTCCCTGTCCTTCTTGAACTGAGGGGCCCAAAACTGGAACACAACAAACCATAAATTGAGTACAAAAAAAAAAGACAGTTTATCTAGGTTTATCTTACTTTACTGAGAAGGGACCCCAAAGTTACACAGAAATGTCATATTTAATTGTGCCTGCATGCTGGCTACCATGATTTAACTTAGCAGTCTATCACAGCTTTCTAGTTATTCTTAACATGCAGTGCACTAGCACTGTTACATACTACAGAGCAGCTTCGAAAAGGAATTCCCTGCTATCACAATTAAGGAAGTTTCAAGCATCTTCAAGATTACTTTCACAAAGCTTTATGCTGGAGCAAATCTGGTTCAGATACCTTCTAAAATTCTAACTAATGTGACTGATACATGCCTATGGAGACTCAGAACTTGGTACAGCTTCTCAAAAATCAGTTTTTCAAGTCTTTATTAATCTTAACATTCAGGCATGAAATTTAAAAATACTCAAAAAAAGCTTTGTTTGGAAAACTGCTACAGAAACATCCTGAAAATTCTCTTTTCAGAACTGCCAGAGACTGAATGCAAATTCGATATTTGCATCTTTTAACATGCCTTAAATTAGGCATCATTTATAATTCCTTACAGAAATCTGGGACCACTTTGTCAGGAGTTGCAACTCACTTTCTCCTTCCATTAGGCAACACCTAGAGTACAGGGATTCCTGCAAATAGCAATTTTGGATTAGCCCACTCAAACATGTGTCCTAAAGGGAATATCCAATGTATACACATTATTTAAGTCAGCTACGAACCCAGTCTCTAGGCAGAAGTGCACACCAGGCAGCTTCAAAGCACTCCAAGGGCTATTTCTAGAACCAGGAATGAATTAAGAGCATATCTTTTGATTCTAGCCTGTTGCTCAAGAGGTTCAATCAAAACCTCCAAATGAAGTCAACTTTCCAAGACACATTCTGAACTCACACTAAAATGAGGTATACAAAAGATATAAGTATTTATTATAATTACAGCAGCTTCACATAGCAAAGTTAAAAATTTTAAAATATGCCAATTTCTGCATTCATGATTTTTCTTCCTGGTCAGTAGGTCTCTGGGATATCTGTAGGCACCTTTAAGAGTTCTTCAACTTCTTCTTGCAAAGCCTCAGCTTTTTCACTCAGCAGCATCTATAATGGGAAAAAATAAAATGAACACAAAACCCCCCTGAAAAAATGAATATAAGCATTAGCTATCGGTTAGGTTAACACACCAATGTTGCTTTCCAAGCTTGCATCTGGTCTGTAAAAAACTTCTTTTGTGGCTGCTCACAGGACTACGGTACCTTTGCTGCAAAGGACTAACATTTTCACAAGTGCTACCACCAGCGTTTTTTACTTTTTAGTGTATATCCATATGAAAAACACTAACACAAAAATTCATACTGTACACACTTGGTTTCCTCAGTTCTGCCACCACCTAATATGCTAAATATAACAGAATATGAACAGTTTTGTCTAGAACTGTTAGCAGAGGCACCTATAACAGGTATTTGTTGTCCACACTGGAATAAATACCTGTAAGTAGTGCCTGCCAAATTACCAAGTTCTTGCCTTATACAAAATTTCTTACTACAGCATTTTACATCAGACATATAGGGACCCCTGATATTAGTAACTATTTAATCCACTACTCTGAGCTGTTTGTTGCTGACAGCTGGCATGTAACAGTTCCCCAGTAGCAAGCATAGCATAACACATACAAGTATTATTCTTAACTTCCCAGTTAGAGAAAACTCCATCAGTTTAATATCCGAGCATGAGAATAAGCTAGATTGCTGCATTTGGCACTGATGAGGAATCCACATATATCCCTTTTTTTGGCTCATACAGCAGCAAAAAAGGAGTAAGGAGCCTGCAACAACTATGAACAGCCATGATCTAAACTTACTTTTACTCCATGAGAATATATAAACCAAGACTTTGTTGTTGACTGCATAGTTTTTTTCACACCACCCACCCATTCATTTTATTCTAGCCATTCCCTTACTTTACCAAAAGCTTGAAGGTCAGCAACTGCTCAATTTGTTACTCTTAACCATCTTAGATAAATTATATTGTCAAGAAAATATTTCAATATTCTTAATACATATTCTTATTTGGATCACAAATATCCACGAATGCCTTTATTAGTAATTTGAATCCTTCACTTTTAAAGTCATTCAAACACCCACTTTTGACATACTGAGGTTCTGAAGCAGGCTTTTATAGCTTTCTTTCTAACTTACCTTTGCAGATGAAACAATTTGTTTGGCTTGGCGTCGTGACAAGTGATCAATCATCTTGACCAGAGTTTCTGGATCTGCATTAGCCAAGTGTGCTAAAGTTTTGTACCCTGCATTATAAAGCTGTTTTGCTCGTGCCTGCAAGTTCAAAGTTGTTAGCCTATTAGAAGAGGCAGTAAGAATTGCCATTAAGTACCAATCTCTGTGCCAACCTAAAACATGTAATTTCTGCCTATTAATCCAACTCTGAATTATTCTCCTAAGAACATGAATACTCCCTGAGAATCACACCTCCCCAAAATACAGCTTTACTGCTGAGATTTATCTCCCAATACAATCTTATCCAGCTCTTCAGAACCCAGTTGTCACCATTTTCTCTGAGCCTAGATGATACTGACTCTACTGTCTTTTTTTTGTTATCATATTCTCTGCATTCACTACCACTGACAGGAATGATTGTCACATTATTTGATGATGTCCAAGTGAAAGATTTTGTCCATATTTTCCCCCCCCACAGAATTTTCACATAACAGAGCCTTCAGAGAATTCCAGAAGACTATACTTCCCTGTTGCAAACTTACAAATGTCTTTCAGTTTAACAGTATCTTTTTTATTTCTCTAGTTTCATGTGAAGTCATGTCTGTGATCTCACACATAGCAGAGAGATACACATCACAGAAGACTGTCTAGAACTTGATTATCACCAGTATAATGGTTTGTGCACTATCTGCTTCTCCTGACTTGGTTTGATCCTGCTGCTATGTAAGGTAGCCATGCAGTATCTGCTTAACAGAGGGCCTTTGGGCAAACATCTCTTTTGCAAAACAAGTACTGCTGAAACTTCACAGTTTAAATTAAAATGCATTTCTACACTAGTACTGGAGTAATTTGTATACCCAAGGCCTTTATATCCTGAGTTATGAAACAATACCCATTTGATGAGCAACTACTGCAACTTCACACATCTGGTCAATTACCTTTTGTTTTTTCCCTCCCTCTTGCCTCTTTTAAAGACAAGAAGGAATAGAAAGACATTTATTTGATGGCATATGTGTTTCTTTAGCATTTAACAGGTAATGGCTTACAATACATTATGTTTCTCCAGGGTAACTGAGGACTATGCATGTTCATTGATGTGAACCAGGTGTCAATCTTACCAAAAATAACTACCAATTGCCAGCAAATATTTTCTGTGACCTATTTGTCTGCTATATGCATAGTATGACTGATGACACAAAATCCTTCCCCACTAGTGACTTAAACCCCATGAAAAGGTTTTAGATAGCTCTTTGAAAACTGTACAAGCATGCAGAAAATAACTCTCTTTCACTACAGTAACCTCAAGATTGATTTTATCATTTCCTGCACAGAAATCTAAGCAAATTATGTCTGCTCAAGATGACAATTTAATCTGCTACAAATATCAGCTATGGCACAGTTTTAACTCCAGTGCAGAAATACCTTAATTACAGCAGTAATTTTCAAGAGTCAGCCTTAAAATAAAATTTTCATAGAATCATGCTCTGTTGAGGCTGATTTACCCCTTACACAGAAATACTCCCCTATGGAATGAGCCATCAAAAAGACTAC
Source organism: Melopsittacus undulatus (assembly GCF_012275295.1). Classification (NCBI taxonomy): domain Eukaryota; kingdom Metazoa; phylum Chordata; class Aves; order Psittaciformes; family Psittaculidae; genus Melopsittacus; species Melopsittacus undulatus. The sequence continues at coordinate 60,217,803 of NC_047533.1, forward strand.
TTGCCTCTTGCATCTAATTCAGAAAATCCAGCTACAAAAGACACCATTAAGCTCTAAGTCTTCACTGTTTTGTTCCTTGGAATAAAGCCTTCTGGCCACCAAATTCAATGGTTGCTGACAAACTGATTCTACGACAGGTTGTACACGCTAGGTAGGCAATTTTGCAAAGGAATCCAGTAATTACTTATAACCTTGCCCTGAAGCCCAAAAAGATTTTCTACTTTCATAGGAGTCTTTGATTCAGAGACTGAGTAAGCTTCTTACTTAGAACATAGGCAACACTGCAAGTGGTTGTAAAAGCCTAAGTTCCGAACAGGACTTCACATATTTCTGTGAGGATCTTGTAATGTAACTAAATATGTAAATTATTGTTTCTCTTTACTCAAGAATCCTTTACCACAAGAAACCTGCACTCTGTTTTCTAACTGAGTATACAGCTAGATTATTGTTCAAATACAGGATTTTTCACTGTTGCTGTGGCAGCAGCCAGAAGAAAAACATCCTTGGCTCCAGCTCACATTTCCCCAACAGACCACTTTTCCCCCAGCCTCCAGGACTGTCGTGGGATATCTGCACTATGCCAAATTCTCAAAAAAGCACTAGCTTGGTCTTCCAGATAAGGCACAGTAACACAGAGCATACTAGTTTATATTGGGAAAATCTCATAAAGCCAGGTTTACTAACCTCTAGAACACCTGCTACCTCCATCAGAGGGATGAGTTCTGTCTTAACACAGTATGTCAGCCGCTTGGTAAGTTCTGTCAGCAAAGCTTTGTAAACCCAGAATTCTTCCAATTCCTGCAGAGATAAATAGAATTAAAAATCCAATCCTAAGTTCTGTATTGGGGGGTATGACTAATAAGAGCTCTGCTATGGCAACAAGCATATATTTGGCTTTTAGACAGGGGAAGCACTGCTATTTCTGGTTATCCTTTCAGAGTTGTATTCAGCACTCTTCAGCTAAACATCCCAAAGCTGTTTTCCTGAGATGACATTCCACAACCAGATGGCCTTATTTCCAAGAGAAAGGTAAACCTTTCAGTGCACTGTACACTTTGTATATTTTCTCTGTGCATAAAGCTTACTTTTAATATAAGAAATATCACTGTATGAACATGCTTTTCTGAACAGGAAAAATTGAACAGGAAAGGTGAAATACATTAGAACTGAATGCAGGTGTTGTAAGAGAACAAGACTCCAGATCTTGCAAATCCCAACGAATTTATTGGAATTCATTAACACACTACCTCACAGAAGCGTAGAACACATGAGGCGAATGAGGCAGCAGAATTAAGGAGATTTTGCACATATCCCCGGGACATATTAAATTTCTCTGAAACACTCCATATATTGGTCTCTTTCAGTAGAGTGTAAAGGACAAATGACAGGTAGAGCCTGTTTACCACAGCACTGTCCACATTCTAGGAATAAAGCAAGTCAGAATTCAGAGCCAATATCATATTCAAGATACTCTGTTAGTGCTACAAGGAAGTTATTTTCACCTCTACTCCTTCCTGTCTTTAAAACATGACTATATTATACCCAATGACATTAAATAACACTAAGAAAACCAACCAATGAGGTTAAAAGAAACTTAATAAATACAACAGCAATAAAGAATACTAACAGAAAAATAATCTAGAATTTGTAAATAACCAAATTAAATGACTTAACTGTGATCTTAGGTATGAGAAATCTCCAGCCTACCTTTCTGATAGCTTGGCCAGAAGCTTTTTTTGTAATAAAGCTTTCAGGTACTCCCACAATATCTGCTACTTTTTGCTCTGCTCCACTTAGTTGGTTGAACTAAAATAAGATTTTATAAAGAATTTTCAGATATTTAATTCTCTTAATATTATAGAAAACATAAACCTACTACTTGAAGTGAAATAATGTTTTGTAATATCTCTGTATAGTACTTCAGTCACTAGGCTAGTAGAGTCACTAAAGTCAGATCTGCAACTTCTTTGCCTACTTGTTTGAATTATCTGTAACTGTCAATCTCTGAATGCTACATTTTAACAAAATTAAATAGGTATTAGGGCTATCCTTAGTATACAGCACTTTACAATAAAGAGAGGAATTTAACTATGGTTGGATCTTACAGAGTGTGCAAGACTAGGTTAAGGGCTGTGCTGATCGGCTGACATAAGCATAAACAGTCTGTAGGAAGGTATTGGTCACAGTGTAATAGTTACAATTGTGGCTGGAGTTAAGTATTAGACGTATATCAAGGATCAAGATGTTTTACAACATTCTGGAGTGGATTTTGCTCCCAAAATTAGAGATTAAATGAGTGAGCATTAGAAGGTAAATATGGCTCTTGATACATTTAATAGTGGTTTTCTTGCAGTCTACCATGATGTAGTTACATATAACTAGTTCATAAGAAAGCACTGATTTAGGACTGACCAGACTCCAGTGATGGCAAGGCTAGGCTCAAGGCTAGAGTCAGGATCTGGAGTACTGGCAACTCAAAAGATGTGTTTCTGCCACTGTTTCCCCCAGAGAGGATCAAATATTACAGATGCAGAAGAGAACTTAGGTTTTTATGTAATAAAAGACAGCACTTCTGCCCTGCGAGTGAAAATAAAGTAGCATATCTTAACTTTTCATCAAATTGCTACCCCACTATCTGCATTTTCTACAAGCATAAACTTACTTAAAATTTAATAATCAGTATTACTACATGCCCCGATGCATGTTTGCTAGTAAATTCTCACCTGTCTCAAGTATATCAGCCAATCTGGGCTACAGTTAGAAGTTGTATCATATGGAGTTGTCAGGTACAAAAGATGAAGATTGCTCTCAAGAATCAGCCCTTCCAAACCTTTCTTCAGTTCTCTATAAAGAACATTGCAGTATGCCAAGTCTATAGACCCTATAATAAGCACACAATGTACTGCAACTTTAAACAGGCATACACAGTTAATGTCGTAGACTTTAACATAGAATCAACATTTCCTTTATCTTCCATAACAGCTTGTTATGCCATCTGAATTGAAGACAGACAGTTGTAACCTGAGTAATTGCTCTAACATGAGCAGTGAAACAAGAACTGATGAAAGACAGTCATCTATTTCCATCTATGTCCATTCAGGATGTGGTTTTGGAGTGTCTGTGAACTGCCTTGGCTTTAAAGAAATCCTGGAACAAATCTTGTAGATTGAAGGAATGTGTTTCAGAGACTCACTCTATTCCAATGGCATTCCATACCCTGTATCTTTATGCTATGACAGAAAAACAACTTCCTGATACTTTATTACAGTGTACAACTGTGCACTGTATGATACATAATAAAATACAACTTTATTACAATGGGTCTACATGTCATATGTTTTCTTTCCCTCCTAAGCTTCCCTCTAGGCCAAGACATTCCCCTGTTCACAATAACTGTTCATAACAGTGAATTATGAGGTTGTGAGGCATTTTGAGTACAACCACTAAATCAAATCTTTAAATCACTTTTTTTTGGGATAGAGTTTTGCTTTTACTCCCACTGTGATCAATGTTATTACATTTCATTCCCATCATGTTCAGCCAGCACATTATTTAGCAATCAAATTTGTCTCTCTACAACTTATTTTTCGCTACAGTTTCAGACTGAAGATGGGAAAATATACTAAACTGAAATAAGGCTGAGATGAAAGGGTTTGCTGAAATAAAGATTATAATAAGAATAGAAAAAAAGTCTTACCTTTATATGTAGCTTTACCCAGCGGTGTGACTGTTAGTGTACATTTGGAATGGCTGTCCTTCTCAGATATTCTTCCTTTTAGGAGTCCTTTTTCTATTAGTTTTTCTAGCCCATCTTTAATTATCTCCGAGAGGCTCCTCTCTTTAGACAGCAGCTGCTTCTGAACACCCAGCAATGTACCACACATAAAATTGTTGACCTCTTCATAAGTAACTGCTATCTGCATCAGTTTTGCAAGAGATTAGAATGTTAAGGTGTCATTTTACACATCCTATAAGCTATATGGAAAAAAAACTGTCTATAGAAGTAGCTGGATATCCTGTTAATGTTTCCATAGAATTACGTGGGAACAAATAAAATGATAGACAACTTATGATGGACTGGATGGATTGCTCTCCATCTGTTCTATTATTCTAGCTACTGCATCATGTTAACTTGTTTCTAGTTTGAATCAAGTATTAGAAATGGAAATGTTATTAATACGATAATGTATCATATGGTAGCTTTGGTTTTTACACATAAGGAAATTATCAGTTAATTACATAACATGATATTCGAGTTAAGTAAGACTAATCAAATCTTTGTTCTTTTTATCCAACTAGAAGCTGTTTTGAGCTTGTAAGCCAGTATGTTTAAAAGGTCTATTTTTCCCTAAAAAATTAACAGATAAGATTCTCTTTGTATTGTCAAGCACTTGAGTTACTCACACAGAAGAGTTAACTGATACCTTCAATCCAACCAAAGATAACAACAGAGTCTGCATCCCCTTGGTCAACTCCAGCAGAAGATTGCTGTAACAATTCTCCAAAGGACTGTTAATTAAACCCTGAACCTAAAAAGAGCAAGAAATATAGTAGCTCAGAGAAAAGATTTATGCACTAGTTTCACACATTTAAAAATATTGATATGCATGATTCAGCTTTAAAGAAAATAAGTATAGGCATCTAAAAGTTTACAGTTCACATCTGAAAACAAGCCACATAAAGGCAAGTTACAGGTATTATTACGTAAGTCAAATACATGCAACATTAAGAAGTGAACAAAAATTGAGCTAGGCATTTCAGCTCCTCCTGTTTATCCCACCAGATTAATCCAACAATTTAAATTATCAATAGCTTTATAAAAATTACCAAGTGTTTGTCTTTCTCTTGCACTATGAGAATGCTTTCTCCAGCACTGTCAATACCAGCTCGACCAGCTCTGCCAATCATTTGCTTATACTGGTTTTTCTTCAGGAAGTCATTAGCAACATAAGGAGCTCTGAGAATAACCCTGTGAAGAGGTCTTCAATAAGTTACGCTTTATATTAGAATTACTAAGCAGCAATAAAATTTTAAATACATTCTTTATATATGTCCCTTGCTTAGTAAATAATTAAAACCAAATGCATCTGTTTGAACAGAAAACTTTTAACAATTTAAGATTTACTGAATGACAAGGCATGTTTATTATGTTTTGCAGAACCTTTGGAACTAGTCTTTATTCAGAGGTTGGAGTTTAAGATGAAAGCCACTGAGATATAAAATAAACCCTGCACAAAACATAAGCTACACTGATCATTCATCAGTTATGCTAGTAGGACAATACTTGTATCAATTTTTTGCCTCCCCTCAAATGCATCATTCCAACATACATACACACAAAAATGAATTGTTAATAAACAGTCTCTGGTGAGAGTACAGCACCATGTCTTCAGCACTTGTGTAAGAAAATATTAAATATTTTTTGCATTAAAACATATTCAAACTGTATCTCCTTAGAAAAATGTCACGATTTAAACACTATTCTTAGGACAATATCCAAAGAAACCACTATGAATTTCTTACTCTTCTGGATAATACTATAAAATACAAAGCATACCCTTGGTTTCTTCACATTTTTTTAATTCAGTAAATGCCTTTCAGCTATGCATTCTGAGCAACTTGATACCAATTCATATTCTCCTGTGTAAAAGCTTTGCAATCTTGTGTCCCGAGTTGAACACTAAATCCCCTGTGCATCTAATTTGTTAGTAAAAGCAGAACATACTTTAAATAGCATCAATATTTCCAACTTACTAAAGAAACCTTTTTACAAAGCAAGAAAAATCAATGCAACAATGAAGTATGTTTCAGTTACTAACCTTCTGGCTGGCAGGTTGACTCCAGCAGCTAAAGTAGCTGTGCAAGCAAGCAGACACAGGACACCTGCAGAATATGCTTCTTCTATAATTTTTCTTTCATCATTTGTAAGGCCACTATGATGATAGGCAATACCAAAAGGAACCGTTTGCTTCAGAATAGGACAGACACTTCCATTTCCAATATACTTTAGGTTCTTGATGAGATCTTGTTTCTCTTTCTCCCTGTGAGCTCTAAATTCTCTTGGAGGAGGAAAAGCATTTATTTACACTTACCTATTTTTTCAGATCAATCATTAACTACTTAGAAAATAAAATTAAAAAATAAAATCAAGAGACATGTTTACTGTCTATTTCTGTTCATTATCCATACCTCTAACATCTATGTCAGAGAAATAGTTATTCTCCATAATTTTGAAATAGCAATACACAGGAGAATGATTACGTTGCAACGGAACTCTTTTATTGCTTGTAAGCACAAGTACAGAAGGGATTAAATTCTGACTGGATGTGAGTATCAAGTGCACTGAAGAAAGGAAACAGGGCCAGTATGAGCTTGTAGTGGATGTTACAGATATATCAAAATGGTTTCAATTTTAATAGTGAGGGAGAGTTATTATTTATTTGACTATAATTTGTTCCTACATAAAATTTAACTCGGCTAGACCATTAGGAGTTGATAAAATCACAATTAAATGATACCATATATGAGTCTTACTTTCTTTATTAACAAAGCCTGGTTTAGATTTTACAACTTTCATATACTAGGTTATAGAGAAAATGTTCATTTTCTAAGCCTGCAGACACCAGTGCCAAAGGGGCACAAGGTTAGATTAGTGTAGCATGCTTTTCCTTTTTTCTTTACTTGTTCTCTAATAACCATTTTATTAACTAAGGTGGGTTTTTTTAATTAGGGGATTTTGTTTGTTAAAACATTTGTTTAATAAGCCTCAAGCAGTTTGCTATCATTTATGCAATTAGCAACTTTACATGATTCCATATTCAAAATATTTATTTCTGATCACCAGGGAAAGTCACTTGCAAACTACTGAAGTTATACCCTGACCATTTATTCCATATATAATTAAAAAAAACATGAGAAATACTTACTTCTTGAGGTACTTGCACAGCATTGAAGCCACATTTTCACAGTTCTTTTTGGTGGGACAAAAGATTAGGCAGGAATATTTAGGAATAACTTCAGTAACCAGTGCAATAATGTGGTCAGGATCTGCTTTCTCCAGATTACTAGAATACTATCATAAATGGATATTGACAAACATTTAAACTTAGAAATTAAGTCATAAACTAAGTATTCAATACTTGCTCTCAACCTTTGCTAGAAAAATTTGCATTAACACAACATAAATGCAAGAAATTGTGAGATAAGTTACCCCAGTCCTCACTTAAAATAGTTCATTAACACATCTATCTTGAACTGAAGAATACATGGACATAAGAATCAAACACTTTGCTTTTTCCCCTTGAAACTTCAAATTCTTTTAGCAACACCACAGTGTTGATACTTCTGCTATTACTGGCAGTCTACTATAGCACACATTTTTCTTTTTAAAGGTTGAAATTAGCTCATGAAAGGCAATAATGGAAAAGAAAATAAAACCCAAAAAAAAAAAAACAAACAACCCTGAAAGATGTCTTCTTTCAGTATCATCTAAGGTCAAGTCCAAAAGATCAACTGATGAGAAAAATCTATCCAAAACCATAAAGCACTAGGTACATATAATACTCAAACCCATTCCTTTTCATATATCAAAATATTGAAGAAACCTCTACCTTAAAGAGCAGTAAAGAAGTGAAAAGCAAGTTAAGCATTCAGTATTTTAAAGGCATTTTTCTCCACAAAGCCGAACATTTTCCTTCTCATACGTATTACAAAAGAACTATCTTATTTAAATAATTTCTTTGTAGAATATCTGTAAACAAATCTGTGTCAAATAGTGCATTTCATAACTATATTTCAAAGAAACTATAAGCATTTCTGGTCTACCTTGAAATTAAGGAGACGTGAAAAAGTAAAGCCATTTTCCGCTTTGCTGTCAACTGCATAAATAGTGTCTCGTATCTTTATGTATTCTTTTAATTCTACCTAGGGAGATAAAGCCATGAACAAAAACTTTAGTTAAGCCTTCTCTAAAGGTTAAGCTCTTACTGATGTCTTTTCTAATCATCACATTTCATATACATACATACGTGCATGCACACAAGAACACACTCTGCCCATCAAAAATTGTTTAGAGTTCATTGTTTTAATTGCTTGCCCTGAGAAAACATCTGATTATAATGAAGAATACAAGAAATGTTGTTTCTCATGAACAATGTTTCTCATAAAACATTGTCATGGCAGTGTTCAACCACCAGTAGTACAAATTCTAGTTATATTAAAAGAACTATAATCATTTATCAAAGTAGTTGAAATTTAGGAATTGGTTTAAACTGACACAAGTGGCTTAACATGATATAAAGGTACTTGCATTTGTGCATTTACAAGTGCATAGATATTAGTACAACTGCAAGCATTAGCAGGCATTATATTACACTGCGAAATTAAGCATAAAGCTGGGATACAATCCTAAATAGACAAGCTATAATTTTGAAGTCAAATATCTTTACTAGATTATGGTATCTTGTATACAGACCGGTCTAAAATTATTAGTATAGTACTCCGCTTGCAGGAACTTCTGCAGGTCTCCAACATTATTTAAAGTTGCACTCATTCCAACGATTTGCGTGTTTTCTGTAAGGCAGAAGTTGACATGAATTTACTATTGCCATGCTCACAATTTTAAACACTTATGCTCAATATTGAATTCAAAAGCCTGCTTCTTTATTGCTACTCTTCTTACATGCCAAAGTAGCAAGTCTGAAGTGGGATATAACTAAGAAATATTACTTGAGGTATACACATAAAAAAGAGCCCTTCTCTATAGAAGCTTTTAACTGAAATGGCTAATAGACTCTTACAAAGAAATGGAAGGCACTTGTCAATACTCAGGATATCCCAGAGAAGTATGAAAAAGCTTCAGAAACACCTGGTCCACCATTACAGGGTCAACTGACTAACAAATAAGTAAACACTGTTACTGCGTGGAGTCATTCCTAGCAGTCAGAACACCACAAATCCTGAAAGACAAAGTATGATATCTCTCTAAAGATACCATCACTACAATATTTTAATAATGTTAACTGCAGCCATGACTTACTACTAGCATAAAGAATTTTTGCAAGAGTCATTTCCAGTGTTGCTCCACGACTTCCCTCACCAATCATATGCAACTGTACACAGAAAGGAAAGAGAAAATGCAAGAATGTTACTGAGTTAAGAATATTTCTAAAACATACAATATCTTTTTTAAAGTCCTAAATAAATATTACAGGACTGCCTATTACAGAGGGATTATCATGGACTTACTTCCTCATTATATCCCTCTGGCAAATTCTGACTGCCAAGCTTCTTCCACAAGTATAGCCTCACTGAAACAACATTTAATAATCATGGAAAAACAGACCCAAGGGCAAATACATAAAACAAGATTTACCTTCCATCTAATTAGACCGTAAGTGATACACTTAACTCCTGATAGTAAACAGTCAGCATAGAGATCTTTGTGTTCACCAGCCTCAAGCAAACTGTTTTAAGGAACGCTTACAGTGGAAGTTAATATAAAAAGATTTCTAGCAGTCAGCTACTTCCAAAAAAACAAGTTAATCCTTCAACTGTCTTCTGTTTCGAAGCTACTGAAGTAAGCTCAGTTAGGCTGAAGCATTCCATGAATTAAACATCCCTGTTAGATGTTATACACGTGATTCAACCCTTAGCAGCACAACTTGGCTGCACCACTAATGAGCGGAATAAGGAGCAATTCTCCCAGTCAAATGTTATTTCATTCAGTCATTATTAGTACCAGTCACGTTTTCAACATTTAAAAGTCCAGTTGTGGAAGTCATAAAATACATTCTCCATGATTATTTACGTTTCTAATCAATTAGAAATGTCTAATTGACAAGTACCTATCAGTAATTCATCACTAACAGTAGATCCCTCAATATAGAATCCATTCTCCTGATACAGCAACAAATGCTTCAGTTAAAGAAAAATAACTTCCAATATTACAGGCTTATGTATCAATGCAGAAAAGTTAAGTAGTGATGATAAACACTCAAAGAAAAACCAAGTAATCAACAAAATAGTCTTTGCTAATAATGACATATTATAAAGATAAAAGTTTGCCTATTATAAATCTTAGTTAGTCTTGTAGCATACCTCATCTACTACAACAAGACCGAGGTCATCAATTCTTTCTGTTTCAATTAAAGAATTCACAAGAGCATGTCCTTTTTCTATAGTAGCAATATAAAGAGATTTTTTTATTCTCCTCCTGATTGGTGGAAATCTTCCTTTACTTCCTGCATATTCTTCAACCAGGAAACCCAATTCTATCCCAAAACTTGACAGACCCCTAACCTGTTTAAACAAATTAAAAAAAAAAAAATCAGAGAGCAAACTCACACTCTTGCATTTTAGAGCTGCCTCAGGAACTCAACATGCATATAACCAACCCACAAAATAATCAATTGCTTGGATAAGTGAAAACGTATTAGCTATGACTACCTTTTCCACCTGCAAAGCTGAAATGCTTACAAATATTATCAAGCTTGAGTTACATCTATTCTCTAAATTAACTTTTCCTTATGCCAAGAGGATAACTGCAGAACTATACATAACATTGTAACAAGCTATTATTTCATAATTCAGCATGCTTTATTTTCTGGCTCAGCATCCTCACCTTTGTAAGTCTGTTTTACTACAGAATTACTGACCCTCTGAGCAGCATTTAGGAGAAAATACTAACTTCCCACCATGTATTTATAAAAGTTATGCAGTTTGCTAAAATTAGTGTTAAAACCAGCCAAGTAGGAAGACATAGCAGAGAACATGAGCAGTATCAGAAACACTGCATCCAGACCTTTTCCTGGACAATGGCAACAAATGGCAGGATCATCAGAACATCTTTCTGTCTGCAGAGTAATTCTTGGAGAATTATTATTTCAGCTACAAGTGTTTTTCCACCACTAGTTGGCAATGAGTATATTAAATTCCTTCTTTGCTGTAGAGATTCTAACATTAAGCAATCATGCTGCCATTCTGCAATATTAAGAAAAAAGTATTAGCAGCCCCCATCAGCATATTAATCAACATAAAACAATGCCTATGCTTCTTATAGACTACTTTAAGTCTAGTGTTTGAGTTTTTCTTCAATAGGCCACTAAAAGCTGTTAGTGATTGAGACTTCTAAAGTATTCTATAGACTGTATCAAACTTTCCTACCCACCTAAACACCCAAAATAACCACTTAATAAAACGACCACTTTCCAACATGGCTTACATGAAATATTACCTTAACTTAAATATTTTTACAGTGTTAATGGGTAAAACAGGTAACTCTTCACTAGTATTTCTTTTTCTTTCTGAACAAACTGTTAGTTAATGGGTAAAACAGGTAACTCTTCACTAGTATTTCTTTTTCTTTCTGAACAAACTGTTAGTTACATTACCATAAAGCATCTCAATCCCTCGAAATTGCCTGAACAGATCTTTAACTTTGCTAGGTAATCCATAGAAAGGGCCTATATCAACAGAAGAAGATTCAATAGTTTTCCTAGCAACACAAATCTCTTCAGATAAAACAGCTTCTTGAAGCTGCTTGGTTTTAGAGACCTGCAGAGTCTGGGCTTTGGCATTTCCAGTCATAGCACTTTTCAGATGATCTTTAAGACTTTCAGTTTTAAATAAATCACTCCTGGAGTCTGAGGAAGAGTCAGTAGGTCTCTTTCTGTGTTCAGCATCATGATAAAAAGATGATGTACTCCTGATTTTCTCTAAGGAAGTATTCACACATTTATTCCTCCCTTCTGAGGCTGGAGATATTCTAGAAACAGAAGAAAGTTCATGCATTTTCTCAAAATACAAAAGTTGTGATGATGGCAATTCATCTAAAATAGAGTCAGTCTGTTCTTGATTGTTATCCACTGCATCAGTTTCACCCACTTGGAAAGCATCCTCCTTGTCAGCTTTAAGGACAACCGTATTTTCTGTAATAGAAAAATTAACTTGTTTCTTCTGTGGAAGTCCTGGCTGAAGATTCCCAGGTATGATTTCTCCAGGGGGTTTAATAGCCAGCTTTTCATCCTGCAGGTATTTGTGCTCTATATCATCAACTTGAGCTAACAAAGAATCATTTCCACAGAAGCTGTCATAGTCACCAAACATATCTTCTTCGCTATCATTACCACACTGTAAAAAAAAAAAGTATTAGCACTCCAAAGTAACGCAGCATAACTTGTATAACGCATACAAGGTGCAAACCATTTAAGCCTCTCCCAACTTCAGAAGAAATGTATATGCTTTTCTGATGTTATGAGGAAAACCTAACTTGACTTCTAAGTGAACTTGCAGTGAGTGAAGCTTAACCTACAAGTAGGCAAGATGCCGCCTAAAGCCAAGCTACATCCCCCCTCATACAAAGTAAGGCACTCCCTGACAGACACCACACAGGCTGAGGCTGGGCCAAGCCATGCTCCCAGGCGGTGTTCCCTCCACCTCGATACGCCTGCCAGCACCCCACCACCCCCGTACCGAGGGCTCCGCCAAGGGCTCCTCTGCGGAGTTCAGTCTCTTCCGATCCACCGGCGAGCAACTGGCGCTAGGCTGCACCGGGGCCCGGCTCCGCTTGCGGACAGAACCGGGGCAGCTCTTCCTCCGTACCGCGAGTCCGGGCTCATCCATCACCGCCACCCCGTGAAGTTGGCCGGCGTATAGACCTCCGGCCGGCACTGCGAGGAAGCGGTACGGAGCCCGTCACGGCCGCGGCAGGTTACGGCAAGGGACGGCCGAACAGCCGAGGGGGACCGGGGCCGCCATGAGACGAGCGGAAACCCACCCGCATCTCTAACAAGCGCGAACACCGCTTCCGCCAATGCGCTGCTAAAACAGAGCCCGCAGCCAGTCAGAGACCAATCAGCTGCCTCCAGCTGGGCGGGCAGCGGTCCCATTGGCCAGCGAATCGCACTTGTGAGGGCGGTCGGGCAGGCAATGACCTATAGTCGGAGATGATACTTGCGGGTTGTAGGGTACAATATGGCTGTGCGGCTTATGGTGGTGCGGCACTGCCGGATACTGAGACCTGGTGCGTTCCTTTGCTTTATTCCTTTAGAGCGAGGTGGCTGTGGGGAGAAAAGTTGCGAGCTGGTCTGTCCTGCTGTGCTCCCGCTAATTGACTCTTTATCCCTTACAGCGGCCGTGTGGGTGCGGCCCTACTGCCTGCAGCATGAGCAGCTGCCCGACCAGTCCGACCAGGTAAGGTAGCCCTCTGAGCTCCGCGTCCTCTGCCTGCGCCCGGGCCGCTGCCGCCCTCGCCAGGAGGGGCTTAGGTCGGGCAGCGGAGGTGTCCGAAAGTGCCTGCGCGTAACTTGATCTCCTAAAAAGTCCCCCTGACCTCAAATGACTCGGGCTAGTAAAAGAAAACCAATTCTGAACTCAGTTACTTGTGGTGTTACAGAGCAGGGGCCCAGTGCTGGGGGAAGCAGCCAGGTATTCCAAGTGAAGGTACCATTGAGCTGTAGCCCAGGATCTTAACTGTGATCATGTATATCAGCTGTTGGAGTAACACAAATGTGGAGCAAAATGTTTGGCAGAACTGATTTCTTGCATGTAGCTGAGAAATAAGGGCATGTAGTGATAGGACAAGGGGGAATGGCTTTAAGCTGACAGGAGAGATTTAAATTACATACTAGGGAAAAAAAATCTTTATTACGTGTGTGGTGAGGCACTGGCACAGGTTGCCCAGAGAAGCTGTGGCTGCCACATCCTTAGTAGTGTTCAAGGCCAGGTTGGGCCAGGCTTTGAACAGCCTAGGCTAGTGGAAGGTGTTTCTGCCTATGGCAGGGGGGTTAGAACTGGATGATCTTTAAGGTCCCTTCCAACCCAAACAATTCCATGAAACAGACTAAAGAGAATTCATTGCATGTGGTTATGTCATAAAACAGTGTTGTCCTGTACAAGCAAAAATTTTAAAGATAGTGTTTCTGTGCCCAATTCTATCTATCTGCATTTTTTTTCTTTCTCATATCTTGGGCTGAAGCTTGATGAGCTGTTCAAGACTTAGTAAATACTCGAGAATCTCTCTGTTAAAGTGTGTGGACAGGAGCTCCCTCCAGCCATTTGCTTTGAATTTATATTCAGAACTCTCTTCAAACTTACCAGGCAGAACTACCTTACTGCCAGCTTCTGTAGATATTGCCTTCTAAAGTAAAGGATGTAAGCACTATCTTATTAATTAGAATAGTTAGGGTTGGAAAGGACCATAAGATTATCAAGTTCCAACCCCCATACCATCGGCAGGGACACCTCACACTAAACCAGGTCACCCAAGGCTCTGTCCAGCCTGGCCTGGAACACTGCCAGGGATGGAGAATTCACAATTGCCCAAGGCAACCCATTCTAGTGCCTCACCACCCTAATTAATTGGCTTGTTACATTATTACTAATATATAAAAGGCTGTGTGGCTGTGTAAAGCCTTTTATATTGTTAAATTACAATCACTGTGTGTCATGGTTTGAGCATGTTTTGAGGGTGTTTTTGTTCAAGGTTTTTTCCAGCCAGGTGGAGGAGGGGAGGCTGGGAGGAAGGAGAGACAGGACACCTGACCCAGGCTAGCCAATGAGGTATTCCATACCATAGCACGTGATGCCCAGGATGCATACTGGGAAGGATTGGGGTGGAGCTCTGGAGGAAAATGGAGGAAGGAGCACGCGGTGCTCGGCCAGGCAGGGTGGAGTGAGTTATGGGTCGGTGGCTGGTGGGGTGTTGTATTCTCTTCACTTGTTGTTTGCTGTATCATTATTATTTGTAGTGGTAATGGCAGTGGTGATTCTGTGTTATGCCTTAGTTATTAAACCGTTCTTATCTCAATCCGTGGGGGCTACATTCTTTGGATTCTCCTTCCTAACTCTCCGGGAGTTGGGGGACTTGGTTTAAACCACGACACTGTGTTAAAGAGAAATAGAGATAAGTTACTGAAAAACTTCACTGATGCACTAAATGCCTCTTGCTTTCAAGGCATGTTTTGCCCAAAGAATAAAAATATCAAATACTTCTTAGTATTTTTTCTTGTTAGTTTCTTGTGAATCTTACAGGTGTTAATAAATCTCTTAATTTCAGCCCATACAAATGGAGAATCCCTATAAAGAGCCTCCAAAAAGATGTGTCTTATGTGGGATAAATGTGGACTACAAGAATGTGCAGGTGAGTTAAAAAATTCCTGGCCTTAAATGATGGAAGCTGGTTTACTGATTTTTAAGTGTGTATAGGAAGTCTGCCAGGATAAAAAAAAAATAAGAATTTATTCATATGTGTAGGGCTTTAAAACTTAAGAGCAAGAATGTGTTCAGATAATTGTCAGATAATGTAGTTGTGCTAAACCGGTCAATCTGCTAAATCTGCGTGCTGGTGTTAAAACTTTATTTATCAGATAGTCCTTGGTTCTAATGCCACTTAAATGCTGTGGCATAGAAAATATTGTAGCTCTAAGTTATACTTTTTCTTCTCTCTAGTTTAAGAACATCAAAAAAAGAAAAACAGAATGCAAGTAATAAGCTAAAGCTGTCTTAAAGTTCTTAAACTGACTTTGGATTTCTTCATTTTAAGTAGCTTCTTTCCCAGTTTGTTTCTCCTCATACTGGCCGCATTTATGGCAGGCATATAACAGGTATGTGAAATATTAAATAACTAAATACTAATGTTAATGTGTTTGTGAGTCAGAGTAACTGTATACTGGTTATCTTTCCAGAAGTAACTACTACCAAGTCCATACATTTTGTAAGAGTATTCCTCTGACTTAGCAGCCTGCTTCAAGGAATAAAAATAGTCCTTAATTATATGCATTTCATATTTAATAGTATAAGCGCACATGCATTTGTCTAGGAGGACGTAGGCAAAGCTAGAGGGAATTGCCAGTAATATCCCTTTAACCCTTTAAACTAATGGTTTGATGGTTGTTGATATAAGAGGCTGACAATGATTCGTCTCTTTAGGCTTGTGCAACAAGAAGCAGAAAGAAATTACAAAAGCCATTAAAAGAGCTCAAGTAATTGGTGAGTATGACTATGCTTTTGAGTTTTCTCAGTCAGACTTACTTTTGTATTAAGAAAAACCTCCATCTTATCTTTTTACAGGATTTATGCCAGTTATGTTTAAGAACCCAGCATTTCTCACAGATCCCAAGATATGTAATATTAAGTATCCAGAGTAATACACTGTAAAGAAATAAACAATAAAACTTGTTTTCATGATCATATGCTTGTTTACTGGAAATGCGGTTGGCTAGTACAATGCATTGCTGACTGAAGGGTGGATGTCAGTTTTTTGTTGGTTTTTGTTTTGTTGGGTTGGGGTTTGTTTTCAGGTTGGTTTTTTTTCCGTTTGTTCGGGTTTTTTGCTTGTTTTATTACGGAGTGCCACATCTCTAAAATATATTGTCAGAAGTACAGAAGATGAAAGCAACAACAAAAATTGGCAGCTGCGTGGACCTCTTCTTCCACTTACAGGTCTTGCTGAAGTTCAGGTGGCTGTCCTTTCCCTTGTAGGATTGGAAAGGTGAGGATTAAACAAGTACTAGGTACCTAAAGAGAGATTAGAGTAGTTAAATTGTGACTGTTTATGCAAACAAAATTCTGGTAAGCTTGTTACCACTTCTCCAGCAGCAGTTCCAAGTTGTATTACTCTGGGGCAGTATGTGATATGGTTATATGACTACTAACATACTGCTACTATAGTCTTTAAACCCTGAGAGAATACAGATCTAGCCCTGTAAGGCAAAATGAGGGAATGTCATCTGGACTTGTCTCTGTGCCAAACAGGATTCATCCATTGGAGTTAAAAGAAAAAAAGGTTGTTTTGCAAAAATGCACTATGTTACTTTCATCCCTGCAGTACTATAAATTGATACATCACTTGAGTATGCTGGCAGTAGCTCTTGGTGGAAGGTCTGGATCTGGACAAATCTTTAATGGATCAGAAAGTAGGAGAGTGTGGGTATTCATTTGTGTCTCTCTTCTCAAATGAATCCTCATCTGTTCCAGTATTACTCAGTGTAAGCTTCCGTTCCTGGTCACTGTCCTCTTGGTCTTGAAGTAATTTTTGGTGAAGCTGTAGTGATCTGGATTTCTTGAATGACTTTGATCCTGCTGTGGTCCATCTGACTTTACGCTTGGTTAAGTGTCTTGTTTCAGCTTCAGTGATGTCTTTTTCCTCTACCATGAGAGTTAGTTTGTCCTTGACATTAATATTATGGTCAGTGTTACAGCAGTTCTTTGGTATATGTTGGCCTTTCAAGGAAACAATACATGCCTGAAGTCCAGAACTGGGGAAAAAAGTTTGCAGTGCCTGACAAAGGAGAACATTCTCCTTTGGCTCTCCTACGTAGTCTGTGGCTTCTGGAAAAAAAAAGAAAATACTAGAGTTGCAGTCCCTCTTGTACATTACTACCACTACTGTTTTGGCTGCCTCAAGATCAGAATTGGCTTCTGCCAATTGAATCAATTTTGGAAGTCTTACTGAGGTTGGCCATGATATGCCAAATTGCTGTAGGTGTGTATAAGCAGTAGTATATAAGGAGTTAATGGACCAGGTCTCTATACGGGGACATAATAATCAAATAATTAAACTGCCTATGCTGATTGACACGGGGGCTGATGTTACTATCATCCCATATCGTCAGTGGCCAAAAGCTTGGCCCCTACAAGCCGTTGCCACAGGAGTTGTTGGAATCGGAGGAATGCAGTCAACAAAAATTAGTACAGAATTGGTGGATGTCTTTCTATCTGATGGCAGTCATACACGCATCAGACCATATGTCATGCACTCTCCAATTGCATTGCTCGGACGGGATGCTCTTAGTCAAATGGGAATGAGATTGACTACAAAAAATTTTTAATGGTGGCCATTGATGGATGGCCAACCTATAAATTACGATGGCTTACTGAAACACCTGTATGGGTTGATCAATGGCCACTGACAAAAGAAAAGCTGTCCCATATTCATGAATTGGTCACTGAACAATTAGAAGCAGGCCATATTGTGCCTTCCACCAGCCCATGGAATATTCCTATATTTACCATCCCCAAGAAAAGCGGAAAATGGTGATTGTTACATGACTTGCGGGCTATAAATGCCGTCATGCAAGACATGGGTGCCTTGCAAGCTGGTTTACCTAGTCCCACTATGATACCCGAAGGATGGGATTTAATGATAATTGATTTAAAAGACTGCTTTTTCACAATTCCCCTGCATCCAAGTGATCGGGGAAAATTTGCTTTCTCTGTCCCAGCAATTAACAAAGGAGAACCAGTAAAAAGATATGAATGGGTTGTGCTGCCTCAAGGTATGAAAAATTCTCCTACTATTTGTCAGCTTTATGTTTCTTGGGCATTACAGCCAATTCGTCAATACTTACAGCACTGTTTAATTTACCACTATATGGATGATATTCTGATTGCAGGGCAGGATTTAAATAAGGACCACCTACTTGGACTATTACAATCAGAGTTGGCCACTCAGGCCTTTCCGGAAGCCTTTGTGATGGGAATGATAAGGCAGATAAATTAGTTGCTCCGGCATGGGCAGGGCCACCAGTAGATATTTTTCAACAAGCCCGGACATCTCATGCCTTCTTCCACCAATCGGCAAACCATGTTGGTTCGACAGTTCGGCTGTATATGTTACGAATTTCTTGCGACTAACAGGAGACTTTAATGACCTGTCCTTGACAGATGCCCGAGGACAAGCTATCATTAAATGAATACATCAAACACTGAAACAGTTATTGGAAAAAAAAAAATAGGGGAAGAAGGGCTTACGCCGGTGCCAAGAATACAGAAAGCTGTATATGTTATGAATTTCTTGCGACTAACAGGAGACTTTAATGACCCTCCTGCTGTAATACATGGCCAGGCATTAGGCTCAGGTTATATGAATAAGACTCAGGGTATCCTGGTCCAATACAAGGCCATGGAAACTGGTGTTTGGAAGGGTCCTGTGGAAGTAAAATTAAGTGGTCGAGGATATATGTGTGTAATTACAGACTCCGGCCTGCGGTGGGTGCCAGCTCGGTGGGTGAAGCCCTGGAAAGAGCCAGCGGCACCAAAGGAGAACCAGGATATCCCCCTTGTCAACAGCTGAATGAGTTAACTGGATGAACTCTGAACTTCTTTACTGTAAGAGTGACAGAGCACTGGAACAGGTTGCCCAGGGGGGTTGTGGAGTCTCCTACATTGGAGATATTCAAGGTCTGCCTGGACAAATTCCTGTGTGACGTACTCTGGGTTACCCTGCTCTTGCAGGGGGTTGGACTGAATCTTTCAAGGTCCCTTCCAACCCTTGGGATTCTGTGATTCTGTTATTTATCCAATACATGGGTCTTGTGAACTGTGGGTCTCTCATGAGTGTTTAAAATATAAATGACGATTATGGGTTAGGTTACCCTTTTGCACGAAGTTGGTCTGTGATGCTTATGAGCTAGAAGTTAGTGAATATAAGTATATCCATGTTTCCAGTGACCTTTGGAGACCTTTATAGATATGGCTGACCACTTCTTCCAACATAGGCTGGCCACCTGTGTCGGAATGAGTGTGCTTTTTGGTCAATATAAAAGCCCAAGCCTCATGCGATGTGAGGGAGGCAGAGCCTCTGCGGGGACGCTCACTAAGGTTGAGCCTGACAGTTCACACTGCGATGATGCTTCCCGGAGCTGATTTCCTGATACTCTTCACAAGGTCCTTGTGCCATCCTCTCTATGTGGGACTGTGTAGAGGGAGTAATGATTGTCTGGATTTTGTGTTTCGAATATTGTAGTTGTGTGGAGTGTGCTTGTGGGATCCCATATGTGTGTGTGTGTGTGATGAGGGCAGACAGTGTTCTGTGTATTTTTTGTTGTCAGGTTCATGTAAAAGTTTTAAGGGGTAGCAGTTCAACATGTCGGGCAAGAAATGGTTAATGCAAAAGTGCGCAGGTATTTGTTGCTGCTGCTGAGAAGGCTGATGCCGATAGGCCGGTGCTTTTAGCTGTGCAAAGCAGGGTGAGTGACTTTGGAAAAAAAAAAAAAATGGTAATGATAACTCACTCTAGTTGTTGTTAGTGACGGTAGTTTTGATGTATATTGCTTCAAGCTTGTTTTCCATACAATATGGTCTGAGCCATAGGGGTTAGAAAGTGTTGCTTTTGATTCTGCATGTGTGATTAAAAAAAAAAAATAAGAAAAAAGGGTAATGCTACAGCAAACTTGACTGTTAACACTGTACAGTTTACTTCTGCAGCTGCTTCACATCCCCTTTGCATCAGAATGCTTCTGCTTTAAGGAGTCACTTTAACCTGTCTGTTTCTCAAGAACTGATGACCCAGAGGAAGGGGTATATTTCTGTCCTCCTGCCTGCAGGTCCTTGGCAGCTGCCTGCAAAGTTTGCAAGCTTTGCCATGAGCTGGACAGATGAGTGGAAGAATTCGATGAATCAGCTACAGGAGCTGACTGTGAAAACCCTAAGCAGAATGAGATAAAGGAATGATTGCAAAACATAGCTTGGGGGCAACTGAGAAGTAACAGCTTGAATATGTCTGCTTGTAAAGTAGCTATTATTAGAGGTTGTGATTTTGTGTATAAAACCACCTGTATTTACTAGCCAGTTGCTAATAAGAAGCTATACCTTGTATTGTGTGGATTTGTCACTTGTAAAAGAGATGTTAAAGAATGCAAATTTGCAGTAGCTGCTAGAAAATGCTAAAGCAAAAGCTAGAAAGATTCTAAGATGACGGTACTCTTACAAAGCAGGTAATGGAACAATTAAGAGGCTGGGAGAACTCCACTGGTAGGAAGTTTCGTTGGTTAGTCCCTTGCTGCCATCAGCATCTTCAACATGCTGATGCACTCTGTAATAGTTACTCGGCTAATGTAAATCTGTGTGTGCTTTGCTGTAGTGGTGACTTGTTACTGGGTGAAGCAGGTGAAACTCTACATTGACAACAAGGTGCAAGGACTGAGATTGACCAAATGCCTGCTACCACAGTCAAGGGCAAGACTGGGTTGGCCTCTGTGTCTGCCACCAAGAAGAACCTTTAGCTCCGCTGCTGGCTGCAACCCAGCAGGCGTAGAGCGGTGGAGACACATGCCATGCCAGACCTTGATGTGAGGGATGGCCTCCGCTGTTATCAGAGAGCCATCCAGGAGAAAAAGGGTAGGCCCAGCTGTGTACAGCTATCAACAGGACCATACTGGCTGCCAGCAAAACGTACAAAGCCCCAGATCTCAACAACATAAAGAAACAGCAATGACAGAAATCTTTGTATTATCTGTTCTATTATGTGTGACCGTGGGTAATGGACAAGTATACTGAGCACATCTGTTAAATCCCCATTAGTCCATCCTGTTACATGGTGTGTAGGATTCACTGGTATGCCACATGTTATAAAGGTGACTTCAAGTGGCTTCAAATCAGCCTAATCTTACTGAAATAATGCTTCCTAGAGTAGTGGGTTGTTATGTTACACAAGTCAAGCAGTGATAGAGCAGACATACCAAATTGTAAAAAACCTTTAGTAAAGCTAAAAAGGGGGAGATGTGGAGACAGTGTTCTCACAGGAGAATGGATATTTGGTACATGAGCTCTGAATAACTCCAAGGGATACAGCAAGGTCGTGGGAGGCCTGAGGAAGCCTAAGCAAGCAAGATAAGAAGAAGCTGGAATTCACTGAGTGATGAGAAGTGTGGACTGTTGGCAAGCTTTCGAGGTCAAGTTCTCACACCTGTGCTTAACCAATTATATGTTAGTCACTAAGGGTCTTCAAGACAAGTATCCAATCAGGATATGCCAAATTGCTGTAGGTGTGTATAAGCAGTAGTATATAAGGAGTTAATGCTTTGTAATAAATGGCTTTTTGTCTGATCACATTGATCTCTGACTGAGTCCGTTCCGCGGCAGTTGGCGTTACATTTATTTAACTTACCTGAACAAGTCTGTTGCTTTTTCCTCTTGATTTCTTCTTTTAATTGGCTCACCTCTGCTAAGAGCTTCTCTACAGATCGTTCACTGACTTCTACTGTAGAGCATATTTTCTGCAAGGAAAAGAGCATTCAGTGGGATTAACAGTGTTCACAGAAGCTGAATGTAACTTTGTTGCAATACCCTTAAAGGTACTTGTAAGTTGGACACAAAGTAGTGAAAAGCTTAAGTAATAAGGCAGATTCTAGAGATAACTTAAACCTTGTGTTGAATGAGGTGCAAGATACTTTATTTGTTCCATATAAGCAAAGGAGATGCAACAAACTACAAGTAGTAGTCCTTCAAAATAATCCTACTGTGAGGATTTAGTGGGCTTGAGGATTTGTCAGTGTACTTTCTGATCAAGTGCAAACTGAACTCTTCAGCTTTGAGAACTTGATGTACAGCTCTTAATAGCAAATGCAACTCCCTGATATTTCAAAGACAGCTTTAGTTCTTTAGTGAAAGATGGCGTACCCTTTGCTTGACTTACTTTTGTAGTACTGCTGAAAGTAATGGTATTGGCAAATGTACCTGACTTACCTTCAGTTCCTCCTGCAAGGTGGCATACATCTCATTTATCTTATGAACCTCTTGTAAGGATCCATCTTCATGAAAGAATTCTGACCTGTAGACCAAGATGATAGTTGTGTAATTGCAAGTTAACGATCTCAGTGCTTAGTAGGAGATAAAATATATAAAGAAACTTCCTGAGCTTCAACAGTAGGTGCCGGTGTTGAGACAGACAGCTCTCATGGCAAAGTAAGGGACTGAAGCAAGTACCTTAGAAAGGTAAACAGTTGCAGCAAACAAGTAAAAAAAGTGAACAGGGTATGGCTGTAGCATTTGCAAAAGCACTTAAAAAATACTTTCATAGGAAGATAACTAAACTGAAAGATACAGCTATCAATGAATAAGGTATACATGGTACCTGTGTTGTCTCACTGCTCTCACAAACCCTGATGATACACAGGAGCCAGATACTGTTCTGTAACCTTGCTGTTCTGCCATACCCAAGTTGGTAACCACCAAAGGAACTTTCTGGAAAAGACTTAAAAAGCAGAAGTACAAAACCATGATTTATTAAACATCCAGAGGCCTCTCTGATAAAGTTTCTTAACCATTAAGCATCCCAGATAGTTTTACAGTTTTAAAAAACTGTAGTCAGTTCTTGCTGAATGCATTAGATAACATGTAGATGACTACTTATAGCTAAAGGTAAACTGCAAGAGCAACAACATCTGAGCAATGCCTCTAGCTTTTTTTTTTCCCATTTCTGTATGCGTCACAGAAACATGATACTTGTTTGTTACATGCAGCCTAGGGGCAGCAGGTTTCTGAAGAAAACTTCAAGTTACCACCAGTTTAAATATTTCAGTAATATGTGAAGATGAACACCATGCATAGTCAAAGTCCGATACATTAAACTGATCAAGAACATAAATTGATCATTTATATGCATAAAGTGTCTGCCTATCGACACTGGCACTACAAATAGTTACAAAGGAAAATCTGTGAACAGAGCTCCAGGGTAAGATTTCAGCTGGGCTCTAGCAATATAAGGAATAAGATTATTTAATGTATAAGTTTCAAGGGTAAAATAACATGTTACCAATAATTCAGTTGCAATGAAAAAAACAAACTGTGTTAAGTTATAGTACATCTGTGCTACTGCTTCATTAAAACTGGAGAACAAACGAGTTACCCTTCTTGTGGCCGATGTAGGGCATGTTCCAGTCTGTAAGTAGAACAACTTTCTGTCATAACACTAGAGGTTAATAACAGGAATACAAGGCCCTGGTTTGATAGGTGTGACTGTAAATTCTTATGAAGAAGTCTTTCCCGGAATGTCATGATCTGGTCTGTGTTACGTCTGAATTTGTACCATCCTATTACATTCTGCAGGAAGAAGAAAATGTATTACTGTTGAATAATGCTGCTTCTGTGTGTCATGAAGCAAGTTAGATGATTCAGTACAAAATCACAAATCTGAATTGTTCCCTGCTGTGTATATATTCAAACATCTAGTTACCCTGAAAACCTTAAAACATCTAAGCTGAACTCTAGTATGACAACTTCCCTCTTTCCTTCAAAACCATGTGTTGAACTGGCCTGTTTTCTGAGCTTGTGCTCAAGCTGAAACTGCAAACTTTGTCCTGTTATTTTGCTGTGTGTCTCTTGCCAGCTTGTACTTCCACCTTGAAAAACTTTATGAAGAAAACTAACTCTATTTTGATCAAGTGGTGCTTTAACCACTTGAATGAGCTGACTTCAACTGAGCTTAAGCTAGAAATCAGTAGAACACCTTTGGGATATTTGAATTGTTTACTTGAAAAACAGGAACAAAATTGTGACGTATATGCAGGCAAACTGTAGTCAGAGATAACCTCATCTGTTTGTTTTAGGGGTAAAAGATGCTGCAGCTACCTTGACCAGCAGTGTGAGTGACTAGGTTTAAATTTTTTTAAAAGGGGGGGAGGGGGAAAGCTTGATTCCAGAGGTGTCCAGAACAGCCCTCAAAATCTGAGTGAGCCCCTTGGTATGGTTCAAGATTGAAAATAAAATACCTTCTTACAGCCTGATAGTATTTTCTTCAGGGCAAGTTCATTCAGTTCTCCTGCAGAATTATAAAAGCTAGAAGAAAATTAGGACAATTAGAGGAAAAAAAATGCAACTATAGAAATAATTACTCCCTAGCACAGTCTGGCAATCTCTCAATTTAATAGCGTTTTTACCCTGTTAGGCCTAAAGATATGCTGACACAGCTTCTCTGATAGGACAGTACAGTTAATTTCATTACTCAAGTAGGTGGTCTTGTACAGCCCAGATGCTGTCCTAGTATCCGTGCTACTGGGACACGCTAACGGTAGCATCTGTGTTCTCTCAAACACAAAACAGTAAGATGTCTTCAATTTGATATGAAATGTCTTTCTAATAACATCTAGGTTTATTAATTTTCAGAAAGATTTGAGGAGGAGACTGTTGTAATTCTGCTCTAACAGGGGTGTAAACCTGCCCTGCCGTATCTAAGTAACTAGTCCTTGAAACTACTCCTGCCATGGCTCTAACAAGTGTTTTGTTTTCTGACCCCCTTAAAAGCCTCTGGCTGATGCTTTTTTTCTTTTTTATGGTGACCCAATGGGAAGTATGGTTTTTGGAAAGCAATGCATTTTATTATTTTTTTTATAGTATGTTGACATTATTGTGTAGTTTATATGGTATCCTAACTCACCAGAAGGTAGAGAATGACATATCTCTTTCTGTATGCAGAGACAAACACCAAAAAAGGGCATGATAAACCAGAATAGGAATAACATAAGGCATTTCAAGAGGTTGATATGGCTACTGCAGTTATAGCCAGGTGATCTTTTCAGTAACGTAAGTTTAAATCTTGAGAGTTCAAGTTAGAGTTAATTTTAAAATGTTCATATCTGCCCATTTAAGCATCTTACCTGAACAACTGGTAGCATGGAATATGCTTCTGTATATCTGGAAAGAGAAGGTAATATTACTCTGGGTTCAGTCCACGATGTGTATTCTTCTGTATACTATGATCAGAATTAAACTGGTAGAAAACAAAGAATACTATATAATTTCTTAAAATCAAATACTTGGGCATCTGATTAAATAAGGTTAAGGAAATATTTTAAAAATATTCTAGTTTTTCAGATGTAAAAGGAACCATTTATGTACTATTTTTAGTACATTTTAAGTGAAAAATCAAATTGGGCGCCTTATTTTTCCCTTTGTTCTGTCCAGTACAGGAATAGTATGTAATACAAAATATTTCACTTGAGTTACTCTGTAGCAAGGCATGGATGCTGTTAGTGAGATGAGGCTGGAGAACAGACGGTGAGAACTGGAAGACTGACTACCAGAAGGAAAAACACTAAGTGATCTAATGGCATGATAAATCCTTTCCTTTACCTAAATTCACCACTTTAATTTTCACCTTTAACCTGATAAGATACTTGGCAAAGGAGCTATTAAGGGAACTAAGAGCTAGTATTTTTGTTCAATTATATTTTCTACAGTAAAATTGGTTTGGTGCTTTTTTTGTGGGTGGGTTTTATTTTTTTACTGGGCAATTAAAATGTTACAAAATAATCCCTTTGGTGGTTTTTTGGGTTTTTTTTTTTTTTTGTTTGGTTTTGTGTTTTTTTTTTCCCTGGACCTGGATCCCAGGCCCCAGCAGTTTTGATCACTCTCTGAGACGCTGACTGCCCTAACTGAAAACTGTAAGCAGTCGTGTATTGTGCAAAACCGACCATAGTATTAAAAATGTGGACAGACTGACCGATTGTATACACAACTTCGACATCATCCATTTGTGAGTCAGTAATGCTGTTCTTGGCTTCACCTTTCACATCTCCAAGGAGAAAACCTTCCTTTATAGGGGAAGAGAAAAAAAAGTTCACATTAACAGCACCATTAAACGGAACTTTGTCTAATGTTAACAGTGCATGTGCTGTCTTTCCTTCAGGAGAGGAAAAAAAGCTGTCAAGATGAACGGTTTTTCTTAGACGCTTGCATTTTTCAGCATCTGCTCATGTTTGAGGGAGAAAAAGGCTGCAATGTGCACTCAGCTGTTTTTCATTCCTCTTGTTTTCACGCGCAAGTAAACGGTTTGGGGCTGTGCAGGCGATGCCCATCTCCGAGGCTTAGCCCAGGCAGCCTGACCAGCATGCCGGTCAGCCCTTGGCAGGCACGGCGCTGCTGCCACCGCAGCCGCGCTCGGTAACCCGCGCCCCTCGTTTGGCAACAACACAACCCCGCTCCCCCGTCACTGTCAGCACGGAAAGCAACCTCCACTGCAGCCCGGTGCACCGGGGAAGGAGAACGCTGCAACACCGTGTCCCAGCACACCGAGCTGCGAGGCCCTGCCTGCTCCTGCGGCCCTCCCAGCCCCAGGGTCCGAGCAGGCAGCAGCGCGCCCGCCCGCCCAACAGGGCCGGGAGAACCCGGAGCCGGGCCCGGCCATGGCGGCGGCCCCTCCTTCCGCTCCCCCGCCCTGTCCCCTCCCGCCTCTCCTGACAGAGGTGGCCGCGGCACGCACCGTGTCCGAGTCGGTGCTGAGGTGTTGGAAGGTGAGAGCGCCGAAGACGAAGCCCGACAACAGGGCCGACGTGCTCTCCCCCTCCATGCCCCGACAATGGCGGGGCGGGCCGAGCCGCCGCGGCGGGAGCCCCCAGCGGCCGCCGCCGGCAGGGCCGGGACGGGCACATTCGGTTCCGTGAGACCGGCGCAGGTGCGCGGGGCCCGGGCAGCGACCTGGCCGGGGTCAGTCCGGCGGAGGGGCGCGGGCTGTACTCGGCCTTCGGCCTTCGTCTCCACCGTGCCCGCTTCAGCCCTCTTTGACTGTCCCGTTCTCTTCTCGCCACCTGCCCGGCGAGGCTCAGTGCAAACCTGCCGTTTCAGTTTGCCTTGGATGGCGTAATCCTTGTGTCTACATTCCTGCTTTGTTTTTACCGTGTAAACAATGCTCTAATTTAAGAAGGCTGCTCGGTTGCCCTGCAGTCTCATGGGTGGCTTCTGGAAGGAAGGACTGCAGATGCAGCAGCAAGTGCTTGTTCCTGAGAGCAAGGTGAGGTGACCTGCTCACCTGCCTGCAAGCCTCAGGACATGACATGTCTCTGTCCAAAAGTCAGGATCTGAGCTAAGAGGGTTAGCAGAGCATCAACCCAGCATGTAAACAGAACTGCCTGATCCACATCACCTGTCTGGGAGTGTGGGTGGAGAGAACTGGGTTCATGTCTTTGGAGTGGGAGGATTGTGTCATGCCAGCCTGCAATATGAAGAGGCAGGGAACAGGCTACTGGCACTCCTATCTGTAACAAGGTTGTACCTTTTGAAACAGGACAATGAAGCTGTGAATATGTCTGGAGGTGCATTGTATTGTTTCGGGTTATGATGAGAGTCTTCTGAGTTAATAACCTAATAAATTGTGATAAAGAAGTAATAAAGGGAGAGATTAAAGTGGTGGTGTGTTTTGAAATGTGATCAGAGATCTAGATTAAAGGCTCCCTTTCACTTCAGGAGAGAAAATGTTTGATTTCATCCCTCACCAGGACTATAGCTAAGTATATTCTTAGCCTTAGACTCTCATTTCCTGACTCTTGAAATAGGATGTGTGCTCTTTGGCTCTTTCAAGAGGTATTCCTGTGACTTTGTGATCTCATGGCTGTATTTTTAGATTGCATATAAAATTGAGTTTTTTAGTGCAGTAAGAAATCCATGAGGTTCCTGGATTATTTCCTGGATAACTTCCTTCTCCAGGTGATAGACAGTGAGAAAGGGTGCCATGCTGGATCTTGTCCTCACCAACAAGGAGAAGCTGGTGGGGAATGTGGCCATGCAGTGACCATGAGATGGTGGAGTTCAAGATCCTTAAAATGGAGAGGAGCATGCACACCCAGCTTGCTACCCTGGACTTCAGGAGAGCTGGCTTTGGTCTTTTCAGGGATCTGCTTGGTAGAGTACTGAGGCATAAAGCCTTGGAAGAAGGGCTCAAGAAAGCTGGTGACCCTGCCCATGGCAGGGGGATTGGAACTAGGTGATCCTTAGGGTTGCTTCCAACCCAAACAATTCTGTGATCTCTGAATAAGGGGGTAATAAGTCTCCAGATGATGCAGAATAGTGACAAGATTAATGGAAAAGAGCTAGTATGCATTTCTTGCAGTGCAGGCCATGTGATGCTAAACAAATGGGTAATAAGTGCAACACAACTGAAGTGATACATTGCAACAAATGACTCTGCTATGAGCTGCCTTGCTGTGGTGGAGGCAACAAGAACATATGGATAAGGCCAGCTTCCATAGCTGTTTGTGCAGAAAATGGTGAATGCTGATATCTTTCAGAATTGCCTCAAGTGACCCTGTGCTGTGCTTGCAGTCACTCCTAAGCCAGAGCTGTGAGAAAATTTTATGCATTTAATCAATACAATAAATGTTGGGCAGGTGCTGACAGATTATTTTATGGCAAATAGCATGGGTGATACACAACCCATATAGAAGATTTATAGTGACAATGTATGAGATAACCTACTGGCAGTCATGTAATGCCTACACATCTGATGTGTATACACTCTGAGGCAAACGTGCAGTGAGAACATGTAGTGGATTTCCCATTTTTGTGACACAAAGATGCAAGCTTACAAAGCTACAGAATACGATAAATAAGTTTCTGTAACTGTTGCATTTATCTTGTGTGGAAATAATAACACTTACATGGTTAGAGCTGAATGTGTTACAGACAACCTGATAAGTGATACAATACTTAAACATACTTCTTCAGTGATTCCCTAGTTTAACTGTTGCTATCCGAAGATACACCATAAATAGCACAATCTTTTTGCAGTCAGTTATAAACACAGATCTGCGTAGGTGGGTGATCACTGTAGATCAGTGGTATAGATGGGATCTGTGCAGGCCTGAAGAGCAGCAGACATAAATCGGAGTATGAATGCAGAGAAGGGGGTATTTGCACTTTAGTGTGTGCAGACAGTGTGCTTTCCATAAATACATATTGCACCTGACATTGCTTACCATGCAATAGGTGAGCCTCAAGGTTATTCTGACCTTTTGGAGGGTTTTTCACAAATGAAGCATGAACTCAGTCTTGATATAAATGGAAACAAAACTACCAGAGATGTCACTCTTGATTAGCAATCAGATGAGGAGTTTGCTGAATGTAAGGTTGAAACATTGAGAAGATACAAGCAAAAACCAAAAAGAGCCTTTTTATTTATTTAGTTAGTTTAAAACATCAGGTAAAAATTTAATTGAAAAGGAGGTATTCTGTGTTGTTTTCATGTGTGAGTACACACATCAGAATTACCAGAGTTTATGGTCTGTTTGAAAGACTTTCCTATCCTGCAAAACATAATGTTGGTACCTCTGAATGTTAAGAGATGCTGAGGAATCAGCCCAGGTTTGCTTCCATGACTTTGTGTCATTGACTTTTCTAAGGGCTTTTCTAAGTAGACCAGCCTGCTTTGCTGGCTTTGTAACATTGCAAAACTTGAATAGAAATACCAGGGAGCCCTACAGCTGATGGCAAAAGAACAATTTTAGCAGTATTAACACCTTCATATACCTACTGACAATGCTAGAGTGTACTAGGTATAAGCAGCTTTTAATCATGTTGCAGCTCAAAATGGGTAAACAATATACTGTGTATATTTATGTAAAAAAGGTCAACTGATAGGAGATTGGCTATGATTGATAGTTGTGGAGCCTATTTTCATTTGCCTCAGGTAGAAATACCTCTGTTAACCTGTAGAAGATGTATTACTTGATCAGAAGCACCACCTGTGTTGTTGATGTGTCAGTGCTCTTTTGGAACTGTGTCTGCTAGGGACATATGATACTCTGGTAGTCTGATGAGAAAGGCATTACAAGAAAGCAGGCCAGTATCAGCTGCAGACTCTCCTCCGTGTGACATCCCTCCAGGCAGCTTTTGGAGTCACTGGAGTAGCCACTCCTGTTTATACCTGATTTAATCCTTCCATATACAGCACTACAGATAGGCAGAGGTCAGTGCTGTGTTTACTTCTCCTTGCAGTGAAAAAATAAATGGGTCATAGTTCCAGTTCCCTCAGACACTTGCAAAACATTGCCCAATAAGAAATTAATAGAATGACCTCAAGGATTGAGAGCCAAGAGTAGGCAGCTGACACCCACTCCATCTCATTTCCCTAGGAGACCAGAGATATCTTCATTGTTTCAAGTGAATTCTTATGATTACAGATGTCAATTTGAGATTTGTTAAACTGAAGGGAGCTTTTCTCTTAAATTACTCCTGTGTCACCAGCATCCCTTTCTTCTAAGTTGTATTTCATTCTTCCAAATGAAGACAGTTTTGCACATTGTCTAGTGACTTTTCCTGCCATATAAGGTACTTCATTGTTAACGCCGGAGTCCCGGACGACGCAGAGATGATCAATATGATCAAATGATTGCCAAACTTTATTAGATACAGTGCTCTTCTTATACCCTTACTCCCTTATGTAAGAGCCTTGGATACTGAGCTCTAATTGGTTAGTCTAGAGGTTACTATCGTTTACAGAGCTAATGTTTACAACTTGTTATAATTGTGATTAAATACCTTACTCTAAAAATACAGTGGGAAACTACAACCTTGGCAGGGATCATTCTCTGCACGAAAACATGGAAAATTACAGAGGAATAACAAGACAACTGACCTTGTTTAGGCCTGCCAAGAATCTTCTTATTTTAGAGTAACAAGACTCAGGTATCGGAATCACTCGCTATGTAGCCTTGGCTCTTTAAGAACCCCACACTTCATCATAAAGAATTGCTTGTAGTTATTTGGTAGAAATTCATCTGCTGTTACTTATTGGATCTTAAAAATGAGCAAAACTACATTCTGTTGTTGCCTGTTTATTTGAATTATTTGCGACTCCTTCGCACGTCTGGATAAAGTAGCTCTTCCAGCTTCAAAACATACATGATTACAGCAGGCTGGCTATGGGGATGACATGGAGAAGCTCTGTTTACTTGGTGAATGGCAGAGCTAAATCTTGAAGAAGTTATTATGCTGAAGAATTTCATGTAGCACCATCAGAAACTATTTATTCAGTTCATGGTGTTGGATGCATGTCTATCGATACTGGAATCAGACAAACATGTACATTTCAGTGGTTCTTTTGAAATAATAATAATAAAAAAAATAAAAGAAAGAAATCAGTGATTGTGATGGGAGCATAATAAGCTATGCCAACTTCCTGACTAGAAAAGAGGAAGCAGTGTTATGAACTGCCTGGAGAAATAAAGAATTTCCTTTCTTCTTCACGTTGTGAGCAAGTGCATCACCTTCATACAGGGCAGAGATACATTTCAAGTCCAGACTTACTTCTAATAGCAATCCTGAGTGTTTTCGATTTAAGATGTAGGCCTGCTTTGACCATTGTGTCTCAGTTGTTTCCATGCTCATGATCCCAAGAGCAGAAAGATGCTTTATAAGCTTTGCCAGCTACTTTTAGCAGAAATTTAACCAAGACTGAACTCCTGGAGTGCTGCTGGAGTGGCAGGGAATGTGACTTTGTAAGGGTTAGACATGCAGTGCAAATGGTAATGTGTCACAGGATGGAAAACAATTCTCCCTCACACAGGAGAGGAACCTCTCCTTCCTCCCCCCAGGGCACAGAAGGCTGGATTTCCTTCCCTTTATAAGAAATGTCCCTCTTTTGTGTGCTTAGGCTCATTGCTGAGGCATCTCATTAGCACATCACTACACCTCCCTGCTGTGCTCCACTTCACCCACCTTTCCTGCCTCAAATCAGGTCCCAGAAACTACCTCCACCCTCCCGCCTACAAAGTTTTTAGCGCCCAGCTGACACACATACCAGTCCCCTGTGCAGAGGCTGAAGGAAGCTCTTCAGAGATGTGCTGCCTTGTGCCAGAGGGTCAACACCCACTTACCCAGCTTTCTACTGTATGGTACCCTAGGGAACATGTGTTAGCAGGGCAGGCTGCTCGAGGAAGAGACCAGAAATGAGAATGTAAGGAATGTTAGCTAAACACAAATGGGTGAGTAAAGCTGTTGCACAATGAAATGTTGTTCCTAGATAAGCCTAGAACTACAGCCTTTTGGTGAGGCATGTGAGGAATAGTGGGTAACAGTGTGCCTGGCAGCAGCAGTGTAATGGGAGAGAGGGGCTTGCAGTTGCCATTGAGAGAAAAAGCAATGGGAAGGCATAAAGAATTAAAACTCAAACCCATGAGGTTTTGTAGAACATACAGAAGGCTCAGAAACAGGTCAGCAACGGGAGGGAAGGTAAAGTAGGCAAGTAATGAAAAAAAGATGCAAAAGAAAAGTCAGATTGCTGAAGAAGATGTGGTGTGGTTACAGAGACCTGAGGGATGGCATTCAGCAGCAAATCTGAAGGTACAAAAGCTACTTGACTCATTTTATGGCACAAGAAGCAAGTCATGGTATCGTGTGAGCTTGCAACATGTCAAGAGCCTGCTTGTTGATGCCTGGGTACATGGTATAAGCTAGAGGACTTAGTGGTGGTGCAGCCCACTCTGCTATCTGCGCTTCTGTTACTGTCTGGAGAGTACTGGGTACTCTTTCTGCAGAGGATCTTTGTGTCTGCTTTAATTTCTAAGGAATCCAGTGTGTGTGTACTGAGGCTGCTCCACAACACAAACCAAACAATGGTATGGGGATATTTTAAAAGGATAGCACTGGCTTTAGATGGACATGCTACTGTAAGCATGTGCAAAGGTAAGATATTTCGTGGACCTTTTGTAGGCTATCAGGTGGATCTTTTGTGGATCTTTCCTAGCATATCACGATCTTGGAAGTTATGCCCTAAATGCTCATGCCACCAAGGTTAGTTAATAAGGTGGTAAATGAGCAGCTGGTTGGCTCCTCTTATGTTCCAGAGATTGTTACTCGCCTTTGTTTCTTCTGTGATGCGTACAAAAAGGCAGGAGAGGGGTTGGTGTAATTGACTGAACTGTGTGTCTCCTAAAAAAATACTGAATTAAATTGTCATCATTTTATAGGATAGAAGGAGACACCTGCTTATATATTGTATTTGAATTATGCAATCAAACAGATATAAAGGTGGGTGACTTGTTACTTCACCACAGTGCATTTTGTAACCCTATAATACAGTTTGGCTAATTTCTTGTAGGGCAGTGGAAGGAACAGGTTTTATTGTATTGCCAGTTCCTGCCTGATGAAATTTGCATCTTGATTACACAGGTGTTATTAAAATAAAATAGTTAATTTAAATATTAAAATGAAATTGAAAAGCCTGACTTGCACCTCAAGCTTCAGTTTGGTTCCTTTGGTCAAATACCAAAACAAGGCAGCTATTTTGCCATGAAGTAGAAAGTCTGACTAAATAAGTCACTGATTTGAGCAAATGTCAGTTTGAGAAGTGTTTCATGTGTACTGAATGAGTTTTAGAAGAGAAGATTTTAGGCAGTCTGAAAGCAACGCCTACTTTATTCTCTATTGTAATTCACTGGTAGGATGCCTTGTGAAAGCTTGTTGACACATTGACAAGTTACTTTATTGGCAGCATCTTATTACTTAGCATATAATATTACTTATCATGTATTTTCTTTCTTCTCCCATGTATTATATCTGACGAGTAAATGCTTATCAGTTGAAAAGTGGGTGGAGTTAGGGCGGGACAGGGTATAGGAATTACATTATCACTGAGAGCTTCTGTGGTGTCAGGCTTCAGAGGGCAGCAGCCTTCTCCTACAGATAGCTTGGGCTCTTAGAATGTTCAGCTTTTGTCTCTTGGAGCTTGCTGGATTCTCCACTACAGATGATCTCATATTGTCAGGAAGGCAGCAGGTTGGCACTTTGAAGGGGTGAACATGGAAGAAAATACAGAGGGCCATGGTCTTGCAGAGGGCAAGAGTTTGTTTATCTGGACAATTTTGTTTGTGGTGTTAGTTTTGCTGCCTTCAGTATTTCGAGTGTCACTGGGGTTTGCTCATTTCTATGTGAAAATTCTAATAACAATGTTTGAGGTAAGTTGAGAATTGGGTTTAAAAGTTGTATGTTTGCCTCAGATCATGTTTAATAAAAAATAAAAGTCTGTACATTTAACATGGATGCCATAAAAGTCAGCGGAAAGAATTCCATTAACTTGGATGTTTTGTTTGTAGCTTTAACTTACAGGATGGTTCTTTGAATGGTGTCTTTAATCTAGTTATGCACCAGGTTATAACATGTACTGGTTTGAAGTCTGCTTGGGTCAAGTAGAGATTCCATGTTATATTGCTTCTAGATAAAGCTGGTTAGAATACTTCATGACAAGACAAATATAAATAAAAAGATGCATTAGTTTATGAGAATTGGTAATAAGAACATGTATTTTAGGTGTAGGTAAGTTTCAGTGTTTTGTTTTTGTTTTTAATGACATAGGACTAATGAATACTGCTGTAGGTAAGAATACTATGTGTGTTTGCTTCTTCCAGTTAAAATCTGAGGCATCCAGCAGTCACAAGTTCTGCTGTGTAGTACTTGAGGAATCAATGCAGCCTTTTAAAACTGTGATTTTTCTAGAGATGAACAGGTCATGGCTAAGATCCCAATTCTGCTGGTATCAGTAGAAGTGTTTTGGAGCTTTTAATAAGCCAGAACTACATTTAATTTTTCAAGTCTGATTTTTCATGTCCATCAGTGGCCAAAGTAGGTGCTGTGAATTCATCAGATTGAACAGTGATATATTTCCATTTTCCAGTAGATTAATATTGTCTTTTTGGCATAAACCTTCTTTTTGTGAAGATATGTTCTGTTTGTGGCAGAAAAGTTGTTACTAGTATTGTCATTATTATTAAGCTGTTAGAGCCATCTGTTTGTGCAGTACAGCATGTCTGTAACAATGATATATTTAATATGATTGTCTTACCTTGCCAATTCTGCCTTATTTCTGTCTTATAATTCTTCTCTCTTTCTCTCTCTCAATACTGATTAAGAGCTCTTGGGCAGGGACTGTCTTTGGCTGTATGAATGCCATTTAGCATAGTGTACCTGACAGCTAACTTGTGGGGTTACTTGTTTTTTCTGATACTGATGTCGATGGGAAATGAGTCCCTGTAGTGGCTATGTGTAATATTGGCTTTTATATGTAATACTTTTATGGTTTAGATCAGCCAATGTTATGCTAATTACATTCTTATTGGTGCCCTCATTAAGAGGCTTGTGGCACTTAGAACTGATTTCATCAGGCACTCTCTTATCAAACACAAACCTGAGGTGTTGCTGGGCAGCTTTGCTGCTGCAGTTGGCAGGCATGATAATAATTCCTATGTTTTTGTTCCTCCTGTGCATTTTCCAGCTTTGAAAGCCTTGTGACCCACTCAGTGGTACTTTATATAGTCAGGTACTTCTCTTTGGAAAAGCAAGTTAAATGTTTTTCTTTCCACAGTTTTTCTAACAAGGTATGAGCATGAAGACTT
This sequence comes from Melopsittacus undulatus, assembly GCF_012275295.1. Lineage (NCBI taxonomy): Eukaryota > Metazoa > Chordata > Aves > Psittaciformes > Psittaculidae > Melopsittacus > Melopsittacus undulatus. Next base: position 60,253,679 of record NC_047533.1, read on the forward strand.
TGTGTTCACACTGTGGAGCATTAACTTATCAAAAAAAGAAGTAACTAAGTTTTTGTGTAGTCACCAGAGATCTTGCAAATGAGGTAATGCACAAAGACCATCTTTGGTTCCTGTTGTTAGCCTAAATGGTGAAATAAGATGCCTAGCTGGACAGCTAGCTCAAAATGCGAAGGCAGATGCTTGGTCATGTGTTAGCACACTGCTTACTATACTGTAGGAATATCAGTGCTTCAGGAAGCACCAAACAACTCTTTGTTGTTCCACCAATAATATAGCCTTGAGCACTATGTCCATTTCATTGCAGTATTTTAGTCTATTATGTAGACTAAAAAAATTAGTACCAAACTTCTTACCTTACACTTTTATTTGCTTCTTAGAGCTGTAAATGACTATGCAAAATAGGAGGCAGAGGGAAGACGTGTCTTATTTTCCTCATGTTTTGTCAATTTGAAAAAAAATTAGAGGCTGAAATCAAGGCTTTTTAAAATCAAAAGATACATCTTTCAAAGCTGTGTTTTCAAGGAAAGCATAGCTGTAGCCCTTTCTGAATTTGCTAGGAGCGCCAGGTGTTTTAGGGTGAAGTCTAAGTTTGCAGATATATTACTAAGCAATGAGTAATGGTGGCATAAGTAATTTTGATCTCCTGACTTCACTGAAATGTTTTAGCAGTGTGAACAGTGACTGGAACAAATGTTGGGTAATCTATGTATAGCAATTTTGTAGCGATAGAACAAGGAGTAGCAGGTTTAAACCTAAACAGGGGAAGTTCAAGTTAGATGTAAAGAAGAAGTTCTTTACTGTGAGGGAGGTGAGGCACTGGAATGGGTTGCCCAGGGAGGTTGTGAATGCTCCGTCCCTGGCAGTGTTCAAGGCCAGGTTTTGACAGAGCCTTGGGTGATATGGTTTAGTGTGAGGTGTCCCTGCCCATGGCAGGGGGTTGGAACTTGATGAGTTTAAGGTTCCATAGGGGAATGTAGATACTTTCTTGTTTTGTTTGTTTGTTTGTTTTTGTTTGTTTTGGTTTTGGTTTGTTTTCTTTTTTAAGAGTAAACCAAGGTTTTTTACAAAAGCAAGACCTAAGGTTTGGAAAATTGGGAATGGTTGTTTTTATTTGTGGGGTTTCAGGTTTTGTGAGGTTTTTGTGTTTGTGGGTTTTCTTTCATGTTGTGGCTCTTTGGGGACTCGTTTTTCAGGTCATATGGATGGTATGATAGTAGAACATCTCCAAGACAGTAATTTCTCAATTTCATAATTGCTGTCTCGTAATTACTGTTATTACCCTTCCTTTATCCATTACATATTTCTGGAAATGATAGCAAAGAATTTAGCTTGTTTTTTGATAGGGTTATTCTTTCCTATATGATTGTAAGCTTTTATTGTGAAATAATGTGTTTTCTCTAAGCTTTGTATTTGCTTGTCCATAATGAGGTTTGGTGGAAATGACACTACTAGCAAAACTGTGCTAGGGACATGATTCCAGCCCTTTAGCACTGCAGGTGCAAAAGAAAATATGTTTGCTAGGATGAAATTTACACCATGATTTCACAGTCCTGGGGAGAGTCAAATGCACATGTTAAAGAGCTGTAGCCCCATGTGCCCAGAGTCTTCTGGAATTTCATGGGATCTGAGCTTCTGTAGGCAGTTGGAGTATTGTTGTTTTGTGAGAAATAAGCACTTGTAGGAAAGACATCAGCCAGCTAATAACTGTGGGTTTTCTTTGAGCTGATAGCTCACTTGTACACTGAGGTGGTTAATATGCTGTAAACTCCCACTGCAGCATGGGCATATGTTGCGGACACGTAAGCTAGTGGAAGAAACTCACTGCTGTGCTTTCAAATACATGGTTATCCTGAGCTAGCCAGCGCATCACAACCATCTCAAACAAATGTTTGGGATCCTTCTCAACCCATTTAATTTCCCTCACTAGAATGGCAAGGAGATTTGTCAGTACTTTCCGCTCTCTGTGGACAGACACTGCTTGCACATCCCCTCATACATGCAATCTCATACAGAGATCATTTGATCTGGGTTCTAGTCTGGGACCTGAGAGGAGAAATTACACCTGGCAGAAAGGACTGTTGGATGAAAAGCTCGTGTTTGATCTTAGGTGCTGATTTTTACTGACCTTCTGTTTGTATGGGAAGACTTTAAACGGAGGGATTGCCCCAAGGCCTTTGTCACACATGAGAACAAAGCCAAGAAAAGGATTGAAAAATGCCAGTGTAATGAGTGATTAGAAAAAAATTTTGTGGTAAGAGGGAGAAGAGGCAGTAGAATGTGGGATGTAGAAGAGAGGCGAAAAAAAATTATTACACAGTGTGGAAAAATGGAATATCAAACAACACACTGAACTGTACTCAAAAGAAAAATGGGAGGAAAAAACAAATGATATTTTAAAAAATGAACATTCCATATTGTATAGTTTTTCATGTCATGTCCTATGAAGAAAATAGTTTAATGAAGTATTTGGCATCCTTATTTTGTTCAGAACTTAATTATAGGAAGCCTCAAACAAATGGACTGTTGGAATCAAGCTGCCAAGTCTTCACAATTTCAGCTGGCATCACTCATTGGATGTTTGGACTTCTTGTGTCCTCAATTCAGAAATGGGAAAGAGAAAAGCACAGCTCCTGAGTTCTCATTCGGTCAGCAAATTTACGAATTAAGTTGCTCCATTTAATGCTTAAATTCTTTGTTAGTTGCAACATCTGTGTTTTTGTAAGGTATTTAAAACATCCTTTCATTACTGTTTTGCAACAAAGACCAGTGTGACAGCTCTGTCTCAACACTGTGCAAAACAAAGGTGATCGCAAAGCCTTATTTTATGTTTTAAAACAAATTAAACATACAGATGCTACCAAATGCAGGACAGCATAGAAGCTGCTCTGCTGGGTCAGTGCAGAGTCTGACCCAGACCAACAGCCTGTCTTTGACAGGCATCAACTCAACTGCTTGATGAAAAGCCAAAGAGTTGCATGATTGTACAGTCCTATTGCCAGGAATGCCCTCCCAGCTGCTTGTTACTTCAGCCCCCAGTGCCAGTTCATGGGTTCAGAGAGTTTTGTATTCCGTGATGATTTTCATCGGTGTTTTTATGTAACACTTCCCATTTCAGGTAATCTCTGGCAATCTGTCCAGGACAGTGCACTCCATAACTTGTGTTTTGTGGGAAGATAGTACCTTTTTCTTGCTTATATATTCTGCCCAACAGTTTCCTATGATGCTCCCCAGTTTTTGTACTAGAAGAGAAAATATTAACTGCTCCTTATGTACCTGCTTTGTGCTAGTCCAGATTTGTAGACTTCTGTCATACACTGTCTCTTCCAAGCAAACCAGCTTTGTGTAAGCATTCACCTGTTGAAAGCTCTTTCTCATCTGCCTTGTCCTCCGCTTGGCTGACTATTTAATTATACACTGCCACTTTTGTCCCTGTTTCTCTGTGCTACGAAGCAGGAGTTTTTATTTGTGAACTTTATAAATTCTTGTTGGTTTTGATTTGTTTTGCTCATTTGAATTAGCATATATTTGGTGAGTCATCGGTCAGTGATTATCACCCTTTTCTACCTGGGATTCAAAAGCCAGCCTCCTTAATGTATTCCAAATTGTTTGAGACCGTATGAACGAACCCATTTCTGGCAGTGCTTGCCAACTGGCAGGTGCATAATCATGTAGGAGGATCATGATGAGCAAGATAAGAGTGGTAGACAAGAGAATGCAAAGCAGAGTAAGGCAAAAGTCTTTATTTGTCAACCTAGATGATTTTTATTTTATTCCTCCCTCATGTCATACAACTCTCCTAGAGGATACTGGGGAAGGGTTGAGGGACAACAGTGTATTATAAAGAGGTTAGGTTTATCTCATGTCTACCTTAACTCTCTTTTGCAACATTCTTGTTCCTCTGCCATATATTCCTTCTTATCCCAGTGTGTGGGATGCTGTTTTCATGACATCTTCTGACTCCCCAGTTCTGAATGTGTTCTCCATGTGTTGCAAAAGACTGAGAGATGGTGTACAGTTTGCCTTTCCTAGGGAACAATTGGAAGCTATAGACAAGGTGAAGATCTGTGGTGTTTGTTTAGTGGTGGGGTTTTTTGTGTTGTTTGTTTTCAATATGGGGCTGTAGTCGATAGTTTGCATGAAGCTTAAAATACCACATCACTGCCTATTCTGCTTAGTCATTTTTCATTTTCTTTTAAAATGGCAGGTAAAAAAAAGTCAGCAAAGAATAACTGTAATATCCTATTTATGCCATGATAAAGTGTCCCTTTTTATTACTGACTTCAATAGCTACAGAAGGAGATGGTCGAAAGCATGCGAAACTTAACGATAGCAAGAAGCTAGTTGATGTTAGCATATGCGGTATGTTGTAATGTGGCAACAACTATTTGAGGTCAAGCTTCATGGTAACTTAAGTGGCTGCGCATGTCAGTAAGAGGGAATAAACTGTTTAGCAAGAGTTTATCCTGAAACAAACAGATCTGTCCTTATCTGTTGTAGGTGGGAAGCCTTAATAGCAGGAATACAGGAATATCTAGTACTCATGAGAGCTGCTATTTATGTCCATAGAAGTATGATGAAAATATTCAAAACTATGAAAACTTCAAAAATTAGGCATATTGGTATATTTGCTTTTGCTAATGGAGGAGTTTTATGCTACTCTCCATAGAGAGGAGAAATTTGTTTTAACTCAGAGAGGTAAAGACAGGGAAAGGTGATTACTAAAACTGCTACTTCAGAAATGCTATGGATACGAAATGCTCTCCTCTGTTTTCTGTTAACAGAAACTGCATGAATGCCCTAAAACTGAGGTAATCTTCTTTTATTATTCAAAATTATTTTTTAAATCTATTTTTTCCAGCATGTCTCTAATGTCAGTGATAGCATTTCTCATGATTCTATTGCCTGAAGCTAGCTGGGGAAGAGAGAGTTTTGGACCTCACAGAGTCTCTTAGGTAGCTCAGTAATTTGTGGGGCCCAAGGAAAAAAAACCTACCTGCTTGTGCCAGACCATTTTTCCTGAAAATGGCAAAAGGTAATCTATGTAACAAATGAAAAGGAGGTGTGCAGGGTAGCCTGCGCTGAAAACCTAAGAACTGGCTTCAATAAAAGAGGCTTAGACAATTCACCTAAGGTAATTATTGAATGTCTGGAAATGATGAAATTAAAACCATCAACATCTGTCTCTCTTGTTTTGGGAACAGTGGGCCACCCTGCAGATTGAGGAGGGAGTAAAAAAGCAGAAGGCGATGGCACTTGAAAATTTAATCTCCACTGGTAAGATCTCTGAATGAAGGTGACACAGCACTATTCATCTTGTTAACAGGAAACTGTTTTAAAATCTTGCCTAGAAAAGAGTAAACAGGAATATAAATTGCAACTGATGTTTATAAGTAAGAAAACTGGAATAGCAAAAATGGAGTTTGATGGGCAAATAACCGCTGAAGTAACAAACCTACAAAAGAGCTTTTAAGTACGTTATAAGCAAGGTAATTGGTGAATGGTTGAGTCTTCTGACTAAAAGTGTTATGGACTAGTGTGGGTATAGAAAGATGTTACTGATAAGCATTTGAGAAGCTGTCCTTGTGCTCATGAGCATTTAGTACTTGACTCCATCAGCTCTTTCTCTCTCTATAACATTAGTGAGTATTCTTTGCCTTTGACGTTGCTCTGTATGGGTTCTCTCGTGCTTCTTGTAACTTCTAGCATGCAAAAAGGTGGGGTTTGTCAAGTAAAGGAGCTAACCATCCCACAGATCATAGTTACAATTTGCATCCTTTTCTAGGCATGGGAATAAAGCCTGAGAGAGTAGTAATTTTTTTCTTCCTAACTACTTTTCCTTTCTTCTTTGACCAAAGGGGACTGGGCTAAATTCTCGTAGTGATCCTTTTACCTGTAGTGCCATGTTTAGTCATGTAGACTGCTTGGGTTCTCAGCTAGTGAATTTAGGTCTGATGATTTCTTGGAGATTGAAGTTTTGACTGAAGTGAAGCTGGATGAAAGTTTATGATTGTGATGTGGACTAGTATGTTGATTGAGATAATTTAAATGTATGCAATGCTTCTACGTTACACAATGTATAACGGGGGGGGGGGGGGGGGGGGGGGGGAATCTAGACACTTAGAAGTTTCTTTATAGTGAAGTGACTCCAAAGGAAAAAGGGTATGTGAAGAGAGAAAAATATCAGAGGAAGGTGTTTGCAACAACTGGGATAAAGTAAAACTAAATAGCAGCAATGACAACAACTATACAAACACTGCCTGAAGCTGAGTCAAGGCACCAGGAGGGCTCTGCAGTCTTGGCAGTACACTGTTGCCATTTCTAGATGTGTACATACATGTTGTAGGTATTGTGCCCAAGGTTTTATTTGCAGCTTGCTCTGAATGCTCCTTGCCTTTCTTCAATAATTTAGCGGTATTATATGGCCTGGCATTAGAGAAGTAACTTCTGGAATTAAATGCCAGTACATAAATGAGACATAATGATGAAATTATAGTGCTTGGAGTAGGAGGAGAGCTATTTCTAAAAAGCAGATGTATTTTACTCTCTTTGGAATCCATACTGTCCATTCCACTGTGTGGAAGGAAGACTCATTTCCTCATGCAGGGATCATCCAGAGAGAGAAAACCTCCATGGAAGAGGAGCTTGCGGGCCAGCGTGGAGGGCGCTTCAACCTTGCTGATGTTATGTACTTCTTCAAGAAAGGGTGTGAGGCAGTTGCAGAAGATGAAGTCACCCAGCGGTTCTCCTCTGAGGAACTGGTGTCCTGGAATCTCCTCAGCAGAACCAATGCTAACTTGCACCATGTCAGCTGGCAACTGACTGCTGTGTGGGTCATTGGGATCCTAATTCGGTATTGCCTCCTGATGCCTTTTCGGTAAGCCAGATGTAATTCACTGCGATCTGTTTTTCATGATTCTATGTTGCTTTTTGCAAAAGATGTGAAATAATATGCTATTGACTAGTGCAGAATGAAGAACCTGGCAGGACTTCATTTTCCAAGACGCCATCAAAACTCAAATATCCCTAAAAGAAAAAAAAGGTGCTGAAGATGCACATTTCTCATGTTCAGGATGTTAGTAATTAATTTGGTTTTAAAATACTGGTATGTATAAAAATGATTTGGAGATCTTTTTGTTATGTAAAGGAACAACTGTTTCCACTGAAAGGATCAGTCACTATACGCTGAACACTTGGGATGTGAAACAAAGGCAATGTTCAGGGAGCACAGGGCTGGATGGAGAAACACCCATATAGAATGTATTCGATTTTCAAACTTCTAAAATTGTCTATTAAGCAAAACCCAGCCTTTATCATATTGACCAAACGGTTACAAGAATAACAGTTACAAAAATTCATGTGTTCTTGTAAAGAGCAAGTGCTTTTAAAATTTATTTCTTTGGGAGGATGGAATGTTCAAATCATAGCAGTCAATCACATAGCAGAGCACATATCCTGCTTCCATTTACATATGCAGCTTAAAAAGACAACATTTATGTAGAAATAGCTTCAATATTGGGTTTGCTCAGTCATTGGTAACAAATGTAATTTAATTTTCGTGATTATATAGTAGCTTACATGTTCTGAAATTTCTGGATAGGTTTAAAAAATTGAAATGAACCATCCCTTTTGGCACTGAGAAATCTCATCTGCATTAAAGAACACCAGCCACTACTCGCCATAGAATCACAGAATAGTTAGGGTTGGAAAGGACCTTAAGATCATCAAGTTCCAACCCCCCTGCCATGGGCAGGGACACCTCACACTAAACCATATCACCCAACTCATCATCCAACCTGGACTTGAACACTGCCAGGGATGGAGCATTCACAGTCTCCCTGAGCAACCCATTCCAGTGCCTCACCACCCTAACAGTAAAGAATTTCTTCCTTACATCCAATCTAAACCTCTGCTGTTTAAGTTTCAACCCATTACCCCTTGTCCTATCACTACAGTCTCTAATGAATAGTCCCTCACCAGCATCTTGAACACAATGGCTTCTTTACCACGTGAGAGCTTCAGATCAGTGTGTGGTGCTTTTTGGAAGACAGACTGCAGGCAGCACGAGGTTTTGTGTACACAGTGCGGAATTAATTGCAGGAAAACATGTGCTCGTATTATCCTGTTGGCCTTAGCTGGTTTTTATTGCGATTTAGATGGTATTAGTGACAGAGGGAAGCATTGTGGAATGGATCAAAGGGTTAAGGAAAATATTTTCTTGTTTATTCTTCCAATTTTGCTTCTTGGCATTTAATTAAGATTATTTTCCTTTGTAGCATCTGCTTGGCTGTTTTCACCATCCTTTTGCTAATATCAGCCACTACGGTAGTAGGACAGTTTCCTAATGGGAGGTAGGTATTTTCTGAGGGCTCTTGCCATTACTTTTTTATTTTGATTACTGTGTTGAAATATAAATCTGCTTGAGTCCAGAGGATTAATGTGGACTATCATGGGGTGACTTTTTCTCTACTGTAAGCTCATAGAGCACTACAAGAGAGAGTATGGCAATGGCACCTGAAAGTGGACATGCAATGGAAGCCAGATAGATACTGCTGGAAGCATGTCTTAGAGTAGAAAATACAGTATGATCTATTTGAGTCATAATAGGACAAGTAAATCACCTGTCCTGAGCAATTCTATATTAGTCCTATGAGATCGTTATGTCTTGTCAGTGCTAAAAATGCAAATGTGATTTGTCAGCTAAATATTTTTCTACTAAACTAATGTTAATGAATGAGTCAAGAGTGGCTTTTTCCAGAGAAAAACTATAAAGCAAATTCCTGACTATTATCCTCTCTGCTTTGAATCTTGTATGCTTAGAATAGATTACAGTAGAAGACTGGAACAAGAATATCTTTGATACTTGATAAGCTTCTCCTGCATGGCATTGTTAGTGCAATGAATCTTAGTATGATCTTTGTGATCACAGCTAGTGGGAATAATTTGGGGAGTTTACATTATGTTGTTCTGTGAATGACTACATAGATGTGGAAATGTATGTTCATTTCACTTCTTTCAGAGTTAAACACTGGCTGGCCAACCAGGTTCAGATGATATGTGCCACATTAGGTGTCCGATGCCTGAGTGGCCTTGTTCATTTCCACAACAGGTGAGTGATGCCACCCTCCTCTTGTTGAGTGGGTATTGATTTCTTACAGTACTCAATGTTTCAAGTTGCAGAGTGGGATTCTTATTCCATTACTGCACAGATACTCTGATGGTACAACTTGATCCAAGAAGCTATTTGGATCGTCAAGATTTGTCAGGATGTTTGCATGCACAACTGTGTTTTCTGTTGTCTGTTGGCAGAGTATGTGAAGGTGAAGAGTACTATGTTCTCAATTAAATACACACACATTTTTCACAATGCTTGCCATCCATGCGTTATAGTCCCATGCAAGAACATAACCATAAATATCCAGCTGTCCTATCAGACAATTTTTTTGGTAACTAGCTCTTCATGCTCCTCCTAAAGTAAGTTATGGATGGTATTTCAGGCAGTTTTTGTAATATCTTGCTTGCTTAGTGATGGAGCTTTATGTAACAGGGGCTTCTGAAATACTTTTTGTTTATGCTTTAGAAAATAAGAAAAAGCATGCTCTAGTGTCTTTGCTTTTAGAGTTTTAGTGTCCAACTATTCTTAGATATATGCCTCTGAATGTTAATTTATGCAGCTAAAATGCCTATACAAATGAAGTCTCATATCCTCAGCTAAAAGGAAACTGATTTTGGTGAAATACCAAAACTACTGAAATATGAAGGGACTCTTGAAAGTAGAAAGCAAAATGATTTATCTGCTGTAATGAACTGCCAGAAGTTTTAATATGTATTATACTAATGTTTAGTATTTTCAAACGTTTTGTGCCCTTCTACTTCCTACGGATCTGCAGATAGGCTGTATGCATGAAATACTTTTGTCAGTGAGAGTCTCAGTTGTGGATGTATGCTCAGTGGATGGATCACCTAATGGGTGTAGCCTGTAGTCTGCAGAATAAACACTAAGTAATTACTTTTGTGGTTGTCACTGCAGAGAAAACCGACCACAGGAAGGCGGCATCTGTGTAGCCAACCACACATCTCCATTAGATGTTCTAATCCTGGCCAGTGATGGATGCTATTCCTTGGTATGAACAAGAGAGTTGGTAAATATTGGTAATGTTGGTATGCCCTTAGATGTAGTGTTGGGTAAGAGGATAAAGCTGCTGGTGGAAAGAGTAGGATTTGATAGCATTCAAACTCACATTCTGGCCTGCAAAATAATAGACACAGGCAAGTGCGTGTACACTTTTCAGCAAGAAGATTGGTATAATTTGTGAATGAGCTTAGAAACGGGTGCATTTGTGTTCAGAATTTTATCATTTATGTGTAGTAGTTACCCATAGTAACCAGTTCCTTTTGGGCTTGCAGGTTGGCCAGACACATGGAGGGTTTTTGGGACTTATTCAAAAATCTTGCATGCAAGCTGCTCAGCACGTTTTGTTTGAACGCTCAGAAATGAAAGACCGTCATCTGGTGAGGAAAAAGTAAGGTAGTGAGGTGTTTGCTTAATTGTCCTATCAGGTCTCTTAATGGTGAGGTCCAAGCCCGAGTTGAGTCTGTTCTCATCCTGCATCTCTCTTTGGTGGGCAGATGTAGGTTGTCATCAGTGTAAGGTTTGGAACTGTGCCATCAGTGAAGGTGCAGTGTGTAGCAATCATCTACTGAACTTCTGATTGTTTGTCCCGTAACCTCTAGGAATTTCCACATTGCCACAGTTGCCTTGTCTGCCACAGGCAGGATTGAGGAATATCAGGGCAGAAATGGGAATCCTGCCAGTACACCTGCTTCCCAGGTCATGCTACATTTTTCAACAGCTATGAACATTGAAGATGGTTTTATCTCCTGTGAATAAAGGGTAAAAGGAGGCTGATTGTAGCAAAAAAAAACCAAACCAAACCCAGGAGGCTGGTGCTACCATCTAGCAGCTAGAACCTGGAAGACCACCCTGGAAAAGTGTAGTCTGTTTATATAAAACTATACTGCTATCCAGGCCTGAAATATTGATTCTTGGCAGAGACAGCATGTTGGACTTTAACATCATGAACAGAATTGACAGCATGGCAGTTCTTACATTTTCAGGTGCTCACAGAGACTGTTCTTAAGTCATCCTATATCTTCATGAAGTAGAGGGCAATGCAGCTAACGTTAAGTAAATGTCTGCGACAGTTTGTCCTTAGAAAAATTGAGAGGGTCCCCAGATGCTTTTTTCTTTTTGATATCTGATGTTTTGGTTTTGTTCTTTAATGCAGACTGGAGGGGAACTGCATGCTTTTGAGTCATAGGAGGAAAGACAGGAAAATGACAGATTTTGTATGTCAGTAACATGCTTAGTGGTAATACGTTTGCTTTTAAGTGATGCAGCAAATATGGGGAAAATAGTGGCATATTTCCCCTATGTGTAGAGAATTAGATACATATAAAACTGTTGTTATGAACCTAGAATACATGACAACTTGAAATATGGCATATATGTCACTCCAGAGAAGATTTTGACTGTGTTCATAGCTGAAGCCTGTCAAAGATAAGGAAGTGATTTTTACATGATTCAAGTACCACCATTCTCTGGCTTCATGATCACTGGGTTAAAATGGTAGTTTTGTAAAAAAACTACTTTTGCAATTAGCAAGAGAAAACCTTGAGATAAAGACTTGAAACTAACATATATCCTGGCTGAGGCTAGGGTAGCAAAGGGCAATTGGGCAAGACTTTTCTTGTCCTAAGTAAGAGGTAATGGGTGTTTAGGTTCTTGGCCAAATACAAATATGAAGCATACACTGAAATTTTACTTTCTCTCCACAGAATTAGAGAACACATTGCAGATAAGGCCAAATTACCCATTTTAATTTTCCCAGAAGGTAGGCAACAACTATATTGATTTTATTGCTCTTCTCACCTTTTGCCACTGTGTGCAGTTTATTATACCCAGTCTTTGTAAGTGAGATGTTTGGTTGGTTTTAGTCTGTGGAATTAATTAGCTTTTGTGAGATATTAGAAGTCAGATTTTATTACTTTACAACAGCTTTTTGACAGTCTATTTTCTTAAGTGTATAGTATGGAAGAGAGAACAGGCCCTGGGATTATGTTTGAGAACTAAAGCTTATTTCTCCTCTAGCAACTTAAGTCTTCGTAAGGACAGCTTTTAGGATTCATTTGCTGATACTATTATTTGAGTGGATTCAACTCTTAATCTGTCTCAATTCTGGCCAGGTACCTGCATAAACAACACATCAGTAATGATGTTTAAGAAGGGAAGCTTTGAGCTAGGAGGAACCATCCATCCGGTAGCAATCAAGGTAACGTATCTGCAGTTTTCCAAACATGGCAGGACTGTTTGCAGAAGCTTCTCGTGTTAGAGAAGCTGTTCATGTGTAAACCTTAAAAAGGTGTTGTTCTGTGTGAATAAGGTACTGAATAAACCCTGAGAAAACAGACTCTTTTCATTTGAGCAGTGTCTTGCAGTTCAGTGCAGTATGGAAAATGTTTTGCTGAGTATCTTTACAGCTGGTTAGGAGCAACCTGAAAAGCACAGTTGCAATTCCTGTGCTGCATGTTCAGCTCAGCCTGTTCTTTCTGTTCTAGGGCTTCTTGCTATTGTGTGCTTTAGGTATGAAAGCGCTTTTCTTAGCACTTCCAAGGCTTTCTGAGTAAACCTAGCTCTAGATACCTTAGTTGCTTTTTCTGCAACTGTAATGTTGCATTTCTTATGGAAAGTCTCATGGAAATTGTTAAAACTAGTGTGAGCATTACCAAGGAAACCTTCGTATTCAGCGTATCTGTAGATAACAAGTCTTTACATTTTTAATGAATGTTTTATTGAGATGTTTCTCAATGTGTCTGTCACAGTTTATGGTCTGTGCTGCTTTTGGAGGTCAACTTAAAAACTTGTAATGAATGCTAAAATGTGGAGCTTAACTCTGAATTTATTGCTGGTTTTTGGAGGTGTGATTTGCCCCTAATTTAACAAGTTGAACTGTGACTTTGTGGCCAAAAAAAAAGGCAGTTTATGTGATTTAAATTAAGGTAGCAGATCATGCCCTTTTGCTTATTCTTGTTTTTCAGTATGACCCCCGCTTTGGAGATGCATTCTGGAACAGCACAAAGCATTCCGTGCTGACCTATGGTTTTAATATGCTTAGCAGCTGGGCTATGGTCTGCAATGTGTGGTATCTGCCACCAATGGTCAAAGAGGTACTTATGCTGTCATATACTTTGAAAATGCTCGTGAAATGTTGTCTGGGAGGAAGCCTGCATTACTACGCATGGCGTATTGGCATTGTGTTTACAAGTCTTTATTGACAGCTTAATGGATAAAGGCCAGAAAGCAACACTGTGGTATGAAAATTAAGTGAGCACAGATTTATTTGGGTAGTTATCTTCAAGTAAAAATTACTCTTGCAGGTATTCAGACATTTCTGCATCATGCTCCCTATTGCTCCCAAACAGCATCTTTACTTGGGTTCAGCTGCCTTGCTGTCCTCTGCTCACAGAGACTAAAAGAGATGTTAAAATGTGGTTTTATGTTGCAGGAGTACTGCCCCTCAGCCTGGCACAGACCTCCCTTTTTTACTCCACAAGTAATACTTAAGATTCAGGCCTTTTCCTTACTCCGTACTGACGTGGTTTTGCCGTGTGTCCCCACAGTACCTTCATCTGCACAGCTTCCTTTTACTTCCTTGTTTATCAGCCCTGCAGAATACCCACCTTATCTTTTGCCAGCAGCTTTACCCCACAGCTGAAGTACTGGGAGCAGATGTATTTCCCGTTCTGGCCAGACCTATGACCTCATGCTGTGTGTTGTTTGAGATTGCCTCAGAAAACACAGAGCTTTCCACTTAGTTCTTTTTGGCATCAAATGGTAGCAAACCAGGCAGCTTTCCCTAGGACCATCTGCAACTGCCCTGCAGGTCACATTTGGCTTGAGGGCCTGGCATGAACCCAAGTGCCTGCTGTCTAACAAGAAGTATCCTTATAAGTAAAACAGAAAAAATGTTTCAGCTGCAAAGCAAGTAATTTATTCTTTGTCAGGAAGAAGAAGATGCTGTTCACTTTGCCAACAGAGTCAAGGCTGTTATTGCTGCTCGGGCAGGAATGTCTGTTCTTCCTTGGTAAGAAGCAACACCTCCGAGGTTGGGTTTAAAGAATTTTAGGTGTTCTGAAATGTTAGCTTGGAATCCTTTAAAAATTCTTCCAAATTTGCTTTGCTTGCATTGTAGTCCATCATCCTTCCTGACTTTTGAGTCAGAAAATACTACTTTATTCCTTGAACAATTCCACTAGGATAAATAGAATAATAAACTATAAAGAGAAATGGATCTGACAGGTGAATGTAGCCAAGAGGTAGTATTTGGTGAAAAAAAAATGATCTGCTTGTTAAATACAAGGTTAAAGGCAAGGCATTGCTTGTGCTGTGTACATCTTTACAGTACAAATCATTTAGCATTGTATTGCAAATGCCAACATTTGGGATGAAAACTGCTTTGATTATGTATTCTAAATAGTGTAATGTATTTTTGCCTTTTTCACCCTGAAGTGAGCTCAAGGCTGTTTCTTTTCTGTGTCTTTCAGGGATGGGGGGCTGAAAAGGAAAAAGGTCAAAGAGTCTTTCAAGGAAGAGCAACAGAAAAAATACTGCCAGTTGGTAATAGAAAATGGATCTGTGGGAAATGGAAATGTTTGTTAAATGGTATTTATTTTATTTCCTTTCTTAAATTACTTAATCTCTACCAGAAAATGGGCAATTTTTTACATTAAACCTGACATGTTCTCTTTCTGTCCCTGTAAGATACTTTGCAAATGACACAGCAAGGAAAACATAAAGAGCTAATATTTTGTATTAAACAAAGATATCATTTATGTAAGTAGGAAGATTTACAGTATACTAGTAAAATTCTCACTGATGTTGAATGAGAAGAATCTGGAATAAGTTATGAGGTTCATTAAGCCACCTTTTAAAAATCTTTGCATTACACTGAAGTGTACTAAATAGTAACTTCTGAACTTGTAATTAAACCCCTCTGTACCTGGATTGGTGGTTTTCCTGGGAGCCACAGTCAATGTTGTGCTGTAGAGGCAGCTCTCCAGATTTTAGAAGATATTAGGATATTAAGCAGCTCACCAAAATATGTTTTCCAAATTGCAAGTTGAAAAGAAGTGTTGGATGTCAGAGGGAAAGAGGCAGTCACTGACATCACCCTCCATGTCACGGGGATGGAAGCTGTTTTGGAACTGGTGGTTGCCTACGACAGTGGACAAGATGTGTTAGAGAGACCCTCCAACACAGGAGGTTCAAGAAGGACCCCCTTGCTTTCCACCTGATCCTCAGATACTAGAGGGGCTAGGTGCATCTGGATTCAATCCTAGTCAACAGCTTACGTCTGAAAGGAGTGTGTAGTGCTTGCATCTCCATATCTAAATCTGTCCTGCACGCCAATCAGTTTTACTGCCATGTTGCAAAGGGGGTGTCCTCAAACCCTTTACTTTTGACCAGCCTGACAGTTTCCTAAGAAAGTTGGGACTCTTGTGTCTGACCAGCCCATCCTGTGTCTCATTATGGGGACCCCACTTTACAGCCCACCACATTGGAGCATGATTTGACCAACTTGTTCAGAGACCTGCACTGACAGCGTTCTCCAGTTAAATCCTTTATTACAATTATTCAAGTCTCTGGAGACTCATACAAAAAGGACTTCAGCTGGAGATTTATACAAAACACAAGCTTGTGACAAGATAAGGTTCAGAGATTGCTGGTGATAAGATACTGTCTGCAGAAACAAGTTTGAAGTGATACACAACCAGACTACAATTACTACCTAGCATAAGTTATTCAGTATGCATAATATAAAGTTCTTGCCTAAGAGGTGTTCCTGTGGCGGAGAAGACAGGTTCAGCCCGTCAACGGATCCCAGAGGTTACAATGGAGTCTTCTCCAACTCCTCCCCTTTCTATACTTTTATACTTCACTTTCATGTGGAGTTTGAGTGACTGTAGTAATCCATTCTTTTATTATTGATTGGTGTAAAATTCTCTCACTTTTAAAGATGCAGCCAATGAAATATATAAAGTGTGTGCTCAGAGAGGGGTGGTCATACCTTGGAGGCGGGTAACTTTGGGGTGGAGGTGTGCATTACTATTTACAACAACATTACAATGAGCAAGGTTCACTTAAGGAAAGTGATTTCACCATAGTTGCTGGCTCAGCAACAGACATCTCTTATATTTCCCATTTGACAACTGTTACATGGCTTATAAGCTGTGTGTACCATCCAGGCAGATTGTCTTGCCTAGGGAACCATGGTGGAGCAGATTCTGTGCATGCCAGGCATCCTGAAAGAGGCAACTGTATTTCACCAAAAAAAGGTTTCTGTAATACTACAAGTTCTGCCAGATCCCAGTTTTCCCTTCTCCCTCCCCCTGCACTGATTTTCACACAGACTTTCCAGGGTCCCACTAACAAACAGCAGAACAGCATCCCTGATGCCTATGTGTGTGACAGTGGGATAAACTAGTTGCAGCCAAGGACAATATCATAGCAAAATACATCTTATCTTTTATACTGTGTCTTCTTATTTTGCTGTATTCCTTACTGTGTCTGTTTGTATGCATTACGCAAATTAAAGAAAACCTGTGACCTTACCTCTGTTATCCTCTGTTGTAATTATTTCTGGATAATTGGTGCCAAGTTATAGGCTTGGATGGAAGAGAATGAATATTTCAGTGGATCAGGCACTCAAACAGCCAAGCCCAAACTTAAAAAAACCCCAGTCTGTCAGTGTAAGTAATACTTTTTTGGCTTATTTATTTATTCATTTTCTATCTGTGGGAAATACACACAAGTTGTATCACCATCTTAGAGAAGCCTGCGTCTCTGCTTCAAGAGGACAAACCTCCTCTACTCTTCATCACTTAATGTGTCTTCCTTTCAGATCCTTACCCTGTGGATCTTGCACTTCTAATTGACTGGGTAGCCTCTTCTCCAAATAAAATATGAGGGCCTTCTGATATGGCTAATCAGTGTAGGGGAGACCTACACTGTAAAGCACAGCTTTGCTTTGTAACTTGGTGCTGCTTTCTGATACCTACATATGAATCATCTAAGTGATGTTAACTGTTGCTGGAGTCCTTAATTCTCTTGACACCAAATGTCTTTTTCTACAGCTATGTCTTATTTGGGAATGTCTGAAATGCTCTTCTCTCTCCAACTTCTGCTTACCTGCTTTACGTTATTGGGACACCCTTCTTTTTCTTGACTCGCTGTTGTTTTTAAGATGCATTTCAATAATGCGATCTACATGCAGGACGAGAAATGTGAGCAGCATGCCATCTAGTGGTTGCGATCTCTCCCTTGCTCAGTTGCCTGATTCCGGGGAATTAATCTTTCATTTCTCCTACATTTCCAGGAAAACACGAATACATAGAAATAACGCTGTATATCCCAAACACAGGATCTTTGATTATCAGTCATGGTGTACCACCAGCAAAGCATGTGCTTGTTCTAAGTTTTGGCAGCCTGGGCTCTGTGCAGTTTCCCTAGGCTGTTTCTTCCCTATGATAAATCTAAATCAGAAATGCTTCTGTCGTTCAGGTGCTTCAAAATCAGGTAGGGATCTAATCTCTGATCTTCTATTTGTATTTTAACATCTAGTAGAGGCAGCAAGCCTGGGATGCTCCTGAGGGCAGTATGGTGCTTCATTTGCTGGCATAAGTTTCTTCAGTACCTTGACACTGTTCCTGACTGGGGGCTGGGGACCCTGGCAGAAGAAAACATGTTTTCAGGATACTGAGGCAGATGTTCTGAACTTATACTCTACCTACACAGATTTCCTTAAGCTGTAACAAGAACAGTGAGCAGTTAGTGCTGAATTCCACAACCCGGCAGTTTATACAAACTCTTCCTTATGCAGCCTGCCTTGAACAAAAACAAGAAAAGCAGCCTGGGCAGCTCTTCACCTGCTCTTTGTTTTTAACCTCAAGGCACTCTATAGGACATGTGTTGGTTATGTGTGCAGTTTGAGGCCTGATTTGAAGTAAGCCAATGGAGATAGGTCACAGATGCATTACAGGTGGGACCTCCAGGTTTTTTAGTTAGTCTCTGCAGGATTTGCTTTTGGCAATGTTTGTGCTGAGGTGAATTACCCATTGCTCAGGTTCTTTTGAGCATTTTTCCCAGCTGTGGTGCAGATTGTGGAGATGGTCTGTGAGGCATTCACAGGTTCATTTGATTTTGGAAAAGTAGGCTTAGAAGTCAGTGGACATATGGTAGAGAAAGAGGCTTTCTTGGCTCATTGCTATTTTATTGTTGCTGTACAGATGGGAAGGATCTTAACATTTCTCCTCTTCCCTCCTCCTATATTTATTATTCTATTTAACACTGGCTCCTCAATTAGTGTACCAGACTCCTTTGTGAGCAGGGTTCATTGTGATCAATTGTCATCAAAGCTAGCATTTAGTACATCCAATCAATGATGTTCTATGTAATGGTTGTGGTATTGACTGGTTTTTAATTTTACAGTATGTTGAGCCCTGTTGAACTCTTTTAATATGATAATTGCTTTACTAATCAGTAGTCATGGTTTGTGTGCAATTGCAGATTATTGACATCAGTTGATATCCCTTGGTATTCGTATTTGACTATACGAAAGATGCATGTGGTGAAAGACATATAATATCTACACAGTGGATATTAAATAGAGCAACAGTGGGGAAAATACTGCATCCTTGCATATCAGACTTTTAAGAAATAGGTTATTAAGTAATTTAGAAAGGTATAGTTCTTTTTATATGGCATAGCTATTAAATACTGTCTTCTGAGTTTATACAGACATCTATTAAACAGCTTATTTTGTAACTACATCATAAGCATTCATTTGTTCATACATTATATACTGTATTTATCAATGATATAATTGATTTAAACCAAAAAAATGGTCATCAGAAATGGCTATGGGCAGTTTTCTTTACT
This sequence comes from Melopsittacus undulatus, assembly GCF_012275295.1. Classification (NCBI taxonomy): domain Eukaryota; kingdom Metazoa; phylum Chordata; class Aves; order Psittaciformes; family Psittaculidae; genus Melopsittacus; species Melopsittacus undulatus. The sequence continues at coordinate 60,272,673 of NC_047533.1, forward strand.
CATATAATCTATAACTTTACATACGATATAAATATGTACACACGTTCAATAAAATAAAAGATATACTTCAGATAACCACTCTGTTTGTCATGTTTTTTATTATCATTTTACAGAATACACCTACAGGGAATTATAAGAACAGGTATCTATATAAAATATACATTTATGTTAGATATGAGCTGATGCTGATTTCTGTCCAGATGCTGTTTTACACAGTTTTAAGTTACTCTTTGCATGTTGCACCCTTATCCTTTGCATTGTACTTGTGACACACGCATCTGGTGGGTGCACCAAACGCAGGCATTACACTGCACAGTCTGCTTCTTATGTCAAACAGGCACAAGTGGCTCTTGCTGTGGACCAGGAGGTGGCAGCGCTGTATGCTTGGCTAACACTGCCAGGTGAAACAAAACTTAATGGCCTTTTGGGGAGTACAGACCTTAGTATCATTTAAGAAAAAAGAAAATATGAAAATGTAAGCTAATTTACTGTACATTCAGCATGTTTTGTCCTTCCTTAAAGTACTGGCATGAACAGAAAAGTACAGTATCATTTTAAGTGGTAATTTTGCTATATGGGAAGCTTCAGTCGATACACAGTTGATAAAGCTCTGGAGTAAGACATATAAGTTTTTTTTCTTCACTGTTTCTCCTCTCCAGGTTCAGTAGAAAAGACAGCCTGCCAGGCCTGGTTGTGGTATGCAGTACAGTGCCACCCTTATGGTGTGCTCCTTGTATTAATGCTGCAGATTCTCGTGTCTGCTGGGTTTACTGGAGCATTTTTGCCCCGAAGATGCTGCCTGCATCTCCTCCTGTGCTTGATGCAAAGATCTGCTCAGATCCTCAAACCCCTCCCACATTAACAGAGTGGTGAAGTTTTCTAATTTCTAGGCAATTTGTTGAGTGCAGATGCTTTTAAGGTCATGAAGGGAAAACCATTGCTAAATTGCCTTCTGATGCTTCTCTACCACTACAGAACCAATTTCAGTATGCACTTATTGTGTCATATAGATTTCAGCATATTTGGTAACTTGTAGGAACAAGAACCGAGACATCTCACTTTAAAATGTGCAAGTGTATTGCTTGCTGGAAAGGTCTCAAGGTCCTGTTTCCAAGACTAATGAGGAGTCTCAGCTGTTATGTTCCAAATGATAAAATCCTGCCGTAGATGGGAAGCTAAATGCCCACAAACCCTGTGCTTAGGGTATCCAAATGAAAAGTGCTGGATGGTGAACACCTGAAAAACATTGGCTCCTGGGATTTGTTCCTATGACCATCACATTATACCATTCTTTTTTCTCTCCCCACTTCAGCAGTACAGACTCCATCTCTCACCAAGTCACCCCAGCACAGGCACCTCGAAGACACCCAAGGCTGTGTGGGGCATTTGTTCAGTTTCTAAGGCCTGCAGCTGTCTCCACTGCAATGTATTTCCTGCTAGCTGTTTTAGCTAGAATACAGTTTGTTTCCACTTGGTTCCATTAATGTCCTTCATGCATGTTCACATTTTCCCTCTCATAAGGAGAAAGTAACCTCAGGTCTTTTAAAAGGGTTTTAATTGTAGCTATATTGCTGAACCCCTAGAAACCTAGATTTCTAAATCATCAAAGTTAATTTTTTTGAGGTGAGGCATGGCTGGTTGCTGTGTTTATGAAGTGCACAGTGCTTATGAGTCCTTGTCCTTCCTGGATAGCGCAAACAAAGCTGCGGATCTGTCAATCCATACTGTTAGGCTTAAAGGGTCTGTGGAAGTCAGGCTCCCTGTACTTATTTTCGGTGTAGTAATGACTAGAGGTCCATGATAGCAGAAGGTGAAATTCTACTTAGGTTCCTAGAGACAAAGTGAAGCTGAAACCATCTGACTGCTTGTATAAAGGGCATCAATTTTTAGAGGAGTTACAGCAAATGCAGTCGTAGAGAGAAAGCATGACCTGCCTGCAGCCAGAAGACAGATGAGAGAGTGCAGAATTCCCCCAAGTGGTTTGCTGGCTACCTGCCATTCCTCAACAGCAGAAGATAAAAGGGAGTACTAGGCTAACTACCCTGACCCTATTTATTTCCAATAAAATACAGATATTTACATAAGATGAAACTGTTTTATATGCTGAAGCTGCCTGGCTCCAGTGACAGGAGACAAATGAAAAGCTGTTTTTTATTAGATCTGACCTACTAGAAGCCAATAACGTGTGCATTAACTTAGCAAAGGGAGAGTGACTGCCACATGAGGTGACCCTGTCCAGGCTCTCTTTCCAAGCTAGTTCAACAAGATTTCCCTCATCTTGGAGACCAGGTTTGCAGTGCTCCATACTGCCAAAACTTGGTAGTCTCTGATAAATAAGCAGGATAACACAAGTGTAGCCAAAGGAACATAAAAATAAATCATTCAGAAAAGCAGTGTGGTAAGACTGATGAGAATTTCACACGTTTTTTCTCAGTCTTTGATTCAATCCAAACCTCTGTTAAAATCATGCATTACGTTATATAGCTGTGCATATTACAGCAATAAATGTATTCTTACAACAGACATAAAAATGTAGTATTACTAGTGTTCATAGAACAAAACTTAAGAATCTTGATAACTTTGCATGAAGTTAAAAACAAACCAAATCTTTTTTGATCCATTTGGAGCATGTGGTTTAGAAAAACTTGTAGCATATAATTTTAACTGAAGCTTTTTTTTTGCTTTGTGAAAAAAATTGAAAATAAGGATATATGAAAATGTTTTCTTCCACGTTTATCAACTCTGATATATTCACATGGGATGTTTCTTTCTCATGGCTTGCCCATTTTACTGGAGAATACTCCACTAGAAAGCATGACTACCTGTAGCCTTTGTACAGAAAATGGGCCTTCAAAAAATGAAAGCATGGAAAATTGTTAGATCTAGCATTTTTTCTGTCTTCAGTGAAATCATGTTGTCTTACCTGTGCTGAAAGTATGGTCCTAGCGCTTGATAGAAAAAAGTTCTCCTCTCTTAAGAAAAGAGGCTCAATGGTAAAAGTTTGGCAGAGAAATTGTATGTTCTTGCAGGCTACAGCACAAACAAATAAAATGTAATGATGAAATTAATTCAAAACCAACTGAACAGTAGACAGGTGATCAGTGGTTTATGACAGTTATATCTTTTTAGAAGACAAAGGCCACTTGGCAAAGAAAGCAAGCACTTTGGTTGTTATTTTTTAAGTCAGCCAACAGTTCTTGCAGTTAACAGCCAGCTACTCTTCTATGGGAGCGCAAGACAGGTGCAAAGGATGAACTTTAGCATGTTCACAATAGGACTTTGCCTGCACGTCTGTCACTAGGAGGAAGCTGTCAGGTTAGCAGATGTGTTTTCTCCCTGCGGTCCCAGACAGAGAAGATGGTTCTTCAAGGAACTCAAGAACAGAATTGATTTTTTTTTCCTATTTAGCATTAATGGATTTGTGAATTATTCATGCAAGTGCGAAGGAGAAACATGGATGCAATAAGACAAGAGCTTCTGTTTACATGTAAGTCTTGCCTCTGTCCTGCTTCTGTTCAGCTTATACAGAATGTCTGCCTCCTGTTAAAATACCTTTTTGCCAATGTTTTTTCCCCAGTGGTGTATAATGACGGCAGAGATGAAAACAATCACCTTCTACTCTAAACATAAATGTTGCTAGGGACTGCTCATTTACTACTATTTGTTTATGCAGCCTGTGGACAGGGGCAGTAGGTCCACTAGCCAGGCTTTTGCAGCAGAAAAGCAATGCCTTAATTCCATGTGATGAATGTCATGAGATGTTCAGAATTTTCCTTTGATGCTTCATGGACACTAGTGGATTTCACCCTTCTGAGACACAGGAATTTGCCATATGGCACCAATTCTGACAGACAACGTGCCACCATGCTGAGTCAACACTTTTCTACATTTTATTAAAGCAGAGGTTAACACATATGTGGACTAAGACAAACAAATTCTTTATTTTTCAAGATTTTGTCAGCAAACACAAAAAGCTTTGCCTTGCCAGGATTATCTGTATTGTAATTCTTCCTTCAGGTGTCAATTTTAGATGAAGATATTGAAATTTAATGGAGATTGTATAATAATTCTGTATAGCACATTACTGTATTGTTTTCCTCAGCAGCCAAACTGCATCCACTGTTGCTACCTGGGCTACATCTGTCCATTGGGTGAAGACCTTTGCTCCTTTCTGCCAGGTAAAAACAAACCAACCAACCAAGCCTTTGGCCTCTGCTATTTGCACCTCAAATGAAAATTCATGAGCAAGAAGTAAATGCCCTGTATCAGTTCCTGCCTGTGAAGCAACAGACAAAACACAAATTTAAAATAAGCCACACAAGGGTGTATGCATTGTGAATAACAGACAATTTGGAAAGTAATGATTTTTTGACTTGTTTCTATTCCAGACTTTGGACACTCATAATTGACTTGGATTCACACATCCTTGTAATGTTTGAAAATCATGCAGTACAGTTCTTTGGTGGAGACATTACTACGTGTATGGCTGCCTTTAGTCCAGATTGGACCTTTTGAGCATGATCATACCTAAACAGTTAGAGGGATGAAAACACTGAACTGCTGGTTGGCAGTGTGAGAGCTAGCTGGAAGGTTGTTTCTGCGGTTGTTGTGCCCAGAGGTTTCATCAGGGGTTATCCTATCTCTGCCTCAGAGGAATTATCTAACTAGACGAGGCAGATAGTGGGAGGAGAGGTGAGAGCCTGAGAGCAGAGAAGACTTGTCCAAGATGACACAGTGCCAGAGCCAAAAATAGGAGCCAGAATGCAAGGGCCTTGTCCACATGACTGTCCTAGAAATAGTTCTTAAGTCCTTGGAGTCTAGTTCAGGTTTTTCCTTGGATCCTGAGCACTTGGCTCTTAGATATATTTCTGACCTCTCAAATATGGGCAGGGAAATCAAATGTCCTTTTATTTAGAAAACCCCTATGAAAGACGCATGGGTCACTAGGTTAAGGCCTTTTTCCCCGGGGTGATAATGTTCCTCCTTTCAACAGGATGCTTCGGCAAGGCTGCCATCTTCAGCCTCTTTCTGCTAACACCGCTTTTTGTGTCACACCAAGTGCTGTATGACTGCCATGTACAGGCTAGGTAGGCAATCCCTCCTTTAGCTGTTTCACAGTTTCATTTCTCTTGGTGTATGCCTAATACCTGATAAGGTACACCCACCAAGTCCCTCTTCAGAGCTCAAGGCACCAGACACAACACAGACAGACCAGGTCTGCCGTTGGCTGAAATGCAGACCTTGCCCCTTCTTGCTTTTTAAACTGGCCTTATCTACTCTACTATTCATAAATCTAGGAGCTTTCCACAATTTTCCTTTTCTCTTTTACTCCTGAACTGCTGTTTCGGGGCTTCCTATAGCTTTCCTGCCCATGCAGCACTGCTGACGCTGGACCCGTTTTTCCTAAGCGGTAAGTTGTTAGCGCGGACGTGGCCTGTTTTCAGCTGCCTTCCATCCCGCAAGCACCACCTCGGAAGCGAAGTCCCATCTTCGTAGCCCTGTGCTGCCCAACAGATGCGCTCTGCAAGCAGCACCAGAAGCTGCTTACAACCCACCTAAAACAATCCCCCCATAGCCCTCTTTACTTCACTCGGCGGCGGGGCGGTGCTGCCCTTGCCCGGCCCCGGCCGGGCGGAGCGGGGCGGGGCCGGGCCGGCCGCGGGGCTTTAGGGCGGCGGGTGCCGGAGTCCGCCCTTTCAGTACCGGCGGCGTCGTTGCCGTCGTCGGGCAGCGGCCGCGATGGAGGACGTGTGGTCGCTGCTGTTGCGGGCGGGCGCGGTGTGGGTGGTGCTGGTGTTCACCCTCATCGTCCTGCCCTCGGCGCTGGGTGTCTCGCTGGGCATCTCCGAGGCCTATTTATGGGTCCTAGTGAAGACGTTGGAGGTAGGCGGAGGCCGCCGTCCCCTCAAACGGGTGGGGGGACCCAAAATGGCGTCTCCTGTGAGGTGTCCCTTGGGGCCGGCGGGGGGCACCCCGGGGGTGCTGGGCCTGGCTACTCTTCCTCTGGCCCTAGCTGGTTTTCTCCGCCCGTTGACGCCGGCACGTTTGTGCCTCGTCCCTCAGGAGGCTTTGGTGGGCTCCGCTGGCCGGGGCTCAGCTCCCTCCGGCCGGTGGAAGCGTAATTGTGCCGCCGCTGCCCTGGGCGTGAAGGCCCCGGGGGCAGTTGTGAGCGGGTGGGCAGCCCAGAGAAACGCTGTCCTTTGGGGGCGAGGGCTTGGGAGGAGAGGAGTAGTTCTGTGCTGTCTGGCTGTGTGTCTTTGTAGTTCTGGTGTTACGACCCTTTGGCAGAAATCTAAATGTGTATGAAGTTAGTGATTTTGCAGACTCCAGCGTGCACTCCTTTAGACCTGCTGGAGTGTGAAGTAAACTGTTACCTAAGGCTGTACCATGTCCTGGGTGTGGTTGTTTCTGTATGGTGTCAATTGCACCCTACCTGAGAGAAACTGTGCTGGGTTACGTTCTTGGAGGGTATAAATATCTGGCAACATGCCCACTGCCAGTGACTGCAAATGTACAGTGCTGATGCTCAAGAGATCTGAGTGCCCATCCTGTTGACCGTGTCTGGCACCTCAGTCTCCATCTTCCCCAAATTCTCTGGGGAAATGAGTTTCTCACGAAGGAGCTGTTTTCTGGACGGGGCATAGTTCATATGTGTGTGAAGCTTCTCCCTCTGAAGCCCAGAGTGGTGGTAAGTGTTTTAAAATGGTTGGTAGAAATGAGCTTATTTAAATCTTTATTGTGTTTTTTCCAAGAAGGAGGAGAACCCAACCCAGCAAACCAGTTGTAAGGAGGAGTACAATGGCACAAGGAACAGTCTGTGGTAATGCAGTATGCGTTGATGTGTGACTATAGAAAGTAGCTTTAGTCTAATTTAATTGTATTCTATGAACTTTTTCAGTCAAACCTTGTGAATGTTCTTCTGTGCCTTCGGGATAATTGGTGCTCAGCTAAAAAAAAAAAAAACCCAGCCACTAATAAAAATATTGTCTGTTCAATGCACCTTTAAGTTAAAATGCTGTGAGATTTTGGGTGAGAATGAACCTGCTTGAAGTAGTTTCTGGGGTCTTGGATTGTATGAGGATAGCTGTTAGGGGTGGAAGACACAGCTGTTGCTGGAAATTTTGGATAGCAGAAGCTGAGGTGATGAAGGTCACACTGGCCTGAGGGAGCAAGCCAGATGGCCTAGTAAGATAGTCTTGTTTGCATGACTTGCCTTCACCTGTGATTAATCATTTAGCAATTTACAGTCTTTATTCTTAGATCATTAATAGGTATTTTTCTAGTGTCATCAAGTGTTGCAACAAGAGGTAATGCAAAATATCTTGGACAGAAGAATGAAGAAGCAGCTGATGGCATATCAATGATAGTGACTTGTAAGAACTCTTGTGATGCCTAAGGGGGGAAATAATGACTTATCTTGACAGTTGCCATTAATTTTTTATGACATAATTTCTGGCATTATGAGCCATTCTTTCGTATATGGAAAATGTGATGTGAATAAATAGTCTGTATGTAAATATCATGTATAATATTATGTATATATAAAAGAAAAGCCAGTGACAAATTGGGAAGTGTTCTGAGGAAGAGAGTGGATTTGCTGCAGGAGAGAAGTGCAATCCATCTAGGTAATCCACTTACCTCAACTTGGCCTTGCTTTGCCTGTGAATTCTTATGCCCTCAGAATACCTGTAGGGAGAGAATGCCTGAAATAGTGGTTTGCGGTGGGGTTTTTTTGATTTTTTTTTGTTGTTGTTGTGAAATGCTTCCTGTTTCTTGGCTCACAAATCTGTCTTGATTAGCAGCCTGACAGAGACAGGCTGATAGTCTGCCAACCATTTCCAAGCAAGGGTGCCTGAAAATGTGTTGTCACACCTGACTTTTCCCTGCCAAAAAGCACATTAACATCAAGTGTTAAATACATAGCTGCTGGCCTTGTGCTTGCCTGGGTGTCTGAAACTTCTGGGATGTTGAACTGAGCATGCAGGCTTTTTTCTGAGAAGCAGTGGTCCATTTTGTGGCTATGTTGAGTCATAGGATGCTGCAATATCTGATGGCTAAAACTTTTTTCAGCACACAGATTAACTTAATAGCTTCCCTAAGCTTCCAGCCCTGGGTCTCTCTGGCAGTCTTCCTTGTCTTTTCAGGAGCCTAGGCTCTTGAGCCTGCAGGATACTCGGTAAGATGGTGATGGTGCTGCTGCCTTTGTTTCATCTTTGGTGGGTTATATCGCCTGAGCTGTCTGCAGAGTGGTAGATGTTTTTGTATGCCAGCTGAATGCCATGTTGCTCTCTGGCTTTGCCTGTTTATATCCCACATGTTGGCATAGTGGGAGGATACAGTGGCTATGAGGTTTGTTTCTTGCACAGCAGTTGTCAGGTAACAGTATGCGTTTTGTTAATCTGTTGTGAGAGTCCAAGTCTGTCAACTTGGGTACCATAGTCCACGGACTGTGTAGATGGAGAGTCTACAGTCTGCTAATCCACTGTCATATCAGATGAAATAACGCATATAAAAATGAGTCTGGGGTTTTTAGTTGTCATCTAGGCTGTGGCAGGGAGCAAGTTGAGGATGATACTGGACTTGAGGGTTTTTTTCCTGCCAATAAAAATAAATCTGTTCCTGCAAGCATGGTCCAAGAAAAGGGAGGAGAAAAGCTTCTTTTAGGAACAAAGTGTTCTTGTACATCAATTCTCTGATGTTACAAGGGAGATCAGTTAGCGCACAATAACAGCTTTTTCTCTGTGCTGGGATGCCTCTGCAAGGCACATGCTTCTAGGCAAAATGCAGCTTGTGCAGACAGCAAGTGTGGAGGATGCGCTTCTCTGGGGTTGCTTTGGGGCTTGCATTTGACTCTGAAGTACTGTGCTAGGGATGACCAGCTTTATATGGAGAATATATATATATATATATTTTTTTTTTTTCCTGTGTGGTAAGGGGTTGAAAAGAGCAGGAAAGCATGACCAGCTATTCCAATACAAGGAAGGCAGTATGACAGGCAGACTGCTTGCTATTAGAAAACTGGCTTCCCCCATCACATTGGTGTTCCTTAAATTATATTAACTTGCTTCCGAATTGCCTTACCAAACTAAGCAAATTTTTAGGACACTGCTCACTTGTTCCTGTGGGTTCCCTTTCCGAGCTAACAAAAGGATCTTTGGCACCATGTTAGCATGTTTGGGATTTTTTCTTAAATGGTGAATTATTTCTGCAAAAGCATATCCAGCAGCTGTGTTCCTACAAGGAAGTAGTCTGGGGTAGTCATCTGCCATGCTGATGCTCATGAAACCACTTGCCACAGAAATCGTCCTTATTGCTGAAGTGCTGGGGACTGCCTCCTGCAACCATGCTGCATTTCTGCTTGTTTTTAAACATCATCAGATAGCTTCCAATTTTAAATTTAGTGTGTCTTTATCTCTTGGTCTTATTTTTCGTCTTAGATAATTTACATTTTTATAATGTCTGCTATGAGTTAGGGCTAATAAGGCCCCTGCAGGCATGCCATTTGAGCTCTCCTGACAAGCAGTGGAGAAATACAGCCTTTCAGGAAGTGATTTATTTCATTAAGGCCCATAGAGTAGCTGCTACCATGGAGCAATCTGTTTCCATTAGTTTTTAGAAAATCTGTAGGGCTAGAAAATATGTAGGACTAGTTTAGTGTGTGTGCCTATTTATCTGGTCCTGGGTGCCCCCTGGGAGATGATTGCTGTTTCACATATTGTAACTCACCTTGTTAAGAACTAGTTCCAATACTTTTCTTGGGTTTGGTGGGTTTTTAATTTTAGTCTGCTGGGTTTTTTTGGGTGTTCCTAGTTCCTTGAGACAGTAGAGTTGACTTGTCAGTCACACTTGTACAGACTGCCCTGCTCGCTCTTTCTAGTGGAAAAACATTTCTTGTAGTTTTAAACTGTGTGATGTAAATATTAAGAAATGAGCTAGCCTGAGGGAAGTGATTGGGTCACACTTGTATTAAGAAACAGCCTAACTATAAACTAATATAGTGTTATTGTGTATTTTTGGGCTAATGGTTTGCTGATGACTGCAAGCACTTTGAATGCACCCACCTCTCTGATCTCTGGAGGCTCTTTGACTGTGGGGCTTGCAGTTAACAGAAAAAGCATTTCTTGGGTGGTTGCTCTTGCTGTAATGCACAACAGGTGCTTGAAGTCATAGGGGCTTTTTTGTAAGTAATCCATCTGAGTTTAATAGTGGCCCCTTGTAACAGAAGCAATTTCTAGTAGCTGCTTATGCAAATGTACTTTTGCTAGATAAGGGTGTAACATTATTCAGTAGCTGGGAGGTGAAGCAAAAGTTAACTTGCATTGCAGATGACTCTGGCAGTGTGGCTGTCCTGTTCCAAGTATGTCAGACTACAGCTTCTTCCTGTGAGCCACCATTAGTATTGCAGGTGGTGCTGAGTATAAGGGTGGGGAAGGGAAAAGGACAATGTGTAAGCTAATAAGTGAATCATTTTCGACTGTTTCGTCTTTAACTCACTGGCCTCTGAAGCAAGCTTTGCTGACTAATGTCATTGCTCAGTGACAATGAAGGCCTCTGTGTAATTGATATCCTTCAAGCACTGCTGGGCAGAGGGAGAAACAGCTCTGAAGTGAGACAGTAACTCTGAAGGCTGCCAGCTCAGATGTTAACAAGAAGCATGTCTTGGAGACATGCCTTGTGTGAATTGAGGCACCCTTGTTTACAGGGCTTGAACTGTCTTTCAGAATAGTATTTCAGCAAATCTGCTGCATGATCTTGAAGTAAATCCCTGGGCCAGTCCTATGAAGGCCATTATGTGTGTTTTCATCAAGACTCCTTGCACATAAGTAAGGTTGGCACAGCTGGGGTTGCATCACTGGTTAACACAGCATCTTTCTGGTTTGCAACTCTGATCTGAACTTGCTCTCAATTTCACAGCATGTGAATACTGGGATTTCTGATATTGTTAAGTAAATGCTGTTAAAATAACACCAGCTATATACAGAGCTTACCTTAAGTAACAGTTTGTGATGCTGGTGTAAAAGAAGCTGCTTGGCATTTCTGTTGCTGATCCCCTTGCTTCTTTTTCCTGCTGGACTCTATTGTTCTTTGGATACCTGTTCATCAGGAAGGACTTGTTATACAACTTGTGTGCAGAAGAATTTGGAAAGCCACTTTGAGGCAGCGGTAAGGATGTCCCATCAGAATGAGGAAAAGATGTCATGGGAGACCACAAAGGACCTTTTGCTCTTTCAGGAATGGTTGCTCCTCTTGGTGGTGGTGTTTTCCTCTCTTCACACAAAACAACCCAATAATGGGCATGCAGATTTTGCCTTCTTAATGTAGCATGGCGTGGGAGGTGCTGTGAAGTCTTTGTTACTGAAGTTTGGAGAGCCTCCAAGGAGGAGCACTCACCCAAACTAGCATATAAACTTTTGCTCTGAGCATGACCTGGCATTCCCTTTAAGTAGGGGAACATCACTGACCTAACTCTGCATGACTGTGGATATCAGTTATTGTAAATAATTCCTCTTCTGAATAATTGTCAAGCATTGCTTATTAAGCCACAGCTGATGTAAAGGTGATAAATAGGGTGAAAAGCAAAGGTCCATCTGTTAGGGAAATGTGGAAAGTTCCTGAAGTGTTCATAATAACTTGGCTTGTGATTGATCCTAACAAAAGTATCTTTAGATGTGCTTTCATGAAACAGCATGTCAAGCTTGTCTTTGGAAATAGTTGCCTATCTGATAACTATCTTATCTGGAGATTAATTATTTTGTTTGGTTTTTTTTGACATCTCTTGTAAATAATGTGTGTATTGTTTTGCTTCTGATCTAACTGGATATTTCTCAAGTGCTGCATAAGACCTATATATGTGGGAATTGCTTAGTGATGTGTAAATGAAATTTCTCATTGGCTGTTTTGTTTAGGCTGATAACTTGCTGTTTGGTTGTTCTTATGGTGCTGATAAATTAGAAGCCTTTTCTATGGGGTTGAGAAGGGAAATCTTTGCAGGGAAAGGTTCATCTGTTTTCATTACCTAGTGAAGTGTGGTGTCTTCAGACTGTGTCTTGTGTAATTAAAGCATTCAAGCTACTTTGTCTTGAGCAGTTGGAATACCAAAATTTCAAAATCAGAACTGTGGTGGTGCTTATGTAGTTTCTATGATAATGCTGCTTTCTAACTTTGTGTTAGTTAAATGGGTAACCCCAGCTGCAGACTATTTTTAATCTGTTCAGGAGCCTGTTTTATACTCATTCCCCCAAACTGGTTCAGGAATCCTTGCTATAAAGACTTAGATCTGCTTCAAGGTATTTGGGACTGCCTGCTCAGCACCAGCCTGCAAACTGGGAGAAGCCTCTTGGAGATACCAGTCAATGTTACTGGTAAGAGATAAAATCCAAAAGACCTGCCAGTCTGCTTTTGCTCATCTCCTGAGTAGAATGGAGTCTATGCCTTATTTTGTTCTGTGTTTTGATCTATAATACATAAACACATTATTTTCCCTTCTGTGTGATGGATCATCTTACATTATGATAGCTCTTTGTAGTATAAAGCTTTGCTTTAGTGTAGAATCCGGCTGAAGTGGTGATGGATGGTGCAAATTCCTGTCTAGCAGGAAGGAAGGGAAATTACATGCTGCATATAGTGTCTCTCTTGTTTTCCGAACTGGGTATAAACAAGCTTTTCACTTGATCAAATATCAAATTTTGGCTTTGATGATAGTGCCTTTTTTAGGTGCCTGGGAATAAGTGGAAGGGTTAGTTTAAGTAAAAATGTCTGGTTTGCTTGGTTGCTGGAACATACAGTTTTTGAAAATACGATGTGGGAATTATATGAAATTGAGGGAAGAAGAAAGCTGACATAGAGAACTCAAAACTCATTTTCAGTAGCTTCTGATAGATGTGGGCCCTTATGAATCCTCAAAGGCTCCTGGCCAAAAGAGGAGCAAACAAGGGGAGCTGATCTCACCCTTGCTGGTTTTATGAAGCATGCTTATATCCTATCTGGCACTAGAAGTAACATTGCTTTAGCACAAGTAATTTGTCCCCTGGAATGCTCTGTGCAACCTTTGTACTAGATGCCACGCTGGTGTCAAGCTTGTGGTGGTGCTTGCATCTCCTGGGAGGGCATATGTAGGGGTCAAAGGGAACTAGTCTTTCCATTCTTTCTCTTTGCCCCTATCCCTCCCATGGCCCAGGTGGGGTGCTGCAGCTTTCTGGAGTTACAGGAACCTGTGGACCAAAGGTCAGACTACTTTAGAAGCAATAGGGTAGATAAATGCATCTAAGCAGTAGAAACGTACTTGGGTTACATGACTCTGCAATTTCTCCTTTTGGAGGAGTTCACTGCCTCTTGTGTAGAAAAATTTCAAGGTATTATAGTATATACAGTATAGTAGGATTTGAAAGCTTTTGAGGTATTACAAAGGCATGTTGTGATAGCTTGTGTCTTCATGGCTTGTGCTGAGGCTCAAACTTTTTGACACTGTCTAATGTGAACTTGTAACTGCAGGATTTCTGCAGCAAGAGCATTGTGTAGGGAGTGTTTTATGCTTTTTCTGAGCACCAAACAGAAATTGTTCTTTCAGGCTTTGCAGAGCAAAAGGTGGCAGTGCTAGGTTTTGATTACCAGTTTGAGAGGATTTGGAAGATGGAAAGCTATTTTTTCAGATAGTGTATATATGGCTGAGACCATAGCCAGATATGTTCTTACTCTTCTATGTAGTAAGTAATTTATCAGCTTGTGTAGATTTTAATTCATTGAATATAGTGGCTCAAGTCTGGTGAGAGAATGATTGTGTAATGCATTCATTGGCCTGCAAATCTATTCAGTAGAAGAAATGCAGAAATTGAGTTACTATGAATAGTTGCTTTCTTGAACAATATTTTGTTTTGGCATTTCCCAGAACTTTCATGGCCATAGCACTAGTGAGAATGATGTGTAGCCACAAAGTACTGAGTTACTCCTACAGGAAAAATTAGCTCCGGGAACCGCTATTGCCTTAGCAGCGGCAGAACTGAAAACAGCCCAAAGTGAATATTTTGGCAGGGTAGGTTGGGATTAAGCAAGACCTGAAACAGTAAGCAGTCCTAGCTGCTGAGGAGTTACATGGTGGAGGTAATGCCATGAGACAGGATACTGACCTTTCAAAAGAGAATTGTGTCCCCAAATGCCCTGCAGCTCTGTTGGAGAGGAGAGATGGAAACTACATGGTTTAGCATTGGTCTAGGTCCTTTCCTGTGCAGACTGGTGAGGACCATCTGCATGCTGTTAAAACAAAGCATGCGTTTGATACTGCTGAAGTTGTTCATGTTTAAACAGGGTAATATCCTGGTCTTTGGATGTGAGCTCATTTCAGCCAGGTCACCTGTCTTGGAAACACCTATTATAACAGTATTCCTAGAAATAGTATTAAGTCTATTGGGTGAGGAATTAATGCTAATAATGCTAATAAAGTCAGTTCTCTTTGGCTGAGCTTTCCATCCCTTCACAAAGCTGCCACATGGGAAAAAGAAGGATCCAGGTCAGAAGGGTTACTCTGTCATCATGGTCAGGCTTTGGGGTGGCAAAGAAGTTGTGATTGTTTACCCCGTAAAAAGGAAGCCTGATGTAGGAGATGGAAAAGCTATTTAAAAGCAGTGTGTGGAACTGAGTCTGCTGAAGGTCAAGACAGCCATCTGGCCTGAGAACAGGTTAAACTGGCTCAAGCTGCTTCAGGGCTGGAGATGAGGGGAAGTATTCTGGTGCCTGTGTGGCCCTGTCACAGGGGTTTGCAGTGAGTGTAGCTACTGGGAAGCTTGGACACTCCTTGGAGAGCAGAGCTTACTTTATGAGGTATTTCAATTTCCCTCTTCCAGCCCACCTACTAGAAAAGAGCAGGTTAACCCCAGTGAGCTGGCAGCCTTTCACAAGGACAGGAGAAGGGTGTCTCTGCAGCTGTACACTAGAGATGGTGATTTGTCCTGTTTTTCTGATGCTCAGAGCTTTAAAATGCTAAGGAATAAGCAGCTGCAGTGTAAGGGAAATTTCAGTTTTGCTCAGCTTGGAAAAATATTGGGGCAATCCTATTTTAAATGAGACTGAACTTAAATGAGACTTCCTATGACTGCAAATGCTGTTTTGTTCTTTTTAGCTGAGTTGTGATGTGTCTGTTGGCTCTGAATATGTGCTGTTGAGCTCAGGGGCTGGTGTCTTGCTCAGCTCCTGGAGCTTCCCATGTATCCATGATTTGATTGCTGGTGTGCGAGTAGCAAGGCTGGCAGAGGCCTATCTCAGGCTCTCGGTGGCTGTGTATCTTGGCAGGAACTGAAACATCTGTGGAGCACAGTCAGCTCTGAAGGCTGTTTCTTTGGAGGAACTGTGTGTGGATCCAGCTGAAGAAGATGGGTGATGATTACCTGGTGAAGATTTTCTTTGAAAATCACAACTTGTCTTTGATTAACTGTGGCTTTTTTAAGTGGCTTTTATCTTAAGTGAATATTGCATTTGTGAAATTAATGTTTTCTTTCTCTTCAACAGTGGGCAACTATACGGATAGAAAAAGGTGTCAAAAAGCCACAGCCACAGATAAAGACTTCTGCTACTAATGGTGAGAGCTTGGGGTAAAGTCATATTGATAAGATTAATGTTTTAAAGTAGCACTGAGCCCTTTTCAAATGAAGTTAGATGTGTACCTGAGAGAACTGGAAAAGCTAATTCTTGCATTTAATTGTTTTGCAATGCTACTGGCACCAGAACCTTTCCTGCAGAATTATATACTTCTTTTACTGTTGAAAAAATCAAGGGATGAGCAAATGAAGGGTATGAAATAACGTTAACAAAACAAAGTAGAGCTTATGATGATGGCTGTCTTCAGTTGAGGGAATTTTTAGAGTTACAATACAAGCTTGGATTTTGTTTTGAACTCTTTAGGCAGCTGCTTGCAGGGCTGCTGGCCAGCTATCTCTGTCCTAACTGCATCAGAGTGCTTTTAATGTCTGAGAACATCTGAATGTTTAGTGGACAGCATTTTTCTTTCCCAAACTCAGTGCTTTTTCTGTTGTAGGACTGTTGGATGGAAGCATGTGGTGTTACACTAGTTCTTTTTTCCAGTTGTTTGCTATTTATCTTTTGTCCCCTGGAGTTACCTTAGTGTTTGCCAGGCAAACTTCTTGCACTCAGCATTTGTAGAACAACAGTTGAAGAGTTGCTTCATATTTCTTCCTTTAGCCTGATTTTGAAATTAGTTCTTTTACTATATCCTAACCCATACTGTGCATGTTATGCTAGGCTCTACTAGGTCAGAGATGGCTGTAGGAGTTGGGAGCAATAAGCACAGTGAGAGCAGTCTGAGTTTGCCCAGGAAGTATGAGGATGCTGAGCAAGGCATTGCAGCTAGTGCTTGGTTATCTCCTGATTTCTGACTGCCTTGCTGTTGCTATTGATTTGCTCACTTCTTGACAGTATTTGATAGCAGTGTCAGCATTTTCTATGTGCTGTCTTTCTTATTAGGCAGCACAGCTGGAAGCCGGACCACCATGCCAGTTATTAGACAAGGCAATTGTTACCTGATTCTACAGATTAGCTTACGCTAACATGATGCAGTAATAGGGACTGAACTGCTGAATTGGTCGTGTGCCTTTCGTCTCCAGAGGAGTATTCTTATCAATACTGTAAACACTGGTATTGCACTATCTGCAGGCCAGGCATGAAACAGGCTCTGGTGGTAGCACATGCTACTGTCAGTTAGCATGTGTAATAATAAACTGGAGGTACTGCACAGCAGCTCTTGAAACAGGTTAAAATTTGTGTTATTTAATTACTGACTTCAAAGTGGCTTTCAAAGTATTGCTCATGAGTGTCCTGAAAGTTTTGGGTTTGGGTTCATTCTTTTGGGGGATGGGCAGGAGGTAAGGCAAGTGATCCTTCCAAATAATGTCAGTGCCGTGCTATCCATTTCACAGGTTGTCAGGGATACAATACGGCAAAATATCCTTTTTCTTCCTGTAAGGGTGATAGTATCCCATCATGTCACGGCTCAGTGAGTGGGCAAGAGATCCAAATGTACTGCTTTAGCTGCACAGTAGGAGCTTTTGTTTTCCTAGACATCTGTTTATTCTGGCATTGTAGCTTTTTCTTTTCTAGAAAAGAAAGGTAGAGGGAGAGCGACCCAGCTAGTAGTTTATGTTCTATGAGCTATCTTTCCATAGCACCACGAGTGCCTATTCCCCCTGTATGTGTGACAGAGTGGGTGTATAGTGCTAATATGTGCTAGTTCAGAACTTGGATTAATCTGAGTGCACTCAGCTGTCTGAAGCATTAGTGCTAGTTAGCAAAAATGGCCTGAAGTAATTTATATAGACTATTGCATGCAGGCTATCTTCAAGCGATCTTACAGATGAATATACGCAATTGCAGTGGTGTCGTGAAGCACACTTCTAATATTTTTTTCATATTTGAAATTAAAAATCTTTCTCCCCTGTAGATGACTTCCTACATTAAGCTGTTCCCTTTAACTATTCCTCACTTGAGAAGGTATGAGGAGCAGGGGAGATGTGGAGTCAGCAGTGCCAAGTTGAGTTTTGTATATTGCTTTTGAGAGCTTTTTAAGCAGAAGACTGACTTGTGATTAGGAGTCTGGATTCCTGTATGTGGATGAAAGTACTGGAGAACCAGAGCAGGTGTAGACCTAAAAGTGCAGTATGTAAGTTGGCATCTCCTGAGGTGACAGAACGAGAGCAGGTGGAGAGGCCCAGTTGTGTTTTACCGTATTTACTGAGGGAGAAGAAAATCCTAGTGGTACTGAATTATGGAGTAGTTATTAAAACAGGGTGCATGTAAATGTCTGTGTGTGTGTTACACACATGCTGAAGGGGAATGGTAGCACCTCTTCAATCTTCCCTCACCATCCAGTCCTCACTAGGAGGTAGGTCAGTATAGAAGGGAGCATTGCATTGCAGTATGCAATTTTTCTTATTCCCAGGCAGAGCAAAAATGGTCCTTCTGAAAGATCTTAAAATCCAGTGTCCCTCAATATGAAAGATGAGAGAGCATGACTGAGGGGACACTACCTTTGTCTGCAGTACCAAATCCTGCATATTTCACATCTGTCAGCAGAAATGCAGTCAGTGCCCTTCTGTTGGAGGTGTGATAAGGAATAGTTACCAAGAAAAATGTTGGCTGGTGTAGTTGCTGTGTGGAAATTACTTGTTGCTGCCAACTTAAGGTCCCTTGGTGTTAGCATGTTTATGTGCCAGGTCCAATGGTAGGTAGCTGTTGGCTGAGCAGGTAGTGGGAGGCTAGAAGTCTATCTCATTGCAGCTAAATAACCAGGTTTCAGCTGTCAGTGTGGGTGTTGGCTGTGTGGAAAGGCAGTTCTCTTCAAGTTGGTGGGTTTAAAAGCCACAAAAATGCTGTCAGGTCAGAGTTCTGAAAGTGACATCCACTAAAAGAAAAGCTTATGCAAATAGTGTGGTTATAAGTAGGTAGTGTAAAATTTGAGCCTAGTATAATTTAGCTGACTAGAGTGTGAGCTATAAGGCTTGGGGCTTGTGCTGTGACACTGAGTAAAAGTAGCGGCTGCAGGTTTTTTTGTCTGAGTGATGTTTGCTGTACTCCTGCATAATATACTCCTGCTGCTCTCATTTCATCTGTCTTTGGCAAGCTCAGCTCTGCTCATGGCCAAGGGATTAAAGGCCATTAAATGTTACTTCTGATTATAAGAAGGCTAAGTATATCATGCTAACAGCCTGTGTGTTAATTCTATTCATAATCCCTTCAGGTGCTGCTGAGATCTTGGCTCTCAGAGTAGCTTGTCCTAAGCCTGAAAGGCAGCTTGTGCACGGGGATGTTGCGTGATAACAACAGCACAGGCTGCTGAAGCAAGGCATTAGAGCTGTGCTCTTGGCTGTGCCAGCAGTGTATTAAACTCGAACCCTGGGCTGGTTTCAGCCAACAAGTAAGAGCCAGGGGAGCTAACTGCTTGGTTGATGCTGAACTGGGGGCTGGATAAGGAGGAAGGATTCCCAGTTTTCCTGGGAACTGGAGGGAAGAGAGGTACTTTATACCTGTGTGATGGGTGCTGGAGAGTTCCCCTGATGTGTGTTTTGGCTACTACCAGTCTCCTACCCCAGGAGCAGGCTGGAACAGACAGGTTGGTCTGGTTCACCTGAAGTCCTGGATGTTTCACAATCTAGAGATTTAAGGGACTGAAGGAGAAAAATTGAGCCACAAACTAGAGCTCTGGTTTGGGTTTAAAATACAAGTGTACTTTATCCTGCTAAATGTTTGATGTGATGAATGTTTGTATAATTTAGATCCCAAAAGGCACGTGGGTGTTTGGGTGTGCCATATTAATGGCACTGAGATTGTCTGCCAGTGGAGTTGCTAATTGTGGTGGTCAAGTTCAGAGCTGAAGGTGCCGACAGATTTTGTTGCAGTGTGGCATCTCTTGCATGTTGTTCTGTAGTGTTTACCTCAGTGATCTGTGGGACTTGTATCTTGAAGCTTCTTGTGTTGCTCCATATGTATTCTACAATGCAGTGCAAAGTTTTCCATGTCACTTATAATTTAAATGTTGCATGTCACTTATAGTTTAAAAGTTGCATGTGATTTGCACAGCAAATATATTCACAGAATTTTTCTGCTGGCTTACGTTCCCTGGGATGTAGATTTGCACATTTTGGGATGTGTATTTGTAGGAAATGCCTATTAGCTTGAAGCAGTTGGGTGCTTCCTTCTTTCCAATATTTTCGTCTCAACATGGAAGCACAGATTATGCAATTTGCCAGAGGGTGTCTGATAGAGTGGCAGCCTGAACTTGGATCTCTATAATCGTAGTAGACTGTCTCATGGTTTTTCTGGTTAAATGTTACTCTAGATTTCTTCAGTCATCAGTTTCTAGAACCAGACTTGATTGCCAGAAAGCAGCTACTTGATCTTTATATTTAGCTTACACAATTTGTTCTTGCCTTTGAAAGCTCTTAGAAATCCATTCTTATCAGACTGTAAGTATAAAAAACAAAAAGGGAGAAGAGGGTATACTTGTAGTGCAATTCTGAACTCTCCAGGTTTCTTTTCTATTGCCAGGCTTATGTGGACAGAGTTCAACTGAAATACAACTGTTGGTGCCAAACCAAATTATATCAAGGCACCACTAGGCAGAACTTTCTTTGACATTGTGTGTGTTGGAGTGTTTGATTTGAGATAAAACAAAAATTACTGTGGTCCTGTCTGTGCTTACAGAAGAGACTTGTGCTGTGAAGGGAGAGAGGTGTATTTGATTCAAAGCTGGTCCATGCACAGATGTGAGATAGCTGTTGCAGCCTGGGGGTTTGGCAGGTAGCAGCAGAGCATATCTCAGCTGAATGTGGCTGTGGGACACCAGATCTAACTATCTGTTGTCCCACAACAGATCTTGTTGTCTAACAAGAGATGAGCCTAGGGAACAGGGAAGCCTCCATGGGAAAGACTGCTCTTAAATACACAGAGCACTGGAAGGGAATGAAAAGGGCAAGGGTTTGCTTGATTTCCTTTGGAAGCATCAGATGGTCTTGGATGAATTTGTGGAGTTAAGGACTTGTCAGATGGTGGGTGGGAAAGGTTTTGTTTTCTTGCTTCATCTTCAGTGGGCAATATAACTTGGTATATTTGCTGCACAAGGTGTTCATGCGAGGAAGAAGCGCTAGATCTGGCCTATTGAAGGCTATTCTGTGTTTAATTGCCCATCTGGTCTTGTTATCATAGGAGGGGCTCTGAGAGTAAATTTGTCTTCTTGAATAATATGGAGTGGCAAGTGGCTTGGAGGATTATGGTTACTATATAGGATGTTTTCCTTATATATTTACTCTTTCCTTCCCAAGGTATCATTGAAAGAGATGAAACACCTATGGAGAAAGAAATTGTGCATCTGCATCAAGTGGACTTTGAATTCTCTGACATATTCTACTTCTGCAGAAAAGGGTTTGAGGCCATTGTGGAAGATGAAGTCACCCAAAGATTTTCCTCCGAAGAGCTGGTTTCCTGGAATCTCCTAACAAGGACTAATGTCAACTTCCACTACATCAGCCTGAGGCTAACTATAGTGTGGGTCATTGGAGTTATAGTGCGATACTGCTTCCTGCTGCCCCTGCGGTAAGCTCATGGGTGCTAAGGAATTTTGCCAGTCTGGAACACCTAATTTTGTGTTTTCTTGGGAAATGTCACTTCAGCTTTTTTAATCCAAAAGCAGTATTAACAAATATAGATGACTAACCTGCTTAAGTTCTCCTTCGAATGGTCAAGAAGCTATTCAGAACACTTTTATCTCGCTGTCCACTTTGGAGAGTAAGGCTAATGGCCATCTTTCTGTGAGTTCTTCCCTGAGTCATGTGTATTGGCAGCCTACGTGTATGTTGGGTGATCTCTAAAACTCCTTGACAGCATTGGGCTGTCTGAATCTGCTGCCTCTGCTAGGCTATGATTTTGAGAAATGTCAAGGAATTCTTAAGCAATGCCAGGGGACTACTGGGTTAAAGAGAACTGAGGAATAACTGAATCCCTGCAATCCCTTTCCATTTAATATCACTTTGATTTTAAAAATTAACAGAACAACTTATCTTGCTGTAATGTCTATTTTGTCTGTAGCATTACCCTTGCTGCCATTGGGATTACCTCCATGATTGTGGGGACAACGATTGTAGGACAGCTGCCTAACAGCAGGTAGGTACTGTGTGTGGTATGTGAGGCAAACTTGCCAAGTTGCATCAGTGCCAACAGCTCAAGATTAGGACTGGACAGATTTTGCAAGTCATAGACTATTGATAGTCTGCCCACAAGCTTGTCGCCTTGCTTTTAGTGATATTTTGAACTTGGGCTGAGACTGATTTCTTGCCAGGATTGGCACTGAGTTTGGTGATTTCTGATGGGCTCCTCTTGCTGTCATGAGGGACTCAAAGAGAGCACTGTAGGGAAGATAACAGTGCTGGGATAAAATATACACAGTGAGGAGCTGACAGCCTTGCCCAGGTAAGTGAGACCACTGGTATGGCATGTCTTGGTTGGGCTGCTGTAGCAAATAAGGAGTAGAGCTGGGAATAACCTTCTGCTCCGGAGTACTGGGAAAATTCAGCTCTGACTTGTGTTGAATAGGCTAGAGAATATTGTGTGTCTAGCTGCTTTACAGGATGCTCCAGATGCCTGTCATTTCTTTCAGTGTGAAGAACTATCTGAGTGAAGTGGTTCACCTCACGTGCTCCCGCATCCTTGTCAGAGCTCTGTCTGGTACTATTCATTACCATAACAAGTGAGTGAGCTGACCTTATGATAATAGAAGTGTGCGTATACTTCTGTGTATGTGAGTATCCCATTTGAAGTGGGGCAGTTCTTCCCTGATGTGCAGCTTAATGTCATGCTAAGTGTTGACCTGCCTGACAGCTTTATGGAACTGTTGTGCTTGTAATGTGGTGTTTAGCACATTGGTAGTCTAACAAAAAATTTATGTAATTACAGGGAAAACAAACCTCAGAAAGGAGGAATCTGTGTTGCCAACCACACATCACCGATAGATGCAATCATTTTGACAAATGATGGATGCTATGCAATGGTATGAGGAGACCCATGGTTCACCACAGCAGAGGGAGAGACCAGGAAAGAGAAAGACTATGGGGTATTGGTTGTGGAGTTCATTACTGGACTTTCACAGTAGAGATGTTAACTTCAACACTAGTCAGTGGGGAAAAGTAAAAGTTATGTTGAAATTGGTCTACCAATAACAAATTCCTGGCAGTGTTAGTGCTAGGCTCTTCATCTGATGAAATACTTGAGATCAGGCTTCCATGCATGTGTCTAGATGAATTTCAGTAGCTTTATGGACCCTGCCGAATCCTGGTTTGCAGTGTGGTTGGGGTTTTTTTGAGGGGCATGAAGAAGAGAAAGTTCTGTTTTTTCAGGTGCCTCACATACTGACGTGCCTTACTGGGCTTTGGGCTTGCAGGTTGGCCAGGTTCACGGTGGACTAATGGGAATTATTCAGAGAGCCACAGTCAGGGCCTGTCCTCATGTCTGGTTTGAACGCTCTGAAATCAAAGACCGCCATCTAGTGACAAAAAGGTGAGGTGTGGATTGGAGCCGGGGGATTGCAGTGCTAGGATAACTCCAGTGCCTACCTGTGCCTTAGAAGCCATGTCTGGGTGTGTAATCCCCGAAGAGTCGTTGAATAATCAAAGACCCAGATGAGGAATTAAATCTTCAGAAAGACGGAAGCCAAGAAGCTAATGAGGTTACAAATGAAAACGAGAAACTTGCCCCCTTGGGATCTCAAGAGGGCAAAAGACTCACCTGCAAAATCTTTTAGCAAGAGCCGTATATAGTTGTTTTACTCTAAATAATGACTGCTGCTCATAAATACTAATTACAAAGATACAAGTTATCTGTAATTCCACATTACGGTAGGCTGGATTGATGTGGGTTATTGCAAATTGGTAGATGTAAATAGGATTGGAAGCAATCAGTATACCAATAGCTCAACAGCAGTTCTTGAAGCGAGTTGGAGAGGTGATAATGCAGCAAACTGGATCATTCAGAATGACCAGAATGTGCTTGCTTGTGTGGGCTTTGGTATAGTAGACCGGTCAAAATGCCAAGTTCCCAGATCACCACTGAAGGCTTGAAGAAGTTATACAGGGTGAAATGGTTCAAACCAAAAGCCATGCAGGCTCAAAACCCATCTCATTTGGGTAGCCATTAGCTTAATAACTAATGTCTGATTTATTCAGATACACATTTTGAAAGGATGTGAAGATAATTAAAATTCTGTTACTTTCTCTTGAAGAGAAATACTGATAAAAAGTGAGCTTTGTGTGACACAAACTATCTTGACTTCATTTAAAACTATGAGCCACTAGAAATAACAAAGCATTGCTTTTCTGGGTGGGGGGCAAAAATATGTCTAGTTATAAAAGTGAACTGCTTACAAAGGCAGTTTGTTGCAGAGTATCACCAAAGGCATACTCATGAACAGGTGTAAGCACAGTGACAGAAATTCTTCTGAATTTTTAAAGAACTTCTAGGTTAATTCTGACAGGTTAACTTCATCACCTTACTGGCCTCTGCACAGCAGGACAGCTTTGCCAAGTCATCTGACTATTACTCAAGTAGTGTGAGCTGTAGGCATTATGGGGTCCTTTTTTTCCAAGACTTTTTTCTTATGTAGGCAATTTATTGCAGGTTGAGTTGATCTGAGTTAATTGTCTGATTAGTGGCATACATTTGCTAGCTTCCCTGACAGGCATTAGTAAAATAACTTGGAGGAAAGAAAACAGGATGTTGCCTCAGTGTAATCTGCTAGGGACCTAAGGAATGGCTTGCACAAAGCTTCATCTTTCTTAGAAACACAAAAGCATGTGCAAGTTGCTGTCCAGTAAAAGGTTTTGGTTTTAAACAAATGTGTCCTATGTAAATATATTTTTAATGCATCTGCCTGGGGAAAGAACAGTGGGAAAGAACTGTTTTAATCTTTCCTTTTGCTTCCACAGACTCAGGGAACATGTGGCAGATAAAAACAAGCTCCCAATCTTAATTTTTCCAGAAGGTAAGAAGCTGAAATGTTCCATATCTCTGTTCAGTGTAGATGTCATGCCTGCTCTCTTTTCATAGCTTCTGTTGCTCAAATATATCTTAACCTCTGGGTTAGATTTTATTAGGGCATTCCTATTTTTCATCTTTAAAGAGGTTACACAAAGACAACACAGTATTGTTCAAAGTTGTTGGATCTCCTTGAAGAGGCTTTGGATGGAGAATGGGAAGTTTGGTTCTTTTACCTTGTGAATATCAATTCACTGTCCTACAGACCTAATCTCAGCCTTGTGATTTATTTATTTTTTGTACGTGTTCTGGATTCATTCAGTCGGTCACAAGACAAAGAACAAAAGCAAACAGGGAAGAGATGTTTAACATAGGCATAAAGGGTCTGCATTTCCTCCTCAGTGAGTCTAAGACCTGCTCACTGATGGAGTGTTGCTATCAAAATGTCATATGTTGTGTGAAGTAATGACTCCAGTTTCTTTTCTGGACAGGCACCTGCATAAACAATACTTCTGTGATGATGTTCAAGAAAGGGAGCTTTGAAATAGGAGGGACCATCTATCCTGTTGCAATCAAAGTAAGTGGAAATAGCTGTCAGCCAAATTTCAAAGTTTGGGATCTACTTTTGTCAGGGTGGTAGGAAGCTGTCTTGATACAGCTGCTAATGAAAGCACAGTAGCTTTGGCAATTGGCTACGTGCTGTGGAAGACTCCTAGAGCAGAAGTGGCTGAAATGGAAGTGAAGTCCTTCAGCCTATAGAGTGTGGCTGGTAGGACCTGGTGGGCTCAGCCTCTTCCTTCAGAAAGCTGGGAGTAAGGGAGATCTGGCTAATCCTTGCCAGTGCTGAAGAGAAGCATGCAGCTTGCAGCAGACTTAAGTCTTTCAGCTGTTAGGGCAAGTGGGTAACATCTGTTCCTGGTTCTGTCATGTAATCACAAGCAGCACTAATAAGCACAGGTTTATTGTTTTAAAGCCCCATTTTGAGCAAGTGGATCAGTTGTCAATTTACTCTAGCATGTGACTGAAAGCATCCACCTCAGATCTGAGATAGGCTGTGATGGTCTGTGAGGAAAAGGCTTTATTGTATGTTTTTTGTGATCTCTTACAGTATGATCCTCAGTTTGGAGATGCATTCTGGAACAGCAGCAAATATAACATCGTGAGCTATCTACTGCGAATAATGACCAGCTGGGCCATTGTTTGCAATGTGTGGTACCTGCCACCAATGGTTAGACAGGTAATATAGCATCTGGTTGACTGACCACTATTTAAGAACCTGACTGTGTCTGCAAGTGCCTGTCCATTTCCCCGAAACCCCTACCTACCCTGTATTTCCAAATAAGAGTTTTATACTGGACTTCTGTTAGTGTTGACTTTGTATGATTGGACTGGCTTTTTCTGATGCAGCTTAGCACCATCAGCAGTGCATCAAATATGCGAAGGATAGCAGTAAATGTAGTGCTGTTCACAGTAGCAGTGCTTTTAATGTTTCATCCTGTTGGAGCAAAATTTGCCCTTAATTTCAATGCCTTAGGGGAAAATGAGCATTAGAACATCAGATTGTGTTGGCATGATAAGGGAAGGATTGTTTGGTGGTGAGCTTATTTGATGAGACAGCAAATGAAAAGTGCTGTGAAAGCCTGTTTCAATTACTTTTCTCTGCTTTGATCATGTTGAATTTATGACCCTTAAAGGAAGGTGAAGATGCTGTTCAGTTTGCCAACAGAGTGAGGTCAGCCATTGCTCGCCAAGGAGGACTGACTGAACTTCCCTGGTGAGTGATGCCATCCTAGTTAGAGTTCATGGACTATCTGATTGAGAGGGGTTTCCTCCCTTAGCTTTGTGACAGACAGCATTCAATATAACTTTATTCCACTCAGGAGAAAACAAGGGAGTAACTTCACATGTCTGTATGTGAAAGTAAAAGTAAAAAAAAGATGCATGAAGTCCTTGGAGCATGTAGCTCTTATGCAGTGAGTTTAACCTAAAGGCTTTGTACTTTAAAAGAGGGTTCCTTCATAGTTGTTTCTCATGTTGAGCCTCATGCAAAGGTTAAGGAGCAGAAGTGAAGTTAACTCTGCAAAACTGACAGACAACAAAATGTGAAAAACAGGGCTTGGCTTTCTGCTTGGACTTTTTCATGTCCTACCCTCAGTAAGTAGTATAATGCCTAGATTTGATAGGACTGTATGAAGGAGACTTGAGAGCAAGATTCTGGTGAAGAGAATCCACAAACCCTCTGAGTGAAGTAAGGCAAGAAACAGCCATACTGTTGCACAAGATTGACTGCCTCTACAGTCTAGGGAGATAGCATCCTGGATTGGCAAAGATTTTGATGGTAGGTGTAACCTGTTACAAACATGAGTAGTTTCTTTAATGGACTAAACTCAAAATTTGGACTGAATAAGCATTATGGCTTAAGGTAAATGTTTTAATCAACATGCTTAACTTGGATGTTCTAGAAGTTCTGAAGAAAGCCTTTTTACTAATCTAGGTCATGACTCTAGAATTTGCTTCAGATAATATAGAGCTTGATAACACTGGTAATAATCATGATGGGTTACTTTTTTCTCTTGCTCTGTTCCAGGGATGGAGGGCTGAAACGAGCAAAAGTCAAAGATACTTTCAAGGAAGAACAGCAGAAAAACTTCAGCAAGATGCTAGTGAGAAATGGATCAGTAGGAAGCCTATCTGCAGGAACAGAGTCAGACTGAATGGTGGTTCTTGAAAACTAATTTTGCGCAACCAGCCTTAGCAGGAATAGTGTTTAATTAAAAACAAAACCCACCACCAAAAATAAAACCAAAGCACAAACTGGAGAAATAAAATCTGTTATCACCTGTATGCATATTCTCTGTATAGCTGGTGCAGAGCCTGTCAAGGACAGTGTGTCTGTACCACTCCCTCCCTTTTCACTCTTTTTACTCTCTTGCCCCTCTTCATGTGATGATGCACTGCAGCTGCTGCTATTCTTGAGCTGAATGTGTGGGGACTTGATACAAAAGTTAAAAAGCATCAGTTTTTCTGAGCTTGTAAGGTGAAGGGAAATATTGAACAGATGCTGTTGGGACACTGGTTGTGAAGATACCTCTTGTTCATGGTATTTTGAAGGTTTAAGCATAACAAAATTTTACCTTTTCCTGTTGCTCACAGACTTTTAGTTGTAGATGACTTAATTAACGAGTTTTAGGATATTGTCAGAACTGTGATAAGGACTTTTTTGATTGGCTTGCACCTGGATGTGCAAGGTGGGGAAGGAAGCAAGGGCTGCAGACCCTAAAGGGTGGGAAAGGAGCTGCCCTGCCAAAAGCACAGTTTATGGACCATGGAGATTGTGGTGGCCTTATAACATGGTATTGCCTTTATTAAAAACTGCTACCTGAGGGAGGGAAGATAAAGGGCAAGTCCTCGATCTCTCTGTCCACTGCTACTGTCAAAATTGCTTTCTTGAGATCTGGAGCTGTAAAGTTAAGATACCACAAGTAGCTGTTTAACATAAGCTATGACAGATGAATTTTTGAGGTGGGTTTTCAAGATTACCCTTCTGCAAAAATGGCTGCTAATGGCTTAAAGATCTCAAGAGAGCCACTCCAGAAACACATTTTGTGTTAATCTGGGCTAGAAATAGCTATCACAAGTATAAACATAGGATCTATAAGTCGCCTGTGATAAAAGTGTGGTATGTTTGAATCTGCAATATACTATTGTCTGAATGTAAAGAGAAATAAATTCTATATTTCTAATGGGTCTTGTGTGGTGTTTATACTCTTCTCTGAATGTGTATAAATATACCAGTTCCACTTAGTGAAAACTTTAGGATCATGGAAACTTAAGTTATTGTGACTAAAGGGAGTGATTGTTGTTGAGCTGTTATCAGATTTCTAATCTGACTAGTTTCCCTTCCTTGGACAGCAGGGAACATACATGGCTTAGTGTTTTTCCTTTTTAGGGAAGGAGTGACTCATCATGCAGACTGAACTTGAAATTACAACATGAAGTCACATCAGGTAGTCTCAATTAATGAATTTGTAATTGACTGGAAAACAACTGTGAGCTTCTAGATTTTTAACAAACTGAATTAAATTTTAAGTAGTCTTTTTCTGTACCAAAGATACTTTCAGTTTAATGCTGAAAAATACCTGAACCGGTTCCATAGCCAATGATCAAGTTTAACAATCTGTTAGAACATGTCTCGCAGAAAAAGGTTTCTGATCAGTTTTGTTATCCTGCAGTCTGTGCACTTACACAAGGACAAATGCATATTTATTCATTGAATATTATATAGGTATGTAGCATATCATTCCTTGTATTGTAAATCTGGTTGTGAAGCTTGATGGAGGTATGTGACCTTGGAAGAAACACATTGGGAAGGGGCTCTCAAAGAAATGTTTTCAGGTTTCGCATGTCCTTTAAGAACAAGATTTTTCATGTTAAAAGGGGTAGAGTGGTGAGACAAAGGTTTGTTTTTTTTTTTTTTTTGCCTAATGTGAATCTAGTTCAACTTTGAACTGAATTATAACATTACTATTAAGATGAGTAAATTAAAATCTATTGCATATAAGTACTCAGGTGTGTGTATATAGAATATTTCTTCTAAGGTATACATTGTGATGTCTTCCTCTGCAGATGGAATAGAAATTGATTTGATGAAGGCTTAAATATATGATTTATAAGAAGAGAATCTTTATAGTTGGTTTATGGACTGATGTCCTTCTATTTCTTCCTGCTTTTGGAGCAGATGATGAGCAATTGAACTGCAGTAGTTTTTGAAGTCTCAGCTGTGCCCACTGGATGCCCTGTTAGGTAGACATGGTTATAGGAGCAGGACTGTGATCTCTGGGAGAAATGCTAAAAGACTGATGTTTGCTTCTTGCTTAGGGCAAAATTGGCTTTTAAGGAAAAAAGCCCTGCTTAAGTCAAAGGAAAGATGACAATATGATAATACAATGACAGCGAGGAAACTCCATTGCCAACTCCATTGGCAAACCAAATGTTTTGTGACTTCAGAAACTGTGACTTCAACAGATTTACAAATGACATCTACTGAATTCATTGTTCAACAAAATCTGCCCTAGTTTGGACATAAATTATCAAGAAAATTACTAGATTAGCTGTATAAGTGGTACTAAGGACTGCATAAGTTGAGTATACCTGTATGGCCATGAGAAGAGGCATCACTCAGTTGTTGCATGAGTGGGGATGATGTAGGTGAATAAGCTAATGAGGTTTTTTGATCCTGCAGTTGCTCATGTATCTTTACTAAGTGAAATCTTATCTTGTTTCTTCTTAGACTCCATTTGTGGCAAGACTTGATAGGCTTTTGATGGTGTATCCCTCGACTTCTTATGTATCTCTGAAAGTGTTATGTTCAAGGAGGCTGTGTGAGCATTGGTGACTACTAATAGACTGTTTTGCACCATATCACAGATTTGTTGGAGGTATGAGATCTGCATTCTTTGAGTGACTTGGAAATGTGCCTGTTAACTTTGGAGAAGTATTTTTACAGGGCAGTGATATATATCATACATTAGCCTGTATGGACAATAGCAGAAAGGCTAGAATAGAAGATATAACTTGGCTCAACACCAGTTAAGTTACTCTCTTCTTTCTACTGCCTTTGAAAGGCTTTTTGTACATTCCCCCCCACCCACCCCCGACAGACCTGGGAAATGTTGCAGCTGAATTGGATCAGCAGAGGCAGCTCAAGAAATCCATGCAGCAGTTGGAACTTGAAGTTTTGTTCCTAGTGCTGGGCACATAAGGGCATAAGTACTTTTTTTGTTTAGATTTAGAGAAAAACCTTTGAGTTTAGAGGTGTCCCCCTTTCAGACTCTTAAGAAGACAAGTATGTTCCTCAGGGTTTGGACAAAAAAACACAGGTTGTTGGTGTGTTGGATGGTAATGGAATCCAACTTAAAGTCATTAACTCTTTTCCTATTGCTGAAACCTAGATACTGTTTTCTACCTTGAGCAGAGCTAGTATAGCCACAGGTTCTGTTTCTATCCTGTTAAGTTGTTCTGCCTCTAATACGTTAAGCATATGCAGGCTGTCATAGGAAACTCACACTTGACATAGAGACTAAAGAAAAGACTCAAGAGTCCTTGGAAGCTCCCGAACCAAAATCCACTTTATGTTTTACCGTGAGCTTTAAGGTACTTAAAAATGGCCTTGTTCTCTAAACAAGTTGATAAAAGTTTCTGGTTAAGTTTTAGGTCTTTCCCTCTGGCTCCCAGTATTTATATGAATAGAAGATAAAAGTCATAGAATCATAGAATAGTTAGGGTTGGAAAGGACCTTAAGGTCATCTAATTCCAACCCCCTGCCATGGGCAGGGACACCTCACACTAAACCATATCACCCAAGGCCCTGTCCAACCCGGCCTTGAACACTGCCAGGGATGGAGCATTCACAACTTCTTTGGGCAACCCATTCCAGTGCCTCACCACCCTTACAGTAAAGAATTTCTTCCTTATATCCAATCTAAACTTCCCCTGTGTAAGTTTTAACCCGTTACCCCTTGTCCTATCACTACAGTCCCTAATGAATAGTCCCTCCCCAGCATCCTTTTATGTCCCCTTCAGATACTGGAAGGCTGCTATGAGGTCTCCACACAGCCTTCTCTTCTCCAGGCTGAACAGCCCCAACTTTCTCAGCCTGTCTTCATACAGGAGGTGCTCCAGTCCCCTGATCATCCTCGTGGCCCTCCTCTGGACTTGTTCTAACAGTTCCATGTCCTTTTTATGTTGAGGACACCAGAACTGCACACAATACTCTTAAGGGAGTACGAGAGCAACGTAGAGGGGCAGGATCACCTTCTTCAACCTGCTGCTCATATTCCTTTTGATGCATCCCAGGATACAGTTGGCTTTCTGGGCTGTAAGCACACACTGAAGCTGGCTCATGTTTATTTTCTCATCGACCAATACCCCCAAGTCCTTCTTCACAGGGCTGCTCTGAATCTCTTCTCTGCCCAACCTGTAGCTGTGCCTGGGATTGCTCTGACCCAGGTGTAGGACCTTGCACTTGGCATGGTTAAACTACATGAGGTTGGCATCAGCCCACCTCACAAGCGTGTCAAGGTCCCTCTGGATGGCATTCCTTCCCTCCAGTGTATCAACTGAACCACACAGTTTGGTGTCATCGGCAAACTTGCTAAGAGCTTACTCAATCCCGCTGTCCATGTCACTGACAAAGATGTTAAACAAGGCCGGTCCCAACACCAATCCCTGAGGGACACCACTTGTTACTGGTCTCCAGATGGACATTGAGCCATTGACCACAACTCTTTGCGTGCAGCCATCCAGCCAGTTCTTTATCCACGGAGTGGTCAACCTATCAAATTGATGTCTCTCCAATTTAGAGACAAGGATGTTGTGCAGGATAGTGTCTTGTAGAAGGCTTTCAGCTCAAGGCTGCCCTATGTGATATACTCCTGCTCATCTTTGTTTTGACTAGATCTTCTTAAGAATTGGATGGTTCAGATATTATCCAGTTTGCAAGGAGGAATGGAAAGGATTTGAAGCAGTATAGAGGTATTTAAGGAAAGGGTGAAAGAACAGCCTGAGGACACATAATTAGGGTGAAAATGGACTTCAGTTATGCAGCCTTGTCCAAAGTACTAGCACTAATGCCTTAGAAGGAGGTTCCTAGTTAGTGATTTTTTTTTTTCTGTGGATGTTGGGCATTAAGTAACTGTTAGATAAACAAACAAAAAATCAATATTAACACTAATGTAGCCTGATTTTATATTTAATTGTACCTCAACTTATGCTGTAAACTCTGAGTTTGTGGTATATGTTTTCTTAGAATGGTTTGGTTTGGAAGGGAAGTTTAAAGATCACTTAGTCCAGTCCGCCTGCAATGAGCAGTGGTATCTTCAACTAGATCAGGTTGTTCAGAGCATCCTGTTCAACCTGGTCTTGAGTGTTTCCAGGGGAGGGGCATCTACCAGTTCTCTGACCAACCTGTTTCAGTGTTTCACTACTCTACTGACCAACCCCAACTTTCTTTGTCTGTCCCCAGAAGGCTGGAACACCTCTCCTGATCATCTTCATGGTCCTCCTCTGGACCTGCTTCAACTGATAACTGGGGGTTGCCCTGACCCAGGTGCTGGACTTTGCACTTGGTCTTGTTGAACATCATGGAGTTCATATGGGCCCATTTCTTGAGCTTGCCCAGGTCCTTCTGCATGCATCCTGTCCCTTGAGTGTGTCACTGCACCTGTTGGCTTGGGTGTCATCTGCAAATTTGCTGAGATTGCACTTGGTCACAATATGTCATTGATGAAGATATTAAACAGTCCTGGTCCCAGTATGGTCCACTGAGGGACACAACTTGGGGCATGATGCAGGCGATCATGTGCTGCAAAACATGGATGTTGACTCAGGCGTGTGTGAGCATATGCAATTGGACTAGGAAGCTGCTAAAAATTCTCTGGTATTTCTAATACTGATTTGGATGACAAACTAGCTCTTCAAGTCTTAACAGTGAGGGTGAACTGATTTTGTGTCAGCTGTGCTTTTCGGCACTGCTGCCCCTGCAGAATGGGCCCATGCTATTACCAGCTCTAATTTGTTCCATCCTGGATGTTGGTGTTTTTTTGTTGTTTCCCTGACATGAACATAATAAAAAATGCAGAAATGTGGCCTCAAGAACCAAGATACAGACTCCAATGATTGTTCACTGTCTCCATCTTTTTATTAGATTGCATGAGGCTGGTTTTTTCCCCAGATTTGATGGATAAAATCCATACAAATGCAATACAAGCAGTCAGTAAATAATAATGAAAAGGTAAATTCATTTTACAGAGAAGCCAGTGAATGTAAGGCATCATCTGGAATGATGGTGATTTTTTTTATTTATTTTTTTTGCACAAATCACAAAGCTATTACAGTCTTTCAAAATTAGTATCTGGCTTTTAGATCTATAATGGTTTGTGTGACCTCTTCTTGCCCTGTGACTAGTAAGGAAAATGATATTGGTTTTAAATACAAGATCAACATAAGATATGATAATTCCAGGGGTAAGACTGATGCTTCTGTTCAATAATGTGGAATGACAAGTACTTGGTTCAATTTTCCAAATTGCATACTGGTGGTGGGACCACCTCTGGGGCAGGGTGGGTATGGAGATGTCTGTATCCAAGCTTCAGTGGGGCTGCCCCACAACAGGGTGAGGAGGCACAGAGAAATTTCCTTGCCAGCTTCCTACCTGTCCTGTGTAGGCCAGGCACAACACAGGGGTAGAAACTCAGCTAAAGGCAGCTAGGCTGCAGTTTGTGCATCTCTGTGCTGGGAAGGGATACTGGGCCTGGAAGTAGTCTTTCCCATCAGCGGCAGTGACTCCATCGTGTCCTTATGCCATGTCAGTGTACAACTTTACAGGCTGGTCTGTATGCAGGTTTTCTTGCACACCAGATTATATTCTGTGTGCACAGCATGTTTCAGAAACCTAACTTTGTCTGTATTTTCATTTCAGAGCATGAGAAATTAATAACCATTACCTGCCATGCATTGCTCTGTCACGTGGTGTCTTGACACTATTCCACTAGTGTAACTTGGTTCATTTTTCTGGAGTTTTGTCAGTTTAAAACAAAAATGGATCTCAGGAGTGAGATTTTTAGCTATACTTTAAATACGCATCCTGTCTTAGTACTTAAGCTTTTCAGTCCTGATAATTCCAGAGTTGTATCATGTAAAACCAAGTTGCACAGAAATTTAGAGGAAATTCACTTTGGAACCTTGAGGCTGTTGCCCTCATTCAGCCACATACTGACTATGTTGCAGGAAGGAGACTTCCTTGCTAAGCAGTCCCATCTTTCAGCTGGAGACTGCATGAAGGTTTATTGAGTTTTGTGGTGTTTCCCCTCCCCCATCCAAGTTACATCCTTGTGCAATGAATTGGCTGGGGGGAGGGGGATAAATGATAACCTTATCTGTTTACAAAAAAGTGGAAGTGTTCTTGCGTTGGGTCACGGAAAGGACTTTTAGGATGAGCTAGGATGGGAGCAGGGACTCGTGCCTTTTACAGGTGAGCCTCTCTTGATGCTCTTGGAGCTTTTAAGTAAAGGGGATCCTTACCATAGCAACGTGAATGATAGATAGTTTGGGGCTCTGTGTCTGACTAGACACACCAAAACTTTCTGCTTCTCAAACGCCTTAGTGACGTGAGTCAGAGCCTTACCTAACAGCAGTGGGGCTTTATGTGTGCTTTGCTCCTTAGGGTTTCCCACTTTGCCATCTTTATTGACATGTGTTTGTTGTAACCTAGTTTTATTCTTTTTAAAATGTTCTATGGTTGTGCAAATGTGTATCTGATGATTTTTTTCTTTTCCAAAAGAAGGCACAAGTTTTAGCACTGAAGAATGATGTCTATATGTACTTTCAGGTCTGATTTGCTTACATTGCTTGCCTGTGGGCTCTGTCTCTCTACCTCTGTTCCCATACAATAGCAAGTCACTGTCTTCTGCAATTAGTTACACAGGAGAAAGATAAGATTGGCTCTGTGTTCTCCTCACTTCATCCTGGGATAATGGATTAGTAAAGATGCTTGACAGCATTGCATAAAATAAGCGTGATGGAGTGCAAACCCGTGTGGAGACAGCTTCCAGCACAAAACAACCTTTGCATGGCATACTCTAATTTTCTTCCTCATGCTTCATCTCATGCAGTGTTTCCACTTAATTATTGTGCTGTGAAGTCGGCTGCCTGGGCAGGGATTAATCCTTTCCAACAATTGCAATCAAACTTCCCCTCATGCACTCGACTCATAATGCTGGGTTCGTGCTTAGGGAATAGTATGGGTATTCAGAAGCATGGTCTCTTAGCAGCAGGAGAAATCTCTTCCTTGTCTTGCTCAACAATAATAATGATGCCATCTGTTGGGGAGGGAGAGGAAAAATCTTGCTTAGGAGGCGATCGATCCTCAAGTTAGCCATATGAAAAATATAGGGATCAACTGAAGTACTAATTCCACCTGTTTATTTAGCTGGGATGGCTTAGGTAAATGTTAAACATTTGGTCTGGGGTTTTTGGAAGGTATAAGGGGGTGAGGGAGATGTCTTAGGTTTATAGGTTTGTTAAGTGGCTTGTAGGTGTTAGATGATGTCTTGGAACGTCTAAAACACTTGTATCTTAACCTTCAGATGCCGAAGTATCTTTGGAAATGGTCCCTGACACCTTGAGAAAGCTAGCACCCAAATGTAAGTCTTCAATCTTAATAACTTAAAAAAGCTCAGACCAGTTTTGTCAAACTATAAATAACTTGTGAATTAAAAAGAAGACACTACTGGAGAGAGAGTGCAGTTATGGCTTCTGCTGCCTAGAAAAGGTAGTGCTGAAGCTAGACTGCATCCTTAGGTTTTACTCATCTCAGTATCTTTTGGAGCTGTGCTGGGCAGTTTAATGACCATCTCTTCATGCACCAAAGGGGCAAAACCTTTGCCTTTGTTTGAGCTTCAGATGTTTCCTCAGTTTTTAATGTGTTTTGATTGGGATTCACCCGTGCTCCTACTTCAGTCAGTATAGGATTTACTGTGTTTCAAAGGAGCTTAAAATAAACCTTGAGGATGGCAGCAGTGTTTGTTTTGTGTCCCTCTCCTCCTTTGAAATCACATGCAATCATTTATCTCTTCAGGAAAACTCATGGGGAGTTGATAATTGGTGCTATCTCAATGCTAGGACTTCCAATTTCCATAGACAAGTTAATTTCTGATCCTTAATTTATATGGACAGAGTATTTACTGCTGTATTTGCAGAGGGTTTCAAAGCACACTGAGAGGGCTGAAGTGGTTTGGCAAAAGGGCTAAGGTTTGTACTAAAGTCTAAGACTGAGAGTTAACTTTTAGCCAGAGTGGCATTACTGTCATGTTACTATATAGTGTATAGGAAAGATTAAGGTTAGATGCATGTGTGCACTCACTAGCAAGTACTAACCAGCCTGTCTTATTTAATCACCACTAGAGATGCCATCTCTAATTGCCAAAATTGAGGCATGCTGTTACTTTCTTTAAATTATCATTTTTATACAGTAATCAGCCTCTGGCATAACTACATTTCTGTCAAATGAATTTCACATCCTTTTAAACTGAATACACTCCTCATTTTAGGTTGTTTTCAGATACTGCATCTTCCAGCAGGTTATTGGCAATGAATGTCTGGCTTTTTTTTTTTCTCCATATATATATATATATGTATATGTATATAAGCAGAGAGAGAGAGAAATGTGTTTCAAGTTCTACTTACTGAGCTATTCCACACAGTTTAAAGTGGTTATAAGCTGAAATCACTGCCAGAATCCCATGGCAAAATCTCAGACCATAAACTGTGATGGTAAGTTTTACTGCTTTTAATCCTCCATGTTTCATGAAAAATGAGTATGCTTTGACATACATATTGTTGTATGTGGTGTAAAATGACC
This sequence comes from Melopsittacus undulatus, assembly GCF_012275295.1. Classification (NCBI taxonomy): domain Eukaryota; kingdom Metazoa; phylum Chordata; class Aves; order Psittaciformes; family Psittaculidae; genus Melopsittacus; species Melopsittacus undulatus. The sequence goes on from NC_047533.1 coordinate 60,309,610, forward strand.
AGGCTCCATTTTCACATCTTGCCTGATTGCTTAGCCAAAAGCTGCTGGAAATCCATGTTATATCTTTTTCTGATAGTACTCTGAGGTAAAGAAAATTCCCAAGTCACTGGGACCATTGAGATTTATTAGCAACCTTTCCAGCTTTTTAGATAGACAAGTTTTGAGGACATGATTAGTTGTAAGTTTTCTTGAAAAAGAATAAAATAACTGTATGTCATTTGGTAAAAACAGATCCACATGCTTCCATGTGGCCTCAAGGCTACACCAATGACATTCAGATTCCTGGAATCTCTTGAGGCTTTAGAAAAGCGAAATCCAAGAAATGCCCCTAAGCCTCTGAAACCCAATTGTGTGCACCAATAATTTAAAGACAAAGGTACAAGTAGTGTGGCAGAAGACCAGATACTTAGGGAAATTGGGATTTTCATACTCTAGGGTTACTCCAATTTGTATGTATGTCATAGTTTAAACCTGAAACCAGGTCAACTTAGCAAATCAGTCCTTGCTTCTCTGATGAGCTGGGAATCCGGGAGTTTTACAGTCATTGCTGATGGCAGCACCAGAACTGGTACCTGTGCTGCTTTGCGAATACTGCTTCACTTACACTGGGCTTTACTTCATAGAATCAAATGACACCATTTGTCTCCTCCTAGTGGAAATACATACTAGCTTTTTACATAGTGTTTGAGTTTGATCTGGCTAAATCATAGTACACTGTTACTACAAAAATTCAGTTTAGCAAGCCAGCCAAGAACAGGCTTACTGTAAAAAAGATAAAAGTATTTACTTAGAACTGTGTTTTACAGCTTTGCACAGTCGAAGTGGCTTAAAAATTTGGGACCTTAAACTGGATTAATCCCTGCTTGAGATAGTTTTATTTGCCGTGCTTTTTCACCAACTGAAATGAAGTTGGGCAAACATGGAATCTGTGTAAATGGGCCCACTGTTGAGGCTTGCATGGTGTTGCATTTTAGCCCCCTCTACATACAGCTGCCTTCCTTAGGCAAATTGTGTTACTTCTGCCAGTTCTCTGTTGCAGGCTTGTTGCTGTCCCTGGGTTTTTCTGTCAGCAAGGCAGCCTTCCTCATCTTATCTGCTGTTGTGTTCTGTTTGTGGAGCACATTTTCCTGTAGGCTTAAAAAAAAATAAAAAATAAAGAGACAGGAGAGTAAATAGGTAAAGAATAAGATTGCTTGAATATGTCACTGTGGTTCTTTCAGAAGATGGACTCTGCAGGGAGTAAAACTCTGAGCCATTAGGAAAATTACTATTTGAATTGGTTGTGACCCAGAGAAAAAGCAGAAGAAATGCATCCCAGGATGCGACAGGAGAAGTGCTGTCTTGAGAATGCCCTTGATAGCCCTATTGTTGTGGTTTTTTTTCTTCATGGGGATGTGATGACAATTCCAGCAGATCTCATTACAGCTTACAGAATTCCCTTACTGCAGCATCTCAGACAGCCTTCTAATTGTGTGCATTTGTCTGGGTGTTCTGAAATGAGAGTGGACATTTTGCATTATTCTATCAGCAGAAAGGTAAAATAAACTCATAAGGATACTGTTTCGAGAAGGCTGTTATGCTATTGAACATTATGTTACTTTTCACAAGGATTTGCTCATTGTTTTCAAAACTGTCTGAAGAGGATGCTTTTTATTGCATACAGCTGCTTATTAAGTAATGAACCACTTTTTTTCTCCACTTTTTTGCTTTAAAGGTTTCAGTTCTAATGCTTTCAGTTCTTGAAGTTAGAGATGTGCAGTATTGAAACAGGAAGGTTGTTTTTTTTTTTAAAAGGCAAAAATGCTAATGCCTGGATTTAGCTTAGAAATCAATTACCTGCAAATACGTGAAGGGAGTGTCAGGGTCAGCTTCCTGTTTGGAGCACAATTCCCTGTTTGGAGCAGTTGAACACACAGGTTTGGCTTCTTACATTTCTTAGGTATGTGTGTCAAGATTTAGTGTTAAAAGCAGTAATGGTTTGTCTTCAGTGCTTCAAATGCAGCATAACTATAATAATAATATTACTATTATTAATTATAATAAGTATATAGGTTATCAATATAACATATACTATGTAATACATACTATAGAATAAGTAATATATGATGTATACTATAACACACAATTCTACTATATTACAATTATTAACTATAATAATTATATTTGTTACCTCTTTTCAAGGTGCTTCAAACATAAAAATAACAATAACGGAAAAAAAAACGAACACAAACCCCAAGTCCCCAAACACACACAGCCCAAAAGCCTGAGCTATGCTGTGACATCAGAGAAACACCATAAACAGAACTGGAGGCACTTGCGATATTGAAAAACCACATACTTCATTTTAAGTCCTTCTGTAGCTGTTTTTATGTATTTTGCCCCAAGTCCTGGCAACACTGACAAGTGTGGCAGTAAAGTAAGGATTACATCATAAGTTTTAGGTAACCAGTGGAAAGATGGAGCTATCTATCAAAATTGTCTATAAAGCCAAGGGTAGAGTCTTACTACATAGGCAGAAAGCCCAAGCTTTTGGCTAAAAATATACTTGGTCTATAGGCAGAGATCTGAGAAACTCAGTCCCTGCAGGTGACTCCTTGGCAGCAATAATCCTGTCTGTTGTGAGCAAACAATGGGAAGATCAGTCAGGATGAACAGGACTCAGGAAGGCCAGATTTTTGTGGATGTATGAATTGGATCTTGTGGTCTGGTGGGTGCATGCCCACTGCATGCATACAGTCACCACCCACTATGTGAATACTCCCATGTGGCTGGGGTATGCAGAGCTGTGGAACACTGGCAGGAAAAAAAAAGGTTCAGCTCTCAAACCACTTCACTGTGTAGCAGCCTTGTGTCTCCAGGCAGCCACAGTACATCCATTGCTCTGCAGCTGTACCTTTGCATGCACCATTTCTTGTAACTAACCTTGAATCTGCTTCTTGAGACACGTTTGTGGGCTTTCTGCACCTGAAATTACTGAGTAGAAAGCTGATTAAGAGCTGCTATTGGGCTCATTTGGTCTCTGCTACTTCTGCATCCCCTCCAAAGAGATTGGAATCGAGCTGGTATTTTACAGTACACGCAGCTAGGGGCCAGCACTAGCTCACGTTTGCGTTTGCCAGACCAGTGTCTTCCTCAGCAACAACAGCTCCTCTATATAGTGAACTATTTGCATACTCTAACGAGATGGGCTATAATTGGCCTTCATCGATTTTGTTTTCATTGAGCTAAAATAGAGTCAGAGCTTCTTAGGCAAGAAGAGTTGATTGATTTGTGGTAGGATTCAGGACTATTCAGTTGAAGGAATAATTAATTATGTTCTTATTTAGTAATTGTCAGGGTCTAAGTTTACTCTTACCTTTCAAGTAGACACTGCCGAATTTTCTCTCTAGACTGTGTCTCTCCTTGTAAAAGCTGGGATGAAGTGCCAATGTACGGAAGACAGTTCACAGGAAATGCTCAACTCATTTCCTTCTCTGTCCCTTCATTGCCACTTCTTTTTCTCCTTGCTCTTACTCCCTACTTATCCATATGCATGCTGTTCATCTTTCGTGGTGTTGATTGATCAGCTCCATTCCCTGGTAATTTTCTTTCAAACAATTCCAATAAAACAGCTTTTTAACCAAAACTTGGAAAACAAAAGAAAAAATAATTGCTTAAGTGAGAAACTTTGAATGGTAACATGCTGTTAAGATTTGTATGATTTTCTTTTCTTTTTAAGTCCAGCTCTTGCCTTACTGAAACACTTTCTTGTGTTGAGTATAGGTGTTAAACAAATACGCTTGCATAGCACAGGAGCTGGGATGTGCTGATTGTGTGCTGTTACACACTCATAAACTGGAAACAGTGGATGTATTTGTGTGCGAGTGAGTGAATAATGGTCTTGCTGAAATTGGAAGGGCACTTGTCCTTCCTTGTGCTTTTCTTATGAAGTGTCCATTTAATTAAACATTAGCACTGTGTGAGCAGACAGTACTATATGTGGCAGAGCCAGGGTTTATGAGCTGTTTCAGCAGAGTTGAAAGCAAGGTTACAGTGGCCACATACAGCAAAGTTAGCACGTATGTAACAAAGATGATGTTTAGTATATTTTCTCCTTATCTTGTGCTTGCAGCATAATACGGTGGCAACATTTGGTAGTGCTTTTTAAGTGGTGGATCGTATTATGAATACGATGTTAAGCTCTAATGAATTGAGTCCAAGCGGTTTCTGTGCTGCTGCCAGGAATGCAATGCTCAGTAAGTACCTTGCACCAAGCAAGTAAATGACAAAGGAACTCAAAATTATGTGGGAGGCCTTGGAGACTGAAGTCTGAAAGAAAGAAGGTTCAAAGGGCAAAAGGAAGTAGGAGACATCTGTGTGGTCTTGTGGTGGTAAATCAAGGTCTGTGCTGACCAGCATGTTCCTGTGAATTGGACACTCCTATTACATCATCTAAGTTACTCTCTTTTTGGCAGTGACTCTTCTCTAAATAGTGCCCTGTATTACTTTGGATGGTCATATTTTGAGACCTTAACGTCACAGGTTTCGCCATTTCCATAGAGTTGGAGGTTTTTTTCCACTCCTCTTGTTGCTGACCTGTTTTAAGGAGCAGAGATGCATTGTATTACCTTTCTTCCTGCAGAATCTTTGTAAAATTGTGATGGTTCATTGTAAACTACTTTTTCATTTATAAAGTGAACAGGTGCACCATGCCACAAGACAATTCACATCACTTTGTCTGTGTGTGTTTTCTAGTAGGGAATTGACTTAGATGTGTACTTCCTGGGATTTCTGTGATTTGTGCTGCTATCTTGCTCATTCTGCGTCAGAAGCCACAGGTTATTTTAGAGCAAGGAAGGCAGGCGATGGGGTATTTTGCACATGTACCTTATAGCTTTCATACACCAGAAGCCTAAAGCACTTCTTGCCTACATTCATTTTACTGAAGGCAGCTTTCTTCACTGCATACGCATCTTTTAGATTTGATTCTTATATATTTCTGCCTTGGGAGAGAGGTAGTGCTTAGGGGCAAACCAGTGCATTTGTAAAGGTTACCTGATGTTGTCAGTATTGTGAAATGAACCTGAATTTCAAGTGGTCAAGGAGAGTTTTCTTTCGGTGAAGGCAGGATGAGACCTTAAACCTGTTTAAGATCAAACATGTATTTACAGGCCTCTTCGTGTGTTTAAGGTGGGCCAGAGCTTCAAACACTTGTCATGTCTACCAGGCTGATGCCTTGAAAAATGAAGAATTTTCTATACTAATATTCTCTGGATAATGAATGATCAGCTTAGGAGAGGATGAGCACCTTGGGGGTTGTAAGGATTATTGGACTGCCTTACCCTGGAGCTTCAGCTATTGCATTGTAAAGATAATAAATGATTAATTGATCTCATACTTTGTACTTAACTTAATTGGTATCAGTGCTTTGGCCGCGCTGGCTGCTCTAGCAGCTTAGCCTTAGAGATGTACTTATTCTGAGTCAAAAATATTAATAAAAAAAATTAAAAAATACAGTGAAGTGGCATGGACAAGGAACGGAAAGTGCCATCTCACAGACCCATGTAATTGTTGTGGGTAAAATGGGAGTAAGGGGAAGAGCTGGGATAGGGGACTGCAGCAGGAATGCTCCCAGGTGGGAAGATGTGGAAACTCCCTTTCTGGAGAGAACATGTTTCATTGCATCCTCCCTTACCAGTGGAGATCTCAGTTCTCTTTTCACAAGAATGCAAAACTATGTTAAATGTCTCTAGTTTCTCTCCCACATAATATCTCTGTACCAGCCTCTGTCTAGAAAGAGGCTGACCCAGGCCTCTCTGGTGTCTGATCCTTCGAAAATGAATTTATTGTAGCAAGCTCCAGCTACAAGGGCTTGTTACTGCTGTTGTGGTATTTCCTCTTCCTGGCATTACTGCTTCCTTGTTCTGTGTCCTTGGTGGATTATTAAATCCTGTACTCCTGTGTTTCAAGGCATGACTTACAGAAATAAGTGGCTGTTAAAAGAGGCGATTGGCTACTGTAAGTCCATGTCAGACATGAATTTAGCTGCTGTTAGTCTTGCCTTTGTCTTTGTAATCAGTAAATCCCTTTTTTTCTGCCACTGTTTGTGTGGTATGCAAAATAACTTGCCAGGTCTAAAGACAGCACTGGCAGTCGTGCAGCTCTACTCTCGTGTGCAACAAGGGAGAGTCACAATCACATTTTCTCTTAACAGTCTGCCAGAAACCATCACACATTCATTTCACAGAGTGGAAGGAAAAAGCTCTGCAACTCCTCAATGTAAACTAGGGAACAAGCTGTAGAACTACATTGCCTTTCCTCCTTCCTGATGTAAGGAGAAAAGACCCTGTAATGACTCACATCAAAATAAGATGCTGAAATAGATGTTTTCTGTGTTGTTCAGCCATCATCTTGCCAGGTAAACCTCAGTCTCGATGGAGGTGGTGGTAGTAGCATATAATGTTTAGAACTGTTCCTCTTGCTGAAACTTCTCACTACTTTGGAAAAAGGCTGAAGTAAAGCTAGTGAAACTGCACTTGAAAATGAAAATATAGACACTACATTGTGGATAAGTGATTGGATGGGTAGAATATGAACTTGCCAATTCTTGTGCAGCAATCTTTATGACCAGGGTACAGACAGGCAAAAATCCTGTCTGTGGGAATATAAGTCAGCTTTCAAATGTGCTGTTTCTGCTTTTGCAATGTAGAAATAATTGTCAGTTTAAGAGTGGACAAGGTACAAGTGAGTATGCTATGATGTTAGCAAATGGAGGTTATGTTAACCTTGGTATGAAGAGTCCATGTATGTCAATAATGATCAAATAAAATTGCTCATTAATAATCATCATAAGTAAATTTATCTTCACAGTGTTTTCCACCCGGATGCTCCAAAATGTTTCATGAAGCTTTGAAAATCACAGCAAGATGAGGTAAAAAATTGTGTCTAGGCAGCGGTGGGGGGAAATGAAATCTGGGGCCATAATGACTTGAAAAAATTCAGTGAACAAAGCTGAGTTGTCCTGAGAAGAACTGAGATTTCTTGACATGCTCTGATGCATGAAGATACATGTTCACTGACGTTGCTGAAGAGTGGCTCTCTTTTGGGTTAACTGCAGTCAGAGAACTGCAACTAAACTTAGTAGCTCTGTGCACCCCTTCTGCTGCTAAGGAGCAACTTCTTTTTATCTTCTTTGGCGTGTGTGATGCCCTCAGAAGACAGCAAGTATTATGTATTTCACAGCAATAATGTGTGAAAAATCTTTCAGGCTGTTTTTTTAATTTGTATCTACTTCAATTAAGTTTTTAAACTGCATGTCTTGTCTCACAGAATGATGAACGTTTTCCAATTTATTGAAGCAATGTTTCTATAAAAGAACAATATGCTTGAGCGACTCTTTGTACTGATACATCATCATCAACCTTAGTAATGAGTGGGAGAGATAGGGCTGGTTTTGGCTCCATTGATAACATTTGTAGATTTTATCTGGAACAGATTTTATTAAAATTGCAACAAACTTTATAAAGCCTAATATATGCTTCATTAAGGGAAAATTACCTTACAATTATGATTAATTAGATTAAACTTATGAAAGTGTGTTATTTGTTCAAATCAAAAGGGTAGTGGGGGAGAATGATGGATGATGAAAGAGTGTGATAAATGAAGAAAGCAGCTGAACTAAATTGAATGTGTATTCATCCGTTTTCACTTCATAACTAATGATAAATTGAGCATGTCACATTTAACAATACATGTCTGAGCTTAAGCACAGTCCCAGCTCCTGTAGCCTAATGTCTTTTGTCAGGTAGCTGCATTCAGGGGACGTGATATTTTGTTTGGAGAAACCTATGCAGTTCATTATCTATATGTCCCCACAGCTAAAATCACAAATGAAAGCTCTTGCTCTCTCTTGAAATAAAATCAGGGAAGTCTCAATTAGGATAGAGTTGTATAGGAAGCAGAATCTGACTGTGAGGTGTTAATTCAACTTGAAAAGCAAGTGATGTATTGAAAATTGTGTGTTGTTGACAAGAATACACTTTGGGATAATTGCAAACTTGAACAAGCCTGTGAGGGTTAGAGTCTAACTCACAGGCTCACAGTCCCTTGTGCAGCCACTTATGAAAGGTGCTACTCGGCACCACCTGAAATGTCTGAATTTGGCCCCAAAGGCTCAGGGACTTTGTGTGGACAATGCCTGGGTGCTTTGGGATCCTTTGCAGGCTTCTGAACTTGTGCTGTGTTTTCTTCTGGGATAACTGATTTTTCCTTCTGCCAGTCAACCTAGGAAACAGTCTTTCCAATAGGAATCAGCAGTTCTGCTTCTATTCTTGGCTGTAATAGATGTGAAGCAGCATGAGAGCAACAAGTAAGCACTGTGGAGAGGGTCTTAATTTTGTTATCATCAAAATCAAAAAGGAAAGCATTTTGTTCGGGGATCACTAAAAGCTGTGGTTAACATTTTGTACAAGAAATGTTGTTTTAGCTGACTTTGTTATTCTGTTCCTGTTCCGAAACTATTCGAACATGTTAGGCCAAATTCAGTGATGATGGATTGAACTGCTGAACTACACCACAGATGAATTTTGGGCATGAGATGCTTAGCATTTCCAGGAATAGTTCAGCTGTGATCCTGCAAATCCTTGTGTGCTGTAGATCAGAGAGTGAGAAAAGGTGGTTGTGTAGATGTGTAGATTTGAGGAGCAATAGAAAACAACTGCAAAAGAGCTGAATACATGAAATAATATCTGTAGTCTTCCAAAACTGAAATGGAAGAATGTCCTGCATGTTTTAAGAGCACTGGGCATAAAGAGATGAGCTGTAAACAGGTAAAGAACGAAACTGAGAAGCTAAGCATGGGCATGAATATCACATATAGCAGTAGCTAAAGAGTGTAGGGAAAGGGAATTCTCTTTCTCAGGCAATTAGGAGGGGGTACTGTAGCTTGACCAAAGACTGCTTTTGCTGTCTGTGCTGTTCCCAGAATGTGTTGTCCCCTGCTTGTGATCATGTCTCTTGACACAGGAACTGCATGCTGTGCCCCATCCTTTTCTCCTGCTAGAAGCACCATGTGGAGTTTGAATGACAGTCATATTTTTGAGCATCTGAGTCAGGAGTGACTCAAGGTTCATTCCTATCCAGTGCTGCCTGTAGACTGGATATTAAATGGGTCCTGGACAGTTAAAGTAATTTAAGAAAGTGACATTAAACTTTGCCAGCCTCTCTAAACTTAATTAAACTTAATGATGGGAGGAAAGGCATTTGTGTGTGCAAGAGTTAAGAAAAAACCAAAGAGTACCAAAATGAAGGGAAGCAAACTGTAATGTTAAACTTTTCAGTCAGTTTTAATAAAAACATTTTTCTGCCCTAGGCTAACACCAGTGTTTAAAAATGCTGTAGTGTGGCCTCAGGTGGCTGGACACTTTGTGGTTATGTGCCAGACATCACACCTGAATGGGATGGATGAGAGGGAACTTCTGTGATGTTGTCCCTGCTTTTCCTTTATCTCTTTCCCAGGAATGCTATAAAATATTTTAGTTTATTTGACTGAGGAGTGCACTAGAGAAATTCTTGGTGTGTAAAGAAGTAATTTATTTACACCTGTAACCACTGTCTATAAAATCAGAACCCGACTACGTTTAACTATTAAACTATTATCCTTTGGGAAGGCTGTGATAACAGGTAGCATAGAATTGGCTGTAGCAGTCAGGTTAATAGTAGGATTCTGTTTAAATAATGTGCTTTGTAGTGAAATTAATTCTGCAGTTTAATTGTGTAATTACTGGCAACAAAAGTTTAAGGAATGTAATGGAAGTCCTGGAAAAGTAGCAGTTTTATTTATCCCTCATTCCATAAAAGCAGTTTGGTGGGTTTTTTTATGCAGCAGACGCATGACGAGCTAAGTTTGTGCTTATTGCTAGCTATTATTAGTAATGCTTTTCAAACAATAGTAAATGGCTGCTACAGAGCTATTTCTGGCTGTGACTTGATTGAGATGGACTTTCTGAGAAATGGTCTATGCTATGAAGATATATAAGACCCTAGGAGCTAGAGGTAAGTGAACAACGGGGACTGTTTTGGCCATCTGAATCTTCAGTATCTCAATACCTCATTTTTACAGTGAGGCTAGATTTGGGTAAGAAAAGAGGGTGTGAGGTGCTGAGTTTCTTTTTTGAATATTCACACAGATTCTTTGGGTTGCATTTCATCGGAGCGATGCACTTGCATCTCTATATTGGTACCTCTGCAAGCCCCTTACCTGCAAGCTATGCTCTGTTTAAGCTGCTGCATTCTCTTGTAGAAAACAGTGTATTTGCTGAGCAAGATGGGAAGGTGACTCTTCTGGAGGAAATCCTGAAGACTGTTCAGCCCCCTTGAGGAGATCACTCCTCTGGTGTGCCATCATCTTGGGTAGACCAGTTGGAGACTACTTGAAATGAGATGGTTCCAAGTACTTTCTGATCTTCAGATTTTCCGTGGCTTTGTGGTGTGAGCTCCTATAAAAGTGAGGTACTGGAAGGGACTCTCTTTCATCTTTAAAAAGCTATGTAGGCCACCCTTCCCCCATGAGTGTGTGTGTAGAAAGCACAGAGGAGACACGGGTGTAGGAATCATTAAAGTGAAATGTGAGTCATGTTCATTAAAGGCAAGCTAGCAGAATGTCTTATATTAGTGGCTGCGTAATGATTAGAGCTTCCTGTAATAATGATGATGGCGATTCTACTATATGAATTGAACATTCATTCTAAGTTAATTCACATCCTTTTAACTAATCCGTTATTTAAAGGAAAGAAAAAAAAAAGCCCTTTTTAGCTCATAATTTGAATAGACTGGTCAGAAGAGTACTGAAATAGCAACCCTTCCTCTGTGCTGAGGAGATTCAATCACTAATCTGTATCTAAATTTTGTAGTGAAGTCATACTTATATATATTTATTTGTAATTCACTGCATTTCTGATAAATACTAGACCTTCCTCCCACTGGAGATTATATGTGTGTTCACCAGCAATATATTTCTAGTTGAGATGATGGTAAAGAGGTTTATTATGGTGTGAAATTATTTAAAGAGAACTTCGCTTTGATTTTTGTTATTCAGAGACATGGCAGGGAGATGAGTGATCTACTTCTTGCCTTAAAAACACCTCCATTTTGAGCAAGGAACCATGGTATTTTTCATCAGGAAAAAAGATAAGAAATGGGAAAGAATTATTTATTTTATATAGGACATAAAAATTTAGAACAGCAAGATGAAAAGGAGGGCAAAATGTTTAGTTTAAATACTGAAGGACAACTTTGCTAGTAGCCATGGCTTTGCAGTAGCCTCGTTGCAGGATGGAAAACCTGTGGTTAAAGCTGTTTAAAGATAACCTAGGGGGTAAAAAAGCATATAAACTGTCCCAGCAGACTGCAAGATTGATACAGTAAGTTCAATGGTCTTTTGTGCTTGCAGCTTTGGTAATTTTGGACATCTGGACCCATTAGCAAGTTGAGGACTTCAGAAGTTGTGTTCACTGATGTCAACTGCTGCATGTTTTTGCAATTCACCTGAGCAATTCAAGGTCTTTGAGTTAGCAAGGTGGGTTTTCTCATAGTTTTATTCAGTACCTCTGCCTTGCAGTCAGGATAGGCATATCAAAGACTAATTTTGACATAGTTAGGAATGCCTCAGTGTTTCAGTTGTGAGTGCTGCTTAGAAGTAACAACTGAATTCTTTACTGTGATTTCCCTTCTGATTAAAGGATTACATTTATTAAAATATTTCTTGCATTGCCATACATTTCAAGGTTAAACTAGTCAAAATCTCAGCTCTGAACAGTATAAAAACTTGAAGGAATTCCATATTATGTTAACTGAGCAGTGCAAAGTGAAATTTAGATTAATATAATTTGGTATAAGCCTGGACAATACTTTCTGATGCCTTTGTACATTCAAATTTGTTTGGCTGAGTTCTAGCATATAACAGTCTTTACAAATTAACTTGTGCAGAGCTGCAAGCGTGTAGGAATTTGTCATAATTTACTTTTTAGGTTGTGCTTCTGTTTCTGAAATTCATTCTAACCTGCAAAGCCCTCAAAGTCAACACTTCTATTTGAGTAATCACAGGTATCTGCTTTCCTGTAAATAATTCACTTGGTGAAGACATATGGTTATTTGAGATGTAAGTCAAATTGGTTTGGAGAATGTTTCCTTTTGAATTCTGGAGAAGAAAATCCACTGAAGGAAGGCTGGCTGCCAATGGGTCTGTCTTGGAGGGCCTGAAGGCTGAGGGAGCTGTCCAGCATTGTTTGAGACACAAGTTTTTAGAGTATTTCTTTTCTTAAGATGAAAACTTCCTGTTTTCACAGAATGGTTTGGCTTGGAAGGGTCCTTGAAGATCATGTAGTTCCAAGCAAACCTTCCCTGCACTCAAAGATGCTCTGGAATAGTAGTACTGGAATCTACCCAGGTCAGGCTTGGATAATCTTTTAATAAAATAGCAAGTGTTAAATACTTTAGTTAAAATAGGCTGAAAAACTAACACCTTACTATGCTATGATGCTGCAGATGACATTCTCACTTCAGGGTTTGACTAATTTGAAATAATCTCTAAATATCTACAATCCCTACAAAAAGAAGGGTTCCCTGCCCCTGGGATTTTGGGGGTTCGAACTAGATGATCTTAACGGCTTTTCCAACCCTAACCATTCTATGATTCTAACATGGCCTTCTCCTCTTCCATAGCCCTGAGAAAAAAGTCACTTAAAAATTCTTATAGGGTTTTCTTTAGGATTTGGGAATACATTGCTAATCACAGGTGGATAATTTGGAGACAGAAGCTATTGAAAGAAAAATATTTCTTTTGCATCTTAAAATAGTTTTTGTTCAGCTGCTTTTTAAAACTGATTTGTCCTCAGACTCTACCTCTAGTTAGTTCCTCCTGCATAGCATCTGACATAAGGGATTATTTCTGGTAAGGTACTAATTTACATAGTTTCTGAATACCTCTAGTAATCTTAGCCATTTGGACATGTTTGGACATTTGTCTGGAAGACATGATGTATTGCACCAAAGGTTCAGAGTTGTTAATAATATTGACCTGGCAGACTTTTATGAATCAGTTGTGAATGGGGGAGTCTAAATTCTGCTAGCAGCACACTCTTCAGTTTTGAACTTCTTGGTAGACTTATCAGTTCTGATTTTATGCCATATTGTCTCTCTCAGAAGTGTTTATGTACATTCATTTACTTCACTGTTGACAATATCCGGAGTTATCATGTACTCTGATATAAATATTGAAGGATGCAGAATGTTCTAACCCCAAACATATGAAGTAGAATATGTGGCAAGGCTTAGTATATCCTAGCTGGCGCTTACATGTTGCAGTGGAAGATAGCAGGATGTTAGGAAATGAATCAATAGTCAGGATGATAATGATTAAAAAGAATGTTCATGGACCATAATTAGTAATCTTCTGTCTTTATTTTTTTTTTGCCAACAAATGTAATGTTCTGATCAAGTTGTAGTTTAATTAACCTCAACTTAACAGTATCCAAATAATTATTCTTTGCAGGAATCAGTCATGCCCTGTCATCTGTCTACAGTGATGTTACCATTGGTCTTGTTTGCTGTAATCTTTCTGTGTTGATTGTGAAAATTGCATCTGGCTTTACTCATGAAGAACTCTGCTTTTGAGCAACTGTCAAAAGAGCTTCTTATCTTTCTAGCCTGAACATTCATGTATTTACGTTTAGCTCAGCAGGGAACCACTTGGAAAAAAGGGTTTTTCTCCTCCTCCTCTTACTTCCTCTTTCCACCTTTCCCAGTGTTCTTTACTTCCACCTCTCTTTCATAACCCCATCTAGATACCTATTAGCTCTCTCTTTCAATAACCCTGCTCTGGCTTTCACGAAAGTGCTTTTTAATGTAGGAGATGTACTTCAGCCATAACACCAGGGTCACTTTCTGAGTAACATTTTATGGGATTGATTAAACTTTAACACCATAACTGTTGACTTTATAGGCCAAGGAAGAGACACTGAGTGCTAAACTCTGGATAATTTGTGCTTCACAATTTTTAAAAATCAGATAGAGTTAGCATTTAATGTATTTGATAAAGGGACCCTCTATTTTCTCCCATTGTTTCCTATTTTAAAAGACCCACAATATTTACCATGAAATAATTTCTTGAACAATAATGAAATAAAGTTATAGTAAATAATCATATTAAAAAAGAGAGCCATTTAGCTCTATGGAAAGAACATGAGAAAAGATTTATTTTGCTCTCTCCTTGACTCCAAAAGTGAACACCTCATATTTTTTTGTTTTTGCTAGAAAGTGAAAAAATGGGTGCTTTTGCCTGAGAGTTGACGTTGCAGAAACGTGTCAATCCTTCTCACTGCAGATTTTCTCCTTGCAGTGACTTTGGCAGGATAGAAAAAACAGTGTTTTTTTGAAGCAACAGAAGACTCTCATATCTCCTTGAATTGCTTCTTTCAGTGCACAAGGGTGCTGCTGCTTAGAAATTGCTGGATGGAACTGCATCTCACCATGTACCAAGAAGAAAGATGAGTACGAAAGGTGACTGTGACTGCAGATGTGAGGACAGTTCCCAGGTTGGTTGCAGTCTCACATGACTTTAAGCAGATAATCTGTATCTCATCACCTCACCTGTGAAGTATCTAACAGATTACTTATCTGCCAGGGTTTGCCTTTTCTTTTTTGCCTATGAGTAACTCCTCTGGCTGGTGCTGAAACACTGTTCCTAGTCACACTGGTATGTTTGCTCAGTGAAAGAGAGGTGCAGTTGCACTGTTTCGCGGAGCCTAGTGAGCTAAACCCAGTGTATCATTGACCTCAGATGGCAGGGCACAGAGGCTCAGTTTCATCCTGGCTGAGCAACTCAGATGCAGGCTCCCTGGAGAGTCTGGGAACATACCCAGGCTGCTAGGATGTGCTGCAGCTTATGAGACTGGTGCTTCCCCGTGCTTTTTTACTCTGTTAGAGCAAGTTAGCATGGGGATGTTGGATAATGCTGTGCAGATCTGTATTATGTGCATGAGCTTCCACTGGGGTTTCTGGGCCTCAGGTAATAAATTATACTTAAAAGCTCTTCACAAATCCTTCAAAGTATTCAGCTTGTGCCATGGTGAAACCCAGTCACCTTCAAGGTGAGAGAGACCTTCCCAGTTGGAAAAGATGGCTTGGTGTGGCCAGTGAGTGCAGTTATGGCCTGGCATCAGCAGATTTCCTGATGAAGTCACAGTAAAATTGCCATTTTAGAAAATCAATAACATGGTTAATTGTCTTGTCCTAACATTTCTTGGGAATGATAATTGTACAGCTTAAAAAAGAGCCAAATTTTAAAAGCCTTGTGGCTCACCATTTGAGTTAAAACATTTTAAAATCGAAAGCCAAATCATACTTGCATTGCTAACTTCACCTACTCAAACACCTCTTGAGACTTGAGGGTTTTGTTGTTGGTTTTGTTTTGTTTTGTTTTGTTTTTTCTGGTGAGTCATCCAGTTTGTGAACTTGTTCATTTGGGCGTATTCATAACCCAAACCCCATATGCTTTAAGATTAAGGAATATGGTCCAAGATCAGCCAAAAGTAAAATCTCTATGAAGAAGCAAAGTGCGTACTATCTCTGGATTACTGTGCTTCTTCAGCAGGACCCAAAGTTTGCTATTTCTGAGCACAGGCTAAATCCATGAAAGTTCAGATTGCTTGTGGAAACTGGGGGGGATCTTGATCAGTGTTCCCCAGATGGAATTTCACTAGCTGACTATAAGGTTTCAAATGGTGGAGCCTTGACTGCTGGAAATTGACTGTGTCAGGTGCCTGCTGTCTCTGCTGCTTTTTTATCTCTGTCATTCTCCTTCACATGATTTTTTTTTGTTTATCAATTTTATACTTTGCCATCCCAACTTACCCAGAGCTTTTCCCTCTGCTCTCATTCTCTGGCTTCTTCTCACAGGGGTTTCTTTTGCCTCCTTAAACTTCCTCTTTCTCATCCAGCAAAGGAGTCTAGTAAAGATGGGATGTTTTTTCCTTTCCACACTGGTGACTTGATCTGCATCTTCTCCTTAAGTTGAATTTATTTCTTAGGTAATTTCTCACTAGCTGTTACCTTCTTTCTCCAAATCCATACAGGATTTGTTACTTGCAATTCCCCTTCAGTATTTTCTTTGCTCTTGAGTCTCGTGTCCTTCAGCATCTCACTTAAGCTGATCGCTGAAGTCTCAAGAGGGCCTGGCAGGCAGGCAGAAAACACTGTTGCTGGTTTCTGATCTTGCCAACAGTAGTATTTCTTCCAGGTAAGGCCCCGCATAATTCAAGTGAGGTCAGTCAGGACCCACGAGCCAAACCTGTCCTTTCCATTGAATCAGCAGTGGGATAGAAAGAATTTATGCAAACCATCAAAATGATTTGATTTGCTCATATGTTGCAGATAGGTCTCATAGTGTTGCAAGTCTTTTCTTCTCTATAGTAAACAGTGAAATGTGTAGGATCCATTAGAGATCAGCTCAAGCTACCTTAATCCTAGATGTGGGCCTTGAGTCATCCCCCCTGCTGTGTAGGAAACAGAAGAATAAAGCTAGACCCAAGCATTTTAGGTAACAGTTTATCACAATCTGCTTGTTCCTCATTGAAGTCACTCAGCAGCACTCACCTCCTGAGAGCCCTGCCTTTCACTTAAAGGAATACAGTTTTTATTTTACACCATAATTAATTGCCTTCTCAGGTGAAGGCACTAGACTGGGAATTTGTCCCTGACTGTGCATTTAGCATTTCTGAGAGACTCTCAGAAAAGAGAAAGAGGTATTTTTTGTAGAGCAAGCTGTACTGTCAGAATTGGGCATCGTAATAAAAGTCCATCTACCTGCTATGATTGTTTTGTTGAAATTAGAGCCATTCCAGACTAACCAGCGTGTATTTTGGTATTCCTTAACTTTCTGAAGGATTTGAGATCCAGCTCCTGGTCCAAGCCTAGATTTCTCTTTTGGGCCCTCATGTCATAATAAGGTAGATCATAAGAGAGAAAAACCACAAAACACAGAGGATTTGGACACTAAGGGAATGCTTGTCTCCATGGAAATGCTATGGGAAAAAAAACTTGAGTGGGTAAAGGTACAACTCTAAAACTGATCAGAAAAATCAATCTGTGGACACGCTGAAGTAAGCCTAGGAGGTAAAGATAAAAGTAGCTCCATGTGTGCTCCAAGCTGCCTGGAGCCATCTGCTCTAGTGAGCAAGCTCTTTCATCAGTGCTGTGCTTCATCTAGTATCTCACTGCCAACATGCCTTTGCAAATAATTTATCCTTAAAGGTTAAGATACTAAATTCTGTTTATTTCACCCTAAAATAAATCAGAAGCAATAGTAGCAGCTAAGAAATGTGAATTGGACCCACTGCAGTTCTCCACTGTCTTTGGGCCATGGAGCCTTTATGGGCCAGGTCCAGTTCCTAAAGGTACAGATGTGATCCGTTCTTTGTTTCAGTCACTTCTTTACCAAGGAAAAATTACTTTCATCCATGTAAATTTCCAAACAGTCTGAATTCCAGAATGTGTTACCTTTGTTCACGTGAATGTCACCTCTGTTCCTAAGCAGTCTTTGCTGGTTCTTGCCAGAGCAAGGTGCTACCTGAATAGCCTGATGCTTGCTATTTACCCTTGCACAGAGCACTTTGAACTCACGCAGCGAGCTTTTGCACAATTCCCTCCCTCAAGCATGCTGCCAAAGCAGCCATTAATCAGCTTTACTCTGGGAGTTAGAATAGAAACTCGCTTGTAAATTATGACTGTTACATTTCCGGCTTAAATTTCCCTACTCCTTTAAGCTAATGTTTTAAAAGACTAACCCTTCCACTCTGGCGAGAGCCATGCCTTGCCTTTATATCCATTTGGCACTCTGTCTCTCTTTCTTTTTTTCTTTTTTTTAAGTTGAAGAATTACATTATCTCTGTGAAATAACTTTCCTTCTTTAGTTGTTCAATTTGATTCAAGGATTTTTGATTAAGCGTTCAGGGGTTATGAATAAATAAGAGGCAGCAGCCCAGTAATTGGTATATCATTACTCCCTAGTAGCATATTTAATCCTCAGCTTCGCTGCACCACATAACCTTTTCCTTCCTCCTCCTCCTCAATATTGCTTACAAAAAAAGAGAGGAAAAAAAAAGTCAATGTCACTGCAAGCTTCGCAAGTTACCATTAAAATGAATACTTTTTAATTTCTCTGGATGAGATGGGGCCCTGTGCTCTGGGACAATGCTGATGGATGACATTTTAATGCAGCTGAAATGTTATTTTTACTGAACCAGGGAAAACTATAAATTTTGCTTCATTGCCACTGATGGCTCTATGCATAAAACTATGGTGGCGCCCATTGCCCATGAATAATCACCTCAGCATGGCAGATGTTACTTCGCAAGGAAAGCAATTCTTATGCCTAAGAATTGTGGAAAGATTAATTGTCTACAGCTGTTTCATGGCCCACAGCAATCTTGATACATTTATGATAAGTTTAAGAGCTCACTAGAGGCAGCTCCTATTCCCTGTTGTGAGAGAGGAGCGGGGGGGAGCTCAATGGCTTTATTTTGACACCTGGATTCATAGAATCTGTCAGCTCCATTACAGCCTTCATAGAAAGCCGGCTGTTGGCAGGTTTGGGATGATTGTGAGTGGGCTAAGATGCAGGAATTATCTAGACATAGATAAAGAAAAGGAGACTGAGAAGAATTATTCAAATTTGTGCAAATGAATTGCTTCCATTTTTCCTCCCTCTGCCAAGTGGAAATTGAACGTAACCCGCTCTGACCTTTCTCTATTAAGTGCTGCAAATTGCAGTAAATGCATAGTTCTGAGTGCCCTAATGAGACAAAGCTGTAGCAATGCCTCATTAATAACGAAAGTTTGACCTTGCTGGTCAGCCCTTCATTCGATATTGAAAAGAAATAGGAAAAAAGAAGAGATGACCTGCTGTAAATTTTGAACAATACCTTTGATTTAGTTTGTATATACTCCCAAGCAGATACTTCACAACCTCTTTTTTTTCTTCCATTTTTACTATACAAGTCAAGAAGAGGTATTTACTTATTTCCTCTGTAAATTCATGAGGACAGTGGTGATTTGTGGCAGGAATGCACACAGGCAGTCTGATGAAGCTTTTTAAAATGTGTTTTTAGTGTCCTTGTATTGATGAAAGAACATCAATACTCTCCATCCTATACAGGTTTGTTTTCCTTTTTTCCTCAGTCTGTATCCATTATCACTGTATCTGAGTGCCAGCATGTATTCATGCATTACTTGAAAAGAGTACTGCAAGGAAATCATATTCTATCATTAAATACATGGTTGCTGGAGCAGGGAGTGCCTCTGAGAAGGTGATGGGAAATGTTTGCTCCCCAAACTGACAGACAAACTTGATTCTGGTTGCTATACTGTCCCAGCTGTGATATAATTTAAAGGGCACGGTACTTCATTCACTGATATATGCCAGTAAGCCAGGCTAAACAGCTGTATTAGAAAATCCCAAACCTATGGCATGCATATTAAGGAGGAAAAGTATTGAATGAGAGTAATAATTGAAAAACTTGACAGTTGATAAATAGACCTATATCGTTTGAATGGTTATAAACTGTGATATTCTATGGTCAGTCTCACTCTTAGAACTCATAATGGGTCTAATATTGCAAATGTTGCAAAAATATATGCCCCTTTTGAATGATTTGTTATGATGCACCTCCTTTTTTGATATTTAGAGGATCCAGCTTGATTTTTCTTTGTTTTTTATGTTCTTTATTTGTGTTTGTGTATATACTTGTTATTTATTATATACTAAAATTATTTTAGTTATAAAATCAATACTAATATTCATTTCAGTCATTTAAGGAATATCATATATATATGTCTGTATTTATGTTCTATACTTGTTTCTTATGTTCTTTCTTTGTGTTATTTCAAATGTTTTAAGTCACACATTCAAGAAATGCAAATAGGCAGTAAATCTTAGATGTTTCTCCGCTTGCTTGCGTTAGCTGTGTTAGATGGCTTACAAACAGTAAAATGCACAGGTAAAAAGCTGAAGTCTGCCAGCTTTTGGTTAGTGAACCAAAATAATGTTACTCAGCTCACTGGATAACTTACAAAGAATAAGTTGACCATCTCTGTTAGACATTCGTAGTTACTTCAGAAACTGAACACAATGGGCTAGTGAGTGGTAGGAGATGTTCAGGATGGTGCCTTTAGAAATAATGTAACAAAAGGGAGCTAGATAGAGGCTTTGCAAGTCCTGCAGTGGTATCCTTAAATGAGTTTTTTGAAATATAGCAAAGCATTGAAAACTGTGGTCAATTTTGTAAATGGAGCAGTGCCTCTCTTGAGGTGAAATATACTGCCACACTGAAAAGGATATTAGTATGTGCTTTGCAAGATCAAAACATCAAATATTGAAATGCTTTGTCCACCCAGTTTTGAAAATGTACCCTTTAGGGGCTGAAGGATGTCAGGTCTTTGTTAATAGTACTGTTTTCTAGAGAAGAGCATCACAACTGTGCTTGCCATGTTCCTGTCTGGGACTGCTGCTGATGTCCAGGCAGCTCATGAAGCAATGTTAATCCTGCAGATGATGATGAGGATGGAAGGATGTATTTTGCTGGTTAGTGTGTTAATTGGTACTATGGTCCAGAGACACAGGTTTCTTTCAGTTTCCAATGAAACTTCAGAAGAGTTTAGAAAATTCTGGGACTTATGTGGGTTACGTCAGAGTGGCAGCACTGCAGAATATCAATCAGAAATGTCAGATCTGATGGGGACAATCTGAAGTTTGAAATCCTGCTTTAAGAATCTGCTGATGAGAAAAAAATACCCCTGATTTTGTTTCCTGATTTCAGGAAATAAAATAGATATGTTATAGTTCTTTTGTATATGCAGAGCTGTAATCAACAGGAGAGTTGTGCCTCTTACTGTAAGTGACCTCAAATGCTTTGCAGCAGTACCATTTATTCCATAAATGTCTCTCATACACAGTTGGTGGGCCCCATGTAAATGTGTGCAGCTAGAACCTGAGTCTCAAAGCCCTGGCTCCCAAATGGTACTCTGTGGTCTATGAGGCCATGGTAAGTGGTCTGTGACAGGTCTGCAGACCTGTAATCTGGAATAAAGTTTATATCATCATAGATTTCTAAGCAGCAGTGCTGGCAGTGGAGAAAATTTTGGGGATGACAGGAATCGTCAGTCTAAAATGTCTGTGAATCTCTGAAGTAAAGAGACACCAGCTGTCTGGTGAAGTCCCATAGAGGGATTTCTGTAGAGGAAGCTAGGCAGGTGCAGTATACAGTAAGAATCTGTGTAATGGAAGGTATAAGCATATGGAATAAGGGCATTTTTAATGGTTGGAATAGTTTTAGGTAATTTTTTGACATGTTCGCTATTTCTAACTTTGCCATTCCTCTGAGATTTTACTGTTACCTACAGTAGAAGGTCAGTAGCAAAATGGACACAGACATATGAGAAAAGAATCCTAAGCAACAGGCATTAAAAGTGTCTGCTTAAGAGTTTCATAGTGTCAGCATATACAAGGAGTGTAAGTACGATGTACGCAGCAGTATTCATCCCCAGCTTGTGAAGACTAATATTTTTTATTTCTTTTAATAAGTTATACCTGAGAACAGATAGATAGGATTTTCTCAATACATTTATAATTCAAAATAATTAGCTGAAATTTTGTGAATGTGTCTTAAAATCAATATTATTTGTACATTGGCTCTAACGCATAATTTTAAACATAAGCCAAGGTAAGCAGAACAGCTTTCTTTGGGTATATAAGCCTCACATCTCTGCATGAGTGTAAAGCTTTGACTCAGATTCTCACAGTGAATATTTGTACTTAAGGCTTAAAATGTTAATTTTATATCAATATTTTCCACCATGAACTTATTAGGTACTGTTTCTGCAAACATTCCTCCAGAAGGAGTAATTTGTTTGAACATGATGAAAGCATCTCAGAAAAGCTTCCCCATACAGCTGGAATAATTTTGAATAAAAATTCTGATGTGTTTACCTGCAGATTGTATAATACTTGCTTTTCCCTTATAAAGGGTGCTATTTGGGCCTGATTAGTAACATTAATAAACTGTCAACAAATTCTCTTTTCTTCAAAATCAGGTTTTTAAGTGCAGCTCAAAAATCACAAATATTTAGTAAAAGGTTAATTATGTAAGAAACCTTTTTGTGATGTAAAGTGCCTGTAAATAGTGCAGACAAGTCTTCTTTATAGATACTAGTAAAATACAATAATAGTAAAAATAGCGAAAATAGTTTTTATGCAGAGGAGCAGAAAAAATGCAGAAGCAGATAAAATAGTCTTTGGTGGGAGCTGTCACCAAACTAAAATATGACGTGATTTCAACTAGATTTTTTTTCTGCTATAATTAACTTTGTCTTTTGACAACTCCTTCTGAGGCATATATTAATTAAATATGGGATAATGAATAGAGACAACTAGATCACTAGGGTATAAATCAATTGAGGGGTTCTGATGATACCATAAACCACAAGAATGGAGTATGTGCAGTTAATAATAACATCAAAAGACTGTGATTGATTTGGAACTTAGCGATCCTTCCACATTCATTATTATTTTATATAAAGCATAAAAACGAGTGGTGTTTTATGCAAAGACAAGACAATTTTTCTCCCTCGGGTTCTTTGATAATGGAGAAATTGTCATTGTTCACAGTTAAAGAAAAAGGCCATGCTTATTAAGTGGAGAGGGATAGCAGAAGAGCCTTTTGTGGTCACAGAGAAGCCTGGGGGCTAAGAGCGGTTTTACTGTAATTCTTTATATACCTTCTATGGAGAATGTGGGGCCAAGTTTTCTGGTGTTTAAAATGCTGCTGTTGCTTGCAATCCACTGATGTTTTACCAATTAATTATTTTTAATTATTATTTTTTTTTACCCTCAGGTTATGCCCATTTACCAGATTCTGTTCCATGGAGTCTACAACTTTTTCCCCTGTAAGTAACCTCAGATTTTTATTTTTCCACAAAAATAAAAGCATACACTTCAGCATGTTTAAGGTATGTAAGTGGTAATAACCATTGTTCATCAATGGTAACATTAAGGCCAAACTAAGATTTTCCCTGTAGTTGTGTCTCTCGCACAGTAAATCTAAATCAAATGTGCTCTCTATGTATGATAGCAGTTGTTTTAGAAAACTGCAACAAGAATAAATATGCAAACACATGCACACACACACATATAAACATAAGATTGAACTTTTGCAAAGTGACATTTGATGAGCACAGCGTGCATCCGGATTATGCCACACAATCCATGTGGTATGGATTGCATGTGGCATAACCCAGAGGTTTTTCCCCAAGGTGGAACGTGGGATGTTTGGGTTCCTAATTCAGAATGTGCAATGGGAGGAGTTTTCAGGTAAAAAGATGAACTTGTGCTCATCTATGCTGTGATGCTGACAGAAGTGCATGTGAAAAGGTTTTTAGCAGATAAATAGAACATTGGTCAAAGTCTTGCTACTATTTCTTAATAAACCTTGCCTATGTGATTAGGTATCTCTGGGCTATGCAACACTTTGTAAAACAAAGGAAAGAAGATGGCTCTGTAATTGCTTACCTGACACAATGCTGGAATGTGATTTTGACCATTTGATCAGATACAGCATTTCAGAATGAAGAGTCAGGTTTGAATTTGCTGGTTAACCCAGCTATCATCACCAACTACAACTATAAATGCATTAACTTAGACTTTGTATTCTACTGCCCAGCTGCTTTCCCCCAGGCTGGCCTGCAGAACCTTCTGGCAGCTCTAGCATTCATTCTCTGATGGTAACTTTTGAAGTTATGGATCCTGAAAAGAAAGACCCTGTAATCCTGGAGGGATGTGAGCCCTAGAAACTGTTGGC
This sequence comes from Melopsittacus undulatus, assembly GCF_012275295.1. Lineage (NCBI taxonomy): Eukaryota > Metazoa > Chordata > Aves > Psittaciformes > Psittaculidae > Melopsittacus > Melopsittacus undulatus. The sequence continues at coordinate 60,333,495 of NC_047533.1, forward strand.
TTTGCAGTTTGGCACTTGCTGCTCCTCTAAACATTGCTCACTTTGACACTGATGCTGACATTTGAGAATCTGCACCGTTTTATGTGCAGGAGGGTAGAGTCAGAGTGTTGAGGAAAGGCTTTGGACACTGGAGGGAAAACTGGGGTGGTTCAGGTAAAAGATAGTATACCAGCTCCGAACCTTTGTGGCTCAGAGCCCAGGAGGCATCCACTGCATTCTCCACTACAGCCTTTCCTGCACAGGGAGCAGCAGGCTGCTCAAGGAGGTAAACTCCAACACATGTAATAAGGTCTGAGAAATGTGTTTCCAAAGCTAGAAATGCACAGGAAGTAGAGAAAGACCATCAAACATGCAGCACTGTTTATCCAATATAAAGGAAGAATCTTAAGACTCCAGGGGCATTTTGGTTTATCTTGGCTGCCTTGCACTCTAGCTACATTTTAAAATCAAGTTCATTCATATTTACTTTGCAGCTCTAATTGCACGCACACATAATCCAACATAACTGATTGCATCAGGGGCCTCTCTTTCCATGTAACCTGCTTTGAGTCCTAAAAGGAACCTGCAGTTGGCTTGGGCTCAGAATCTTTTCGTATCAGCTTAAGCTGTCTTCCAAACACTTGGGCAAACACAGCCAGCAGTGATTTAAGAGACAGCTATCTGTCCATCTAAAATGTAAATTTGCTGCTAAGGGCACTGCATATAAGTAAATCACATTTTAAACATCAAATCCATTTTGTTTGCTGAGGCTTTGGGCACATTTTAATACTGCAATGCTAGCATTTTAAGTGTATTTTTGTGAGGCCTCTAGAGCGCTGTTGCGGATAGGCACCATATAAATAACATTTATTGTTATTATCATTGTATGTCGTATTCACTCTGTTTTGCTACCATTAATAAACCATTCATGCAATGTTGTTGTAATGTATAATATTAGCAGCAGCCTCCTCTGGGAGACATATAACTGGGTACTTAATATTCTAGCTGTTTCCTGGGCCATCTCTCCACAGGCACAGACGCTAAAGTGTGTTCAAAGTTCAATATAAAAAAGATGGGCTGGCTGTGCAAAGATCACAGCATCTTACAACATGCCTTGCAGTAACTCACACCATGGCCATTGCTGTCAAAATTCTGCTACTCTAGATAATAGTAAATTAGTGAAATTGCCTGTAATTTTGGGAATGCAATTTTGCTCATTTTAAATTCATTACTGCTCAAAAAAGGAAAAAGCATTCACTAAATTCAACCCCTTCCTCCTTAGGCCTCCAGGTAAGGCAGTTGCTTTGCAGCCTTTGTGTGGGGCTGCCTAAATTACGGTAAAGACTGGCACTAAGGAAAAGCAAACTATGAAGCCCAGGACTGAGTGCTGTAATAATTTGTGCTGGTGATCTGAGCCTTATGAATATACTCCTTAATGGCTTGCGAAGAAAAACCCCAGTGACCTTTTCTCTTAATAAACAGTATACAAAACCCATCCATGCTTAAAATTGCACTATTAAAAACCACAAAACCAAATAACATTTTTTGGATAATGATGATGATGTGAAAATGGAAGAAAAAAGTATGTAGATTTGTCAAAGCACTGCTGGATTAGCAGGTGGCTTTGCCATCTATGGAGGAAAGATGGTGGAAGCATCTCCACTGCAGGGCCTCCATACGACATAGCCACTCAAATCAGCTCACAAGGAAGGGCAGTGCTGCCCAGGTGGGCCTGGGGCAGGCAAGGGAGGCTGCTGTCAGTGCCTGACCCCTAAGGCCAGTCCTTGCTGCACCCCCTTACCTGGCTAGTCTCCATGGGCTTTCTTCCTCTAGTGTTGTACACCTTTCTTGTGTTGCTGTTTTTCCTCTTGGATCCTGTCTTTTAATAGTCCTGCCTCTGTTTGTGATGTATTCACCTTTCCTATCCCTCTATGGATTTTCTCACAGGTTTTCCTAGGCATCCTGAGTCATGGTGATGAAGCTGGGATGTATCAGAGCTGGCCTATGGAGAAGAGGGAGCTCACTCCAGGCAGTCTCAGCACCAACAAACATACAGGTAAGAACACAAGCCTGTGGCTTCATCACCTTTTAGCTCTAGACACATTTTTCTTTCCTTGTTGCCTGTCCTGCATTTACATTTTTCTCCTCTGGGAAATAAAACCTTGTTGACATCAGCCACCAATAACGCACAAAGAAGCCTCTCTGGGACTGATTGTTCCATCTCTTTGAAGGTAAACTATTAACTTTTCTGTCTCATGATGTGATAATTGTCTTAGGCTGTGTTAGGCCATGTAAAAGTCCTCTTAGCGTTGCATAGCTCAGGAGAAATGTTCTTTTGCCTTTTCTCGTTGAAAACTACATTTCAGGAAAGGCTGACTAGCACATTTTCAACCTGACACTGGACAGAAGTGCAGCAGGGTAGGAAGCGTATCCTCCTCAAGGTCTTGTCCAGTGCCCTCTTACACAGATAATGCCACCTGTGGAGGAATCTGAGTAATGGGCACATAGTAAAACTGCCATCTGAGACTGAAAGGATTAAACATGATGAAATGGTGTTGTAAACGGTTTTCTGAAATTTATTTCACTGCGAGACTGCTGTTGGTAGGCACCTGTCTCTTGAAAACATGAATAACCAGCAGACCAACCCATGGTGATCTACCATTTCCTGCCATAGGTTGTGCTGAGTGCAGTAGTGTCACCTCGTGAAATTTTTGCAGCCAGACAATGATGCTATTTGGACCAGTGGTCAGAAGTGCAGTGAAAGTCTTTAGGGTTAATGCTCTGTATATTCCCTAAATGTTCCTGCAAATTTGCAGGGTAGTGAATGCTTAAAAAAAACCCCCAGATAATTAGTTTTAAAAAGAGGAGACTTTAATTAAAATAGAGGACAAAATCTGAATTATATACAAGATATAGTTAAGTTCCAAAAGCAGTCCGAGATTTCTTCTGAAAGATTATATGAGAGAGGAATGCAGGATTTTGAAGATCATAGATATCACTGCATCAGCTCCTCAAACTGGCAACCACATATAATAGACCAGAAAGGCCCGAAAGAACTGTTGTCTCTGGTTGCCTACTGTGTTCCATGGGTACAAAACCAGATTGTATCTCATGATGACAGAGTTCTTTTAAACAGTGTCGTGCTAAAGACTTTGCTCTGAACAAGGCGAGAGGACTAGTACCAGTGTGTTTCACCTGGATTTCTGCAGTTCAGTCACACACTGTTCTTCCTTGGTAGCTGTGTGATCAGTTGATGGGAGCCAAAGAGTTTTAAAGAGGAACAGAATATGGCAAAGCAAGAGGAAAAGTGATGTGGCCTGAGTGAATCCATAACTTAGGTATTCCCATGTACATAATAGTACTTCAGTGCACAGGTCAGGCCTTCAGCAGTTCAGACATGTATTTTATTGTGAGAGTAACACTTTCCCCATTCATGACCACTGCACATACGTGGTGCAGTAAATAAAGATCTATTTTTCCCAGAGATGCTCTGTGTGTCAGATGTGCCAGCATGGAGATCCTGTTCTAGTGCTATGGGTCAGGTGTGTAGTGTCATCTTTATCCCAAAGGAAGACAGAAAATGTTACAATATTTTAATAAGACTGCTGGAATATCACAAGCAGTCAGAGTAGCACTCTCTCCCACTAAACTAAACATGGAAGAGAGAGATCTTATATCCCTCTTCAGCATCTGTGCATTGGCTGCTGCATCCTTTCAGGCCCTCATTGACCCAGGCTGTCACTTGTAGAAATCCCAGGGTAGTGTGTAGGTCTCACATTGTTCTTTGTGCTTATTACTTTATTTCAGCCCTTTCTCTTTCAATTTTAGGATTGACATGTGGCTCTGGTGGTGATGTGCAATGTCATAAATAGACACCCTGCATGCAGACAGTTAGTAGCCTGGGAAATCAGGGAATGAGCTGTTGCCCTTCCACTCCTCCTCATTTTGCCCTAGGCTGTAAAGCTCAGAGAAAATTGTGTGTGTCCTAATAAGTACAATTATTCATATTTTTCATTATGTGTAAGAATATTATATATAGTCTAGTTTGGTTTTTTTTTATAATCTTTAAAAAGAGTATCTGAATGGTAGCATTTAATCAACATTTGTTTTAGAGCTTTACACAAAATGTTTGCAGGGTGAATCTGGCTCCCTCAAAAAATAAGGACTCTGGTGAAACCCCTTCCAGAAAGCCCTTCTATGGAGACTGGAGTTTCTGGGACTCTTCATTGGCCTTTTTGGAAGCTGGGAGCTAATTATTCTTTTGGCCTTCAGTGGAACATGCATTCTTTCAGGAGTGAGGAAAAATGCAGTGTGGTTTGGGCAGCTAAAGGAGGATAGAGGGTGGGGAATAAAGAATAGTGAAAGCAGCTCATCAAAGTCCTCTCTTTGCTGCAACCTGTTGATAGTGAAAGCAAGATGAATCACCAGCTTAGATCTGTGACAGGTTTCCCCAAGATGAGAAAAAAGGGGCCCAGTAAATGCATGCAGCCTTCTCCCATCATCCCTTTAATAACCTGTAATATTGTAGCAGGATATTTTTGTCACACCGAATCTGATTGATGGTCTTGGCTATAAGACATTACAAGTGTAGAGTAAATTGACCGAACACCTAAACATACAAATTATTAAAAGGAGGGGGGAGTGGGTTTGGGCCTCCTGGGGAAAGCAGGCAGGCTTTAGTTAAGATGATCCCATTTCCAAGTGCAATTTATAGTCTATTGACTTGCAGCAGTGTCTTTTCAGATGTGAGGAAATTGTCATACATTGCAAATGAGAAGCTGTTTTGACATCAGGATCGCAGAGAGTGCCAGGAAGAAATGATATCAATGCCTGGTCTGTTAAGGTTAAATGAAGTTGCATTGTTGCCAAGAGATAGGCATTCATTTCCTTTTCTTCCCTGCCTGTCCCTGTGTACAATTACTGTGATTAGGATGAGTAACAATGTGCTTCTGACACCCATTGTATTGACAGCTCGCCTAGTTTTTTCCACTCAAGTGGCACTAGTCATTACTTAAACACTTGGGTATTTTGACAGGGAAGATCCATGCCTGCCAGTCAAGTGTATCAATGACAAGTCGGCCTTAGCCCCTGGACACGTATTGCTGAATTAAAGCAGTCAAAGCTGTTGCTGCTGGAATATGATGAACTTTTTTAGAAACAGGACTCTGGCAGGCCCGTAGATGTACTGATGCACTTGATCCGGTCTTCCTGCCTTTTCCATGTACTGCTGCTGTTCCTGCACTTGTTTTTAAACATGTACATTGTGGTCTTTTGGAGGAAAGCATGATTGCAAAGTAAATTACTATAGAGGGGAAAGGAGCTAAAATGGTTGCGGGCTTTCACATTGGGGTTAGTTTTAATTCAGACTATCCTGGAAAATAGCATCAGTTAGCATGAGTGGGTCAGCCTGAGGGTTGAGCAGTCTAATGAAACAGGAAGGTACCTTGATCTGTTGATGAGTGTACCTCTATGCAGTCTTAGTGGCTGTGGTTTACTTCCTGCAGGCTGCATTTTAAGTGCTATAGGACTTGGACCTACTCTTGAGGGAGAAAACAGCTGCATTTCATCTGTATGCCACATGGCTCACATCATACTGGTGGTGTACTATGAGTAGTGGCAAGCAAGCCTTAACTGAGCACTGAGGGTTACTTACATGTCCAGCACTGTATCCCTTTACTAGAAAGGGGCAGTCTTGCATATCTAAATACTGTCCAAGAAACAATAATGTGAGCTCATGTGAGGAGATGAAGTATATGTGAGACCAGAAGGCAGCCAGCTGGCTCTCAATGACACTTTGCAAAGGGATCTAACAACTTGCAGGATGACATTGCACCTAGCACTTTTCCTTTGGTTTGGCAGGCAGTCTTAAGTTATCTGAATGCCTGGAGAAGGCAGCTGCCCCTGAAAGGGCAGCAGGGTGCATGTATGTATTAGTGCCTTGGGTGGAAGTACTCTTTGAAGTAACAAATTCTGCAGCCTGAAAATATCAAGTAGGAGAAGAGATAGAGATTTTTCATCAGTGTGACCTAAGTTATGGTGTATATTATAGAGGAAACTTTACATAAGGTAGATGGTCTAATTAAAGGCAGGTGATACACTGCATACTCTATGTGGCATTTGTTATATGCATTGGATTGTATGCATCCTCTATTGTGTGCCCTGAGATCTTTTTCCTAATTACATCTTTAATATGTTTCAAAACTAAATAAATACACCAAGAATTCTTGATTTGTTTTTTCTTTAATTTTTTTTGCTGTTAGGAGGCTTTGATAGTTTGGGTTCAGTTTACAGAAGACTTGGGAGGAATGAAAGAATATCTTTGTGCATAAGGATTCTGAAAATTGAAAAAAATATTTGTTCTGAAAGTGGGAAGCTGAAGAGGAAAAACTAACATACATAGAACAGATAAAAGTATCAGCTTTCAGTTCTTACCAGGTCTCATTCCTGTCTTTGAATATTTGAATAAGTCCTAGGGGCACATCCAGTTTCTTAAGTACTATTACGCTTTCAAAGACCTTTTAGAGCTTTGCAAACGTCCTTGCTTATGTGAATATATCAATGTGTGTGTACACACAAAGAATTCGACAGGTTAGTCTCAGAGGTACTAAACTAGTATTCTGCAAAGCTGCTGGATTTTAATAATGTGCTCCCTGCCCTCCTCCCCCCTCCCTGTGCTGGATGATAATAATAAAGAAAATGGTTTGCAGATTTCTGTTGGAATCAGAAAGGAGTCCAAGCTTTACTGGAAAATCAATTATGTAGTAGGCGAAGTACCCCATAATGTTCAGCAAAAAAATATGCTAACATCCAGGTCAGTACATTGGAAAACACATTTATCATGATTTCCATGATAGCCTCAGCCTAGTGCGTCACAAGAGCAACCTCTGAACCTTCTTGAACCAAATAGTCAAATGGACAGCTCTGCCTACTTAGCATTTAAAAAATCTGCTTCTCCTCTGAGTGTTGAACTGGAAGCCTCATAAATGGCTCTAAAATGGGCTTCGTATGGGTCCTCAAACTTCTTTTGCCAGTGATTTGCCTCAGGAAACATTGACTATTTAATATAACCAGATGTACCCAGCATTAAATGCATATAGCATCAGATTACAGCTTCTGGCAGTCACTTAGGTTTCCCTTGGATGTCTTCTTTACTTAGCTTGGTATTTCACATTTCTATTACGGATTATCATGGAGAAGCTAGTTATAGTCTCAGCAGTGTTGTGCTAGGTGCTGTACAAATACAATGCTAGAGATTGTTAAAGACAGTCCATACACTGAACTATTTACAAACCAGAAAATGTGTGTAGACCTGAGCAAGTGGTTGTGCAACGATTGTGTGAGAAAACTGTAAATGGCTGCACGTCAATCAAAATTAATCTTACCTTTGCCCTTCTGGCACTTCTGAGAGCTAACAGCTCTGCTGCATCCTTAGGACTTGGAATACAAAGCAAATTTCCACATGAAAAAACAGCAAAGCTGTCCAGGAGGAAGATGTATTACAACATGTAATATGGTGCACAGAACACGTTAAATAGCCAAGGTTACCTCCTCTGGTGAAACAAACCTCTGCATTCTTCTTCCTCTGAAGACACCTGAGGTTTCACCTTGTTGTCTGTGTTCCGTGGTGTATTCAGTCATCCTGATGTGTATCCATTTCCCACTTGTCTTTTTCTGCACAGCTTGCAAGCAGAAATTCTTTGCTGATTAGCTATACAGTTTCCAGCAGAATATTTGAAGTAAACTAGGGGACCATTTGGCACCCAAATTTGAATGGCTTGTTCTCTTAGCTTGAAGATAAAGTATTAACATTGTTAGGCCTTGCTAGACTTCATTCATGGTGTCATTCCTCTATGTAAACAGTCACAGTACCAGGACACAGGTGTGTCCTCACTAAAAAAGGCAGAGATTTCCCCCTTTCCCTGCCGTGATTTCTAGCCTAGTGACATTCCTGAACTGAACATAGAAACCACAGAAAAACAGGGCAGAGGGACCTTTGAAAGCAGTCTTGCGCATTCCTTTGCCTCAGACAGGCTCAGCCATACTTCTGTCATCGGTCACCAGAACAGGTGTCTGTACAATGGTCTTAGTCATATGCTTTAGTTTTAAGCAGTCCTGTAAGGAACAGGGAATTGGACTCTATGTTCCTTACCGATCCCTTCCAATTCAAGATATTTTGTGATTCCCAACAGGTATCTATTAAGTTAGAGTTTAAAAATGTCCCTTTCTGGAGGCTTCCCAGCCTGTCCAGGTGATCTGCTAGAGGGCTTCATTGTCCTTCCCATTATAAAGCTTTTTCATGTCTAACCTTTTTTTCTCTCCCTGAAGTTTATGGCCGTTCTTTCTTGTCTTATCCACTAAGAATGTGAAGAACAAGTTGTTCCTATGTGCAGCAGAATTTTAAGGCATTTTATGACTCTTACATCCCACATCCAGTGTAGCCTCCTAGGGCTGAACAACTCTATCTTGCAGTTGATGACTTTCTCTCTATTATTTCCCTATATGTCTTGTGAGGCTTATTGATTCACCCATGTGATGCTCTTTTTTGCAATGATAACATCGGTTTGATACTTTTTTATTCCATTTTTAATGATGTTTAAACATGCAGAGGATATACTGTATCTGTTTCCATAGTCAGAAAAAATGTCTTGCCAGTTTTAAATGAAGAACAGAGCTTATCAGAGCCTCATCAATGCACCAATATGTTTGGTTAGTGGAATCTTGTGATATTTGTGCATGGAGACAGAGTATTCATGGATGAAAGGAAAATACCTCAGATCTCCTGTTACTAATTCTCATCTTTAGAATGTTCTGTAGCTAGAGGAAAAAAAAAAAAGGAGCTTTGATGGAAATCAATACATTTTTATTTTACTTGTGACCTAGAATGGACTATTTCCTGTCCTGGCAGTGAAAGAAAACAGTATCAGTCCTAAAAAGACAATCTACTTAGAATGAATTTGTAATGAATTTTATTGTGTGTGGGGAGCGGTGTTATTGAAATGGTGCCACTGCTGGTGATTCTCTCAGACAGATGAGGTGGTTAATACACTTCACCAAAATTGGGCCGAAGGCTTATCATGCTCAGGGGAAAATGGAAACAGAAAAGTCCACCCCACTTTTGCTTGTCTTCAGTAAAAGATGAACTCTGTTCAAAAATCTACTTTAAGTGTCAGAAGAAACAACAGCATAGCACTTTGTGTTGGTGTGAGATACCTGGAAGGTAAGACGCATAATATGCTTGCCATAGGACAAGCTAATCATGGGTGAAGGGGATCAGACTCATGAAATATGCTGTATTTTCTTGATACTTAGTAAGAACACAGCCATAAGGGACAGCCTCAAGCTTACAGTCTAAACTTATCTAAGGATATCACTCAACATGCTTGAAGCTTGAGGAGAAAGATGAGCAACAGGAATGGGTGAGAAATCTGGGTGAATTCTTTTGTGTGACAATGTTAAGTTCTGAGTGGGAAGTGCAGAGATGTTGTCTTGTGGAAGTTGAGCTGTGAAGGTGATGCTACTAGGACCTATTATGAAATTGATATATTTTTAATCTTGCAGCTTCTCATAAGGAACTGATTTTTTTGTCTGTGTTGTAGCACACTGCCCTTCAAATCTATCCACATAGGTTTTGGCATCTTTCACTCCAAAATGTTATAATCCTCATATTGATTTGGTTGCTGACGTACTAAGCCCTGTCAAAAACTAGTAAAGAGCTGTGTTCATTTCTCTCTTTTATATGACTGTATAAAACATGGTTTTTTTCCAGCTCATATATTGAGCTGGGACTTGAATCCTTCCCTGATGGTCTGAAGGGAGAATGGATAAATAATTTTTTTATAGTCAAGTTAAGTATCAGACAGGTCTTTAGATTCTGCAGCCACCTCTGACTGATGGAGTTATTTCCTGGACAGCCAGTAAACAAAACTGCCTGGCAACGCCCAAGGGACATGAGCACTTTTAAGCATTCTTTACATGTCTAGGATAAAGCTTGGCTGTAGCAGTCACCAGTCTTGGGGGAAATGCTAAGCATGGATATCTTCATTACTTTTCAATTAAGCAGCGAGCTCATGTATTACAAGAAACCTTGATGGAGAAGCTGAGCTCTGAATGTCGCTCTCAGGGATCACACTGGGGAGAGTTTATCCCTAGAACAGTGTGCGATTTGGGAAAAGATCCTAAAGGTGTCATCTGGAGGGTGCAGAGTGGCAAGAAACACATTGAGAATTAGTTCTACTTGGCATTCTGCTGACTGATAGGAGCAGAGAAACCAGCCCCCAGCATAGCTGTTTATTATAATTTCTTGCTTACCATGAAAAAGTCAACATTTCTTTGAGCTTGTGGTCACATTAACTCATGTTCTACTTCTATCTCCAGGTTTCTTAGTACCCATTATGTTTTCATGGTTTTTAGAAATATTTCAGCTTCCCCTCCTCCTTAAAGAGCAATTCCTTCAGTGATGTGTTATATTAGAGTGGCAAAATTTCCAGAAATAAGGCAGGATCCCCCAAAAAGCTGTGGGGTGCCTCCCAGTAAAGCTTTAAGCTGACAGTGCTCTGGGTTGGTTAGGGAGAATGATCTGTTCATGGGGAAATACTTATTTGTGGAAGGAGAGGAATGCCTCTGTATCCCAGTGTGGTCATTGCAAGGTGTACAGAAATTGAGGGGTTTTTGGGAGGCCCATCCATAATGATTGGGTTTTGAGAATATCCGCCAGGTATGGGTGCAACCACAGCAAGAATATAGTGGCATCTCATAGAAAGCACTGAGAGGCATTCAGGCAGTCTAACCACTACTGAGCTGTTATCAGACCTGATAACTGCCTGAAAGCCAATCTGACTACTTTTTTTGTGAGGCAGTATTGTAACAGTTTGGGAAAGAGGCAAATGAGTGATGCGGTTGGCTGCCTGGGCCTTCCCAGCAAGACAGAGGGCTTATTGAGTAGAATAGCAGAGTTGTACACTGTGCTGAGGTGGGTTATAATGGCCACAGGGGCAAGATCAACAGGATCATCATGCTGTTTTGTTCTAGCATGCTTCCCCTAGTCTGTAGGTGTTATTGGAATAAGAGTTTATATCATCTCTCTCAGTTTGCAGTAGCCTGTTAAGACAATGCTGTAGTATGTGTTCGGAATGAGACCACTGCTTTATCTGGACCACTAGTGACAGTTGTCCTCCAGGTTCTAAGAAAGGTTACTCTGCATAATTGAAAAAGAGGAAAGTGGAGTAAGTGGAGAACATACTTAGTATATCTGCCAAGTGTCAGAGTTGAATGATCTATGAAAGATGTGTGGTACGGAAGCATTGCAGAGGGACAAATAAGGAAAAGCAAGAACACAAAAACTACCCATTTAGCTGCCTGAATTTGCAGATAACATCCTCTATGTAATAGAAAAAAGCTCACATTGACTTCATTGACCACACAAAACTAGATGCCTTAAAGGTTAAGGGACAACTATTAAAAATGTGAGGTATCTTCAATTTATATTTCAGAACTTTATACCCATTATAAAAGCGAAGGTATTTTATAATTATGCCAACAACAATTAATTAACATCAAGAACTTCAAAATGATTGAATTAGCAGTAAAATGATAAGGCTCCAGTTCGTCTTGGAGTTTTAGCAAATAATTTATCATCCAGTAAATGGTTAGACTTAATCACATGGTTTAAGAGCCCAGTCTTGCAGTCCAAGCTGAACTGCCATCTCCTATGCAGACCTCTGCTGATTTCAGCAAAGCTCTGCTGGAGACTCAGAATCAGCTTGGGTGGAGCTCGTTTCAAAACTGAGCCTAAAAGGGGAAAAAACACACATTTGTTTCTACATCACAGACTTTGTGCAATGCAATGCACAATAAAATGATCCTGACCTTGATGACTCTGCTTGCCATTAGGGTTGCTGTCACCTAATACTGAGATCAAGTGGGTGGAACATGGCATTTTAGAAAGGACTTCAGAAAATGAAAGGAAGTGGGAACGATGAGATTCTGCTCAAATAGAGGCAGGAAAACCAGAATGCACATGGTGATTTTTTTTTTCTGTTGGATTATTCTGCTTTTCTTTTTTTCAACTCCCTGACATCAACCACAAGGCAAAAATACCTCGTAAATGCAAATGGGCTCACCATTTCCATCAGTGCAGTGGCGTAAACCACTCTAGCATTACATCACTTCCAAATGAAAGCTGTCTGATCCCTCCGCATCCTTGCCTATTTTCTGTAACTGCAGTTCTTTGGGTGTAGAAGTCATTTAGGTGGAACAAGCAGTTCCTTTAACAGGGAGCTGATAAAGTCTGTTTCTCTGTGGGTCTCTAAAAATGTGCTTCTGTGTGGAGTCTCTGAAAGGGTTCCAAGAGCATTTGCCTCCCTAATGGTGAGATCATGTTGCAGCTTTGATCTCTATGGCGCACTGGCAGAGGTGTTCTCTCTTTCTGTCCTCTCTGCTCCCCCATTTTCTAAGGCTTTGGGAATTCTATGTCGTGGAGAGCTCTGTTTGCCCATTGGAGTTGGTCTGAATGTGTTCTTGGGTTGAAAAAGTATTGGAAAGGGATATTAAGATAGACAGCATGACTGCAAGTTTTGTTTCTTCAGGAAACAAGTTAACAGTCATAACAAAAAATAATATTTCTAGAGGCACCCTCACACCCCACCTCTGTGTTTAATACAAGCTTTAATACAAGAAAGAATCTGTCTCAAAGTCATCAGTGTGGTAAATCACACTTTAAAAAAAAAACAACTGTAATATTTTTTAAACTTAAGTGCAGAATGTAAAGCTACATCCCAGTGTATCCTTTTTTGTTCTAGGATTTGTACACTGACTTCAGATACAATTTACATATTGATAAATAAGGGATAAGCTTTTCCTGTAATTCTGTAAAAGGTTTTGCATCTCAGCATCAGGATCCTGCATTCTTAGTCCCAGGTAAAGTTCTTATTTACTAAATCAGACATGCAGTTTAATTCACTTGGAGTAGAGAATATAGAGCTTATTACTGCTCAAACCAGTTGTATGCTGAATGGGCAGTATTTCATACCTGGTTTGTTTCTTGTGTTGGCTTTTACAGCTATGCAGGACAATGGAAAATCAGGATCAGATTACTTTCTTACGCAACTTTTGGTAAAGCTTCTAAAGATGAAATCTAAATTCTCATTAGCAGACATCTTTGCTACTTCCAGATCAGTTTGAAGAATTATTTTCCTAAGTGTGTAGGGTCAAATTCTGCTCTCTTCACTCATGTCGTTCCCACTTCCTTTCATTTTCTGCAGTCCTTCCTAAAATAAATATGCTGAACTTGGACTTCTGTCTGCACTGCCAACACAAATTTTCACAATGAAAAACTTCTGTCAAGTTCACAGGGTATCTTCTGCTGCTTAGCTTTGTTAACAGAGGCTTAGTGCTCTTGCTTTCTTAGTTTTGGAGGAATTAAAAGATCTTCATTCCAAAAGAGACCATGGGATAAAAATAAGTAGCAGAAGCACTGTGTTATTAATGTCCATACTTTTATTATGTTGGCCCTTTCCAGAAGAGAAATAAAACCAGAGCAATTGAAACAAATAGCTTGGATGGCAACAAAGGGGACACCTGAAATGTAAATGACTTTAACTGAGAAAAGTTGTGGCACAGAAAGACGTGCAAAAATGGGCATGACACACGTCTGTTGGGTTCCTATGGAAGAACCCAAATAGTACTCACCATCAACAGTGACCAAAGGACAGAGTGGTGCTCATACTCATCTTGACATTAAGATCAACCTATCCCAGGAGCAGAAGGCCGGATTGTTTATGGCCTTTGCTGCATGACAAAAGGATGGGCCACCCTTTCATGAAGAACAAGGGCTCTTTACGTTTTTACCATTTTTTTCTCACTTAAACTGGTATAAATATGTTGAATTAGATCCTGGAAGTAGAAAAAGAAGTTTAGCTCCTTGCACTTGCAAGTTTTATATGCTGCAGTCTATTTACTCTGAATTTAGACTGCCTGCTTCTCTTTGATGGTACTGCAAGTAGACATCTGATATTAAGTCAAATGCCCTTAGTTCAAGGTATTGTTTCGGAAGAGATTACATGACTATTGAATAGCTATTCAGTGACAGCAGAGGTATGTACTGCTGGAGATGAATACGCTTGTCTTGTAGAGGAAACAATAGATATTGGTTAGGAGGGATTTCTGAAAGGACCACACAGGAGGACATCCTGGAAGGCTGGTGGGTTTCTGGTTTTCACTGCTTGGGAACCAGTTGTATTTTTGGAATTGTGTTCAGGGTGGAGTTTATAACAGCATCTTTTGTTGTTACTATTGCTGAAGCTCAGTGAGGAAGCTCAACTAGATGAAAAGAACAAACTAACAAAGAGTCTAGCCTGTTAGAGAACCTAGAGAAGAAGGAAGAGGGACAGAAGGGTAAAGATCTTAACAATGTCTTAACAATCTGTGTACAGGGGGGCACAAGCAAGAAGCATTTAAAGCATCATGTGGTCTAGGTCATGTACCTACATGGAAATTCATCCTTAAAGTGTGACTTGGTCTCTGGTGGCCCCATTCCCTAGATGTAGAGAAGGCAAAATGTCAGGTGGATGTATTCAACAGACACTAGACAAGTGACATCTATCTTTCAGGCAGCACTGGCCAGCTGAGGTAATGCAGTACATTTTGAAATAGTTGGCAAGAGTTCTGTGGTTTTCCCATGTCTCTATTTCCCAAAGGTTCAAAATTATCAGCTTCTGAATGACAGGAAATATGGGAGGTTGCAGTGTTATGCACACAGGTGTGCAGATTGGAACTACTCAGATGAGTGTGCAGCTTAGTGCCTAGGCAAGCACTGCCTCATTCATCTGCTGAAAACCAACTTCAAGTACCCAGCAAGAGCAGGATTTGCATTCCTGGATGGAGCAGACTTACACAGCCTTTGGAATAAGCAGCATATGACACTGATGATTATTTTAATTTTAGAAAAAGAATTACTATGGTGCCTTAAAAAGTTCAGTTTTGCTTTTTAAGGGGGTGTGCGTGTATTTTGTGGAAAAGCCTGCCTGTTGAAAACTAGAAGGAAGTGGCTGTTTTTCTCTAGGTGTTTGAGCTGACTGACAGCCCCCTGTCTGAACTTACTAGTGATTTGCCATTTCATTAGCTGCCAGGTTTTCAATTTCTGCCTCTTGGAAGTTACACCGCTTTGAACAAGTCCCCACAGTAATTGAATTTGCCACAGAAATAGAACACTGGAAAATTTCATTTTCTTCCCCACATGAAGGCAAGCAGGCAGACACATATTCCTGCTGGACTGCTTCTCTTACTACCCCACTGCCTCCTCCTGCCCCTTTCCTCCCAGCCAGTGCAGCAGCACACTTGCTGGTGGCCCCCAGCATCCGTACACAGAGTCACAAAAAAGACCTCCTTTTGAATTGGCTCTGAGTGCATCAGCCTGTCGCTTTGTAATTTTCTCCTAAATGCCTTCCACAAATAATGGTTTTCAAAATGAGCATTAACAGGCTTGATTACATGAAATTGTCCTTTTAATTTACACCAGGATTCTATTGATCACAGAAGTGCAGATTAAAGTGTTCAATGAAGCCCATGATGAGGTATTAACCAGCTAAGGGTCCTCCAGGGGCCGCCAGGGACGGCCAGGAATATGCTAGAAGTGTACAGTTATTTCCCCATAATGAAGTGGCACTATGCGAAGGCATGAATCGCTGGCAGGAAGAATAGATCGGAGATGATGAGCTCTTCAAAGTCATTTCTCGCTCACTCATTCAGCCTCATGCCCAGATCCTCTTGCGATTCTTCTGCATTACTTGTCATGAAATGCCAGGATTTACTTAGCCAGCTGATGCAATTTTTATGACCTTATTGCTTTTTCACCATGGTAATAGTTTTGAATCAATTTATCAATCCAGCGGTGCCATCAGACATATTGCCCTGAAGATCAAGTCCAGGTCATTCCATCAATTCACTGCGGTTTACGAAGATAGAGAAAAAAGCCAGGCCGTGTGGGCTATCAACTTCAAATGGCTTAGTAAACACGCTGCTGCTACTTTAACTGCTTCAGTTCTGACTCCAGACCTTTGTGCTTATAAAAATCAACCACCAAGCTTTCCTCCTCTCCCTGCATTTTAATTTCAAACATATTATCTGGGCTACAAATAATCTAGGGAAGAACTGGTGGGGAACTATGTAAGGGTTTCAAACCTGCCATGAAAACCTGGGAAAAGAAAGCAGGTTTTTTAATACATTTTTCACTATTACATTTCTCGCTTTATTCGTTTGTCTGCTGCTTTTTGCGTATTGTCAAGGAACGGCAACATCCTGTGTAAATGGTACAGAAATGAAGGGAGCAGGAGCAAGCAGAAGGAAAGCATAGCTACAGGGACAGATAGCTAGATACTGAGCTTTTCCCTATTAAAAGTGTTGGTCACAGTGTCCAGAAGACATTTCCATTTAGTGGAAGTTTGATAGAGTAGAACCTACATTGCACACTGCAGACATCACTGTGAGTTTTACTGGCATGCAAAGAGTTAGGTTCTGTATGAAACTATGCAGCAAGCATGTCTAAATCACAGTAGAGAAAATCTGACTAGAGGCAGCAGGGAATTGTGTCAGGTTAGAGCCAATACTGGTACTTCCCAAAGACTTTAGGATTAAGGAAATGTTTTTTAACCATTGTACATTTCCTTTAAGTTTTTGTAAAACAAATGCAAGGTCAGTTTCATCCAGTCTGCTCTGTGAACCAATGTCATCCTCCATAATTTCTTGACACACAGTTATCTAGCTTCTTTATATCTCTTATAATACAGAACTACAGAGAACTGCTGTAATTATTTATGAGGAATTCTGCCTTTAGTGCCAGAATTCAGGGTGGTATTCTCTGTGTGTTAGGAGGTGACACATCTTCCTTCACCAGAGTAAGCAGTCCGAGATATAATTCCTATTTTCCCAGTATTTTCATACAGACTCATGAGGGGAGTCACTGGAAGTCTTTCCCTGCCTCACTGCAGCTGTCTAAACTCTACAGACACGTGATTCAGGCACAACTAAAGCCTTTCTAGGTAAGTGATGAAACAAGCTGGAAACCATTCACACAGAAACCATGCATGGTTTCCATATGTCTGGTAATCTGTGCCATAATCTGTACCTTGTTTTCACAAATCTAAGCAACGCCCTGCAATAGGAATAGTACCTGTAGAAACACAGGTTATTGCAACTTGAGACACATGTGTACATGTACAAATGAGACCAAACACATGTGATCTGAGCTGCTCTGCAGCCTGAAAAATCCTCAGGGCCACAGGACCTAAGAACATCTTGAAATCTCCCTACTCCTTATTTATAACAGTAGGTCTATTAACAGCTGTGACTCTTCCTACATGCCTTGTATTGCTTATTCCATTAGGGCAGCACAGTTGCAGTAACATTATAAACCGGATATTGTTCAGGTATATGAAAAGAGCTAGTTGGTACACATGAGGATGTGAGCTGCCAGCTTGGGACTGATGTGGCTATGAGATAGATACAGCACAAGTATATATATGCATGGGGTAAACACAGCTGACTGCTTACAGTGATTGTGGCGGAACAATTTTAAATACATTGGAGAGGTAAAAATAGGTTTTTTGCTGATAATAGGAAAAGCAGGGCCAAAAAGGAACTGGAGACTATGGCTTCAACTGGATGAGGGTTTTCAAACTCAGGTGTCCACTGTCAGTGCCAGTTACTGTATAGAAATATCTTGTTTTAAAGAAGTCCTCCTTGATACACAAGCCTAATAAGTCTAGAGAACAGGAGAGTGAACAGTAAAATGCTGGCTTTTTGGTCCAGCAGGCTCCAAATGTCTCCTTCCATTCTGCAACACACACTTTAGTGTGCAGAATGATCTTGCTGTAAAGGCATAGCCTTTTGGTCTCAGTGCCAAACTTTGAGCTCAAGGCTTCTGGGAGCCCTGCCTTAGCTATATAAACCTAACAGCTGTTCACGTTAGCAAAGCAAGTTTAAATTTATACTTGAAAAAAAAATAGCTGCTCATAAAAAAGAATATGGAACAATGACAACCATGGGAAAAAGGTAATAATTTAAGTAATGAAAAATTAATCAGGGAGTGATACATTATTTTTTTAAGCAAAATGTGTTGCAGTAAGAAGAAAAAAAAAGGCTGTGGCTTTAATTAATTCTGCTTAGCATTAATAGAATAAGGTCAGGCACACCAAAAACTGTTGAATAAAGCAAAAACGTGTGAAAGATATATTCTCTGATGTTACTCATAATGAAGAAGGGTTATCTTGTGGTCAATACAGCACCATTATTTTTAAGTTAGAGGTGCGAGTGCTGAAAATATACAGTGGCCATAACAACTTACCTAACTGGATAGTGAAAAAGGGTTCACATAAAAAGCATATTAATACTCCCATTTGGATGATCACAGTTTATGGCAATTTCTATCTCTGAAACAATCCCAATTTTGTTCAGCCCAAATTAGGGAGCCTCCCCAGCATGAATGAACCACACCATGAATTTGAATTCACAACAAAATGACTAGAATATATGTTTTGGAATAATTTCTTGCTAAAAGCCTATGTGCCAAGAAATGGCTCTTGGCCCAATCATTTTGTGGGTCCACAAAAGTAGAAGCTCTTTGGCAACAACTGTAAACATTTTATTTATAGTCAGAAACAACCTTACATTGTTTTCCTTATGGCACTGTGTGGGACCTATGGAAACAGCAGCTTCCTAAAAAAGGAAAATGCTTTTAAAAAACATGCAAAACCCATGTAAAAAACAAATGGGTTCCCAGATGCTTCAAGTTCCAACTATATTCCTTGTTTGTTCTTGAGCCTGGACTCTCCATAGCATACTTGTAATTGGAAAGGATTTGCCTCCACAAAGTTTAGATGCCTGTGCATCTCATAGATGTCCAGGTTATCTTTTGAATCAATGAAGAAACACTCCTAAATGGTGATTTGTCTAACACCTTTCAGGTGATTGACTTTAATGGTCCCCCCCAGCCAGTCACTAATAGCAGGGAACTCATTCAAAGGCCAGCTGAGAATAATTTGATCATTAGTGTCTGAGCAGAGCTCTTTCAGGCCCTGGAGCTTTAATTGCCCTAAGCCAGCTCACCTGCCCTTTCTCACAATCCAATGGGGCTGGGACTTCTATACAAGCTCAAGACAATAGGTATAACTTTTCTGATGCATCTTATGTTCTTCAGGTGAGTGCCTCGTTAGTGAACGCCTTTTTTTAGGATTGCTGGGCTGTAGCTGGTCTTAGTTGCTGTTACCAGCCTGCTCTGCTCTCTTCTCTGGCTCCTGAATTGCCTGACCCTGCGGTGTGTGCAGCTTTGCTCTTGCTCTTCTAACAGGTATTGCCAAATATGTTGCTAATGTAATTTTATGTTGCATTTGTTATATTAATAAGAGTTAAAGATATTTAGAATATCATAGGCTATATTTGGCTTTGTTGAATTTCTAGAGCTTTTATGGTTTATTTAGGCTTGAGAAGAAGACAATGTAAATAACATTCAAAACATCTGTTTGAGGAATTCTTATACAAAGATCATGCAAGCTACAGCTTTAGTTCAAGTGTCTCTGATAGTCAATATATAATTAGATTGCACTTTTTCAGTCATGCAGAGCACTGCTGGGACTCTCATCCTGTTGTGAAGTTGTTGTACATTCCTTAGACACATTAGTGCAATACCTTTTCTTTACTGAAACTGCTAACAGAGCTTCAGGTGGGAATACAGATTGCATTTATTTGTCAGTGAAGCAAACTGATGCTTTTGCTCATGTGATACTTTTAAACAGTTTCTAAATGGCATTATCACGCTCTGTGTGGTAATTGAAAAGCTTCTTATTGCCTCAATTCAGTTTGACCCAGGAAAGCCCATATTTTTCATCACACCAGCACATAGTCTTCAGGCCCCATGAGAGCCATGAAGATGATCTCCTTTGCTTGTACAGTGTGTCATCTCCCAAGGAAGCTCCACTTCTTGGGAAGGCTAGCTAGAAAATGATGTCATTGATTGTCTACATTAGATTTGATTTCCAGCAGTTTGTGACTGTCCTAAGGGTCTGTTGCTTTGTCTAACTTTGTGCTGTGTTAGGGACTTCCTTACCTTTTATTAACTAAATGTTATGTCTTTGGCAAAATTAACCGAAAACAGGCGCACCTGAATGTACACAGGGACATGCAGCCTGGGAAATGTTCTGGCCACAGGCTCTGTGTGCCCTCACTCAGCCAGAATCTACCCAGTTTCTCTGTGCTCAAGGCTTTGTCCTTTGATGTACCAGTCTTTATTGGTTACCTGCTGCTCAGCCAGTGAGGGCAATGACCAAGATTTCCTTAGACTGAAATACTTGGTCAAAGCTGTGTGCTAATAAATACTACTCGTTCTGAAGGTGTTTATCTTAAAGCATCCTCACAGACTGCTTGCCTGTTTCATAAAGTAAGCATTTTCAGTGTTTTCCTATGATCTTACCTGTTTGATCAGGTTATGGTTATTTACCTTGTAAATAAAATATAATAGCAATGGTCTGCTTATTGATTTGTAGGTGCACCTTTATATTTTGTGTATTTGAATATCATAAGAGGCTTTTCTAAGAACAGGGATGCATGTACCTATGATGCAAATGGGCAAATAGGCCTGTGCATCAATTGCCTTGGCCATGAAGGCTATTTAAGTTCCTAAAAGAGCAGTCAGTTTTGGTATTACAAGAAAGTGAAAGCCACCCACTCAATTAAATAAATAATCTTCCTGATGGGAGAATGCCTGGGTGTTATTTTGTTTGTGTGCTTTGGGTAGGGTGATGTTGTTTTTGTTTGTTTGGGATTTTTACTCCCTTGACATTTTCCTCCTGCTTAGAAAGATCATAAGCAGTTATTCAGAGAAATTGTTATCTCTGATTTTGTTGCTTATACTTCTGGCTCTTTTGGATGAGTTTAGTAGAGTATTAGGTGGGATCTCTTCATAGTTCAGCTACAATTTCAAATCTGATTTTGAAGTGATTTTTTTTTTTAAGTCCAGATGTTGCTAAGTAGTGGTGTCCCATTGCAAATTTTCTAATGCTATGTGTTTCCTTAATGCTGCAGTAAAAACGTGGATTTGAAGAGCAATGGTAAACTCAGATTTCAGTTTTCAGAAAATAAGCATGCATTTTTTAAGGAAAAGCTTCAAAGCTAAATAATTGCTGGGTTTTGGTTGTTGGTTTAATTTTTGGGTTTTGTGGGTTTTTTTTGGGGGGGGTGGGTTTTTTTGTTTTCTATAAGGCTTGAAAAAAAAGAGGAAGGACAGAAACTATTTTTCTACTATTTTAACCCCTCGTGCTTCTTTTTGTATAGACATTTGGGTTTGAATTTTGCAGTTGAGCAAAATTGAGAGCAATTTGAGACTTTATTATTAATATTCATCTTTGAGTGACTTGCTGAGAATCAAGTGGATTATCTCCTGTGGAATGGCTTGTGAACCATGGATTTTGCAGCACAGCTGACCTCCTCTTCTAATTCACTGCTTGGGTTTTTTTGATTAACTTATGCTTGTGTAGAGTCTTTGATTAGGGAATGGACCTTAAGTGTTTGCATATTGACTGGAGCATCTTAAACCCATATTGTTTTGCTCTTTAAATGGGGGCTGTATTAAACCAGCTTCTTGGGTAGCTCAGTTAGTGTTTAATACTGCGAAGGCCCTTCTTCTAACATAGATGTAAGGAAAGATAGCTACCTGTGCAGGTGCTGACCCCTCTAATAATCTATTGTGAAAACAGATATTATCCTCCCTTCTAAGAAGCAGAGGAAATAAGGAGGTAGTGGAACTCAATGCGATCTCTCACCTTTGCTCCAAAGAGAAGGTAGGAAGGCCAAGGAAGCTTTAAGTAAGTTGTATAAATTGACTAAACCCAGCAGAGTAAGAGGCTGCTTCGATTTACAGATTAATTTCTTCTAAGAGTTTGGGGTTATCTCAGACGTACAACGGGTTTTCTCTTCCCTGTGCTTGTTGCCTATTTCTGCCTATCCTTGAGGCTTACGCATCTGTATTATCCTCCAGCTTATTTTTTATGTCAGACCTCTGAAAATGAGCCTGGTGCTCATCAATATTTTTATTTACAATGTCAGCTGCATCATCATTGAATATATTTATCTTCAGAAAGCAAAAGACTGTTTCCTGGACAGTGCTTATAGGTTTTGACTCTATAATGCTACAGGCTCAACAAAACCTAATAGTTCCTGCCACTGGTGAGGAGATCCTACCCTATAAACACACAATGAACAGAAAGCAGCACTGTTTGTAACTATGCTCTGCTTCTTAAAGCAATGGCAAAAAAACATCCCAAATGGTAAAATTGATTTTACTGAGCTCTACCTAGTGAGGCCCTTCTCTTATTCTATAGTAAATAGGTTGCCATTGGCTATGTGATTAGGAGTGCTCTCAATGATATTCAGTGTGATTTCCCACCCCCAATTTAATTCATTCACTGAATCCACAATTCAGTATTTCTGATGTCAGACTTAATTCCCATAGAGGCCATTGTGGCCTCAAAAGCATCGAACTGTGGCCTTACTGAATGAATCAGGTGGGAGAAATGGGGATAATAATCGAGAATGAAAGTGTGTATTTATACAGGGATCATCGTAATTGATAATAGCTGAAAGGCAAATGCAGAAGAAATACATAAAGGTTTTAATGAGGATTTGGAGCAGCAGTTCTCTAACCACGCTGCAGGAGTAATTACTCATCAGAGCTAGAACTTGGGGATTATGGTAACATGGTTTTGTGAAAACTAACAGAACTCTCTGAAAAAAACCCAACCCACCCCTTTAATCAGTGTTTCCCTTTGACAGCAGGTGCTTTAGCCCTGCCAGGACATTTTTACTATGAAGTCAGTTCAGCATCAAAGATCTAAATGATGCATAGTATTTAATGGCTAGCTCTGTGGTTTAAATGTTATGACTGATCGGGGCAGAAGAAATGCCTTTTCATTCCACTGTGATAGTACAGGAAGGTCTCATGTTGTGTGGAAAGAAATGACCTTCTTTTTATACCCTTTCCTCTTCACCACACATCTAAAGTTTTTCCCCCTACTGTTAACACAGTTTAGTCTAAACAATAAGCACCATAGGCAGGCTGTACAAAGATCAGTCCAGTTCCCATGTTTATTAGCCTGGGAGATCTGGGCTTTCCTTGGAGAGAAAGGAGGCATCAGCAGCCTTCAACCTTCAGGAGTCTGCCTACTCTAACAAATATCCCAGTGGTGGTATCGAGCTGTGTGGTTTCAAACTTTGTCTTTCTTCTTGGACTAGCTGAAAGGAGCAGATGGCAGAAATTTTTCTTTCCATGTAAGCCAGGTCTCAGACTTGGGCTAAACTAAAGCTTGAACGTTGGACTGTGGGTCATTGTGCCCTCTGGGCATGCAGAAGAGATGCAGCCAAACATTTAAGTACACAAGAAGTGTTATGAACATCCAGGATAAGTGAGAACTCATCTGTGTGCTCTTGCGAAATACTGAGTCTACTTGGCACAAATATTCCTGTATGATATGTTGAGAACCTGTCTCTTGGTGATGTAGCACATCACTTCCTTGACTGTGTAGATATGCTGATCTGGCTGGTGTAGGGTCAGTCTGTGATAGAGGCTGGTAGAGCAATTGGATTACCATGGGATTGATATGTATTTCTTTTTTTTCATCTTTTATTTCTAAAACTTCTAATAGGAATGCACGTGGTAGAACTCTGTTTATGTGTGGGGCCTACAGTAAGAGGGGTGTTTGTTTGAATTAGTCTAAGCAGGAAAGATTCATGTTTAAAATCAAACATCTGGGTATGACCAAGACGACATTTCCTAACAGAAGATTCCGTGTTAAATGTATATATTTATAAATACTGAGGAAAATAGGACATGTGTAGATCTAACTCTACTGGATATTTATGAAGTGTCATGGTTTTCTTTGGACAGAGGTTTGGTGATTATCAACACTAGAGCCATTTATTAAGTTTGAAAGTAAATCAATAACAAATTGGAATTCTATTTATTTTGTGATCACTTTCCTGCACCTGACATGCCAATAAGGTGTAGCAGAACACACCTGCAGGACTGTCACAAATACCAGATATGAGACACACATACACACTTTCCACAGTTGCTTTCATGAAATAGACTGCTAAAATAAGGAATTTTCAGAGGAGAATGAGGAGGAGACTCCCAACAGAAAGGAAAATCCAGTGCAAGATGTAGGCCTCAGCTGATGGATGCCAATGCAAATGGAAGCTCTGTGGTAAGGTACTTGTGTGGTCTGCTTAATAATCCTGTTTTAAATGCCTTGAAGGTTTTGCAAGTACTGGGAATGACATTTGCTTCTTATTGTTTTGTTATTTTTGAAAGCTGCTGAATACGTAGAGTGCTTCCCCAAACTAAAAGCAGCGTTCTGCTCTCGAATTGCTGTCAATGATCATCACAGTAATAAAGACCACATCAGAAAATAATGACACCAAAAATTGAAACCTGTTTGTTCTTACTAGCAAGTTACACAGTACACCAGTTACACTTTTGCTGTACAGGTGGAACAAAGAAAGTGATTTGAGAAGATGGGCCTCTGAGGGCAGCTCTTGCTTGGGCACATTGTGCTTCTTTGAGGATGGCTTGTCCCCAGGTAGTATGTGTAAATTTTGTGGGAGATTAATACTGTTGGGCTCAGTATAGATATATCTTTCCATTCCTGTAGTTTTGCACAGTATCACCATGATGCTGTGGCAGGCAAGGATTGACATTGTGATTCCCCTGGAGACAGGGGCATGATCTTATCACAAACTATGGACACGGCTTCAGCTGGGCTCATGAAATGTGTGCTGTGCTTGTGAATGCATAAGAGTTAACGCTCCTTGTTACATAACAAAAAAAGGGAAAGAAAATAAAGCTGTAATACTTGCAGCCTATTGCAAGCTGCTTTGGGATTTGTGGCAACAGTTTGAACAAAGGTTTTGTGTGCAATAGAAGGATTCAGGTTCAGTAATTGAAACCTACCACTGGGCCTGAAAGGATTGAGCCAAAATCTAAGATCCTGATCTCTACAGATACTGCTGTAGCATCCAAACACAAATTCCTTGGCACAGATCCATGTGAGTGTTCACTAAAAAAGCTAGGAAATATTTCATAGTCTTAATAATACTACTCTAATTAAAAACAAAGCTGAAGAGTCCAGGCACAGAGAAAAGACTAATTGCCTGGAAGCAGTTAAGAAAGCGTAATGATCCTGAAACAATCCATCTAGAGGAATCACTGTCCTTCAACCTTTGATCATGCTGCTGCTGGTCAGCAGGCAGAGTGGTGGGCTGTATTTGTGAGTTTTGTGGTCTGACTTTGTCACTGTGAACTGGAAGCTGCCAGATGAACTGTATTTTGTTTCACTGAGCTGCTTAAGGAGAGGTCTGGTGTGCTGCATATAGACCACTGCTAAGGTGATGATTCAACATGAGAATGGGTGGTCCTCCTTTCTCGTTTGAGAACTTCCTGCTTAGGAAGTGGAAGATGAGTCTGATGTCATCAATATGGTGACCCTTGTGCCTGATGGTCAGTGATATTGAGTGAGGGGATCCCGAAGTTGAAAGCTAGACATGGCTATTCAGTGGAAATGTATGTGGCAGTGATGTACACAGCTGAGTTCAGATTGTGTATGTACTCAGGTGCAATGTGAATCTCATTAGCTACACAGTGGTATTACCCATGTTATTTAAAGTGGCTTTGTAACTGTACTGCAATCATGAAGTGGCATAGGGTTTAAATGTATCTAGAATAATAACACTGGATGTGTATAACAGCATATATGATTTCCAGTAGAGAAGAAAACTCAGTACTGTCACTTGATGCTACAATGGGCAATGAGAACTGCCGTCAGGACTAATGCCATCGTGTGTACTTACTTTTCTCAGTGCTAAGGGAGGCTGAATCTTTACCTGAATGGAAAAAAATGGCTGGGGAGAGTTTGTTGGGAAAGCAAACTAACAACCTGTTACCAATGGATTTGTCTTCTGTGGTTGAGGTGCTGGTAAACTCTCTCATGCCCAAGAACTGATCTGATGTTGTGAAGTTTATTTGGCAAGAGGATGGTGTCAGTCATGTAAGCAACGTGCTCAGTTAGCCTTAGTCTTGCCTGGTGAGGATTCTGTAGTTAGGCATTGTATTAAAGCACACTTCCAGCTGTAACTGTGTCGCCTTTGTAAGCATTGGCTGGTGGGCAGGAGGGTGACAGGCTCTAACTTTACCTGAGGAATAAGCTGATGCTTCTCAGCCAACAATTGCGAAGACTTTAATGGGAATGCTGGCTCATTGAGAAGTACATGACTGGGTGCTCTGCCATAAGAGCTGTGATGAGGTGCTCTGTTCGCCCCACCCTCTTGCAAGCCAGAGTTGTATTTGTTAAAGGAAGAATGGGTAAAGGGTTTCCTTCTCTGCCAAAGTTGCCATGTTGGAAGAGTACAGCACATAGTGAAATATGAAAATACAAATAGCTCAGAGCCAGCAAAGCATTTAGTTGAAAATGAACTAAAAATAAATATTCTCCTGTAGAGCAAGCAGGATATGTTCTGGACCTGTCTTTCCTGTGACCTACAGGATTTTAAGAGAAGAGCTTCAGGATTTTATTGGCATTGCCACTATTAGACGAACTTTTCTTTCCCTTCTCCCCCGACTGGGGTCAGCTTTAAAGAGAGCATTAAGTGAATGGCTAATGGAATTAAGGGTATAATAATAGAAGGATATAGTGAGACAATTGTATTAACAAGAAATAAATCATGTTGAGTGTAAGGTAAGTGTTTTTTAATTGATTGATGGGAAGGATGCTCCATAGGTTTTTTTGAGGTCTAACAGCCACTTGCCTTCCCATCTTCAGTAAAAAGCCAAAAGGGAAAAAGAGATAAGAAAATTATGCAGCGGGGAGATAAATTATTCAGAGAAGATGGCCATTTTGTGCTGACATCACTAATGTGAAAAAGCATTAAATCTTTGACACAAGCTGCATTCCTCAGAGGTTGTGGTGGCTGGAAGGAGGTATTATGAGATTACAGCTAGAACACTACTTCAACCTCCCTGGATGCTTTAAGTGGCTTTCCAAGGTGATCTAGCAAGTAAAGACTCAGCAAGGACTGTAGGTACTCTGACTTTTTATTTATTTATTTATATTTTTCAAGTGACTTCATCTCTAGTGAGCACAGCCTCGGTGTTCTATGTAATATGTCTGGAGATGCAGGTAGTTTACTCAGTGGTTTATAGACTCGCAGAATAGTTAGGGTTGGAAAGGACCTTAAGATCATCTAGCTCCAACCCCCCTGCCATGGGCAAGGACACCTCACACTGGACCGTGTCGCCCAAGGCTCTGTCCAGCCTGACCTTTAGTACTGCCAGGGATGGAGCATTCGTCACTTCTCTGGGCAACCCATTCCAGTGCCTCACCACCCTCACAATAAAGAGCTTTTTTCTTATTTCTAACCTGAACTTCTCCTGTTTAAGTTTTAACCCATTACCCTTTGTCCTATCACTACAGTTTCTAATGAATAGTCCCTCCCCAGCATCCTTGTAGGCTCCCTTCAGATACTGGAAGGCTGCTATGAGGTCTCCACACAGCCTTCTATTCTCCAGGCTGAACAGCTCCAACTTTCTCATCCTGTGTTCATAAAGGAGATGTGCCAGGCCTGTCACTATGCTTGTGGCCCTCCTCTGAACTTGTTCCAACAGTTCCATGTCCTTTTTATGTTGACACCAGAAAAATGAAAGCATATGGAAGCTGTTGGCTATTTTAAGTGTGGAGCTTAAATCTTGTGTGTACATAACTTCACTGAAAAAAGGGGAGATGGGCATGTTAAGTGTAAAGTGAAGCTTTTGGGCCAAATCTTCACGCTCTGTAAATCATCTGATTTTACAAATAGAAGCATGGTGCCAAGTTTGCACTTTTTCAGGACCTGCTTTTTTTCAGTCAGGAGGAACAAAAATTAAGTCCTAGGCTGATGTGATACAACTGAAGTAAAAACGTGAAAAGGCAGTTAAGGATGGCTACTAGATACTAGAGTATATCTATAGGGTATGTGAGGGAAGGTAGAGAGGTTGAGAGCTAATTTCATTGGCTTTTTTCTTTTTTTTTCTTAGTTGAGAACTTTTAAGCACTGCAATTAAAGTGCCTTTCATTGTCAATAATTCAGCAGGACCCTCTTTGTGATGCAGGATCTTAAATCTCACCTCATTTGGTTCCTCAGGACTTTAATCAGCTCTCTCCCCAACAATTCCCCCACCTATCCTGTGCCTCTGTTGCAGCTGGCAGTCTGCACTAGCAGAGATGTATGTGTGAAAGCTTGTCTCTGCTGGTGGGCAGCATGGAGAGACCACTTCAGCAGCCTCATTGCTTATGTGGTGTGCTCTCATACTTTTCTATCAGAAAGGCTGTAGTGGCAGAGAAGGCTACTACATAGAGCAGTACTCGCTTCATTACTCACTTCATTAGAAAGAAAGAATTTCATAGACTTTGAGAAAGATTTTTGAAGTCTTAATGCTGTGGAAACCATAGGAAACTTCAGTGCATATGTCAATGAATTTAGGGTCACTGTATTTTTCACACAGAAGTTTAAGAAGGTGTGGTGACCTATTGAACTGCACAGAGATGGTCAGCATCAAATAGAGTTAACTCCTGGCTTTTTTCACCACTTAGACCACAGGTCTCACATACAACCCTTTAATGAGCATTAACAATTGAGTTAATGGGTCCCTTAGAGTTCAAAACTCTGGATCATTCTCACTGGGCAACTTGAATGTAGCTGTGGAGTTGCTGTTTGCCACTGACCTGAATTACATGTGCACACGCACTGTTTTCAAGTGAAGAAACAAACTTGTGTAGGTTGTTGTTTGTATAGCTCTCCAATAAAGGAAATAAAAATGTTACCAAACAGCTTGGTAAAATGCAATCAAAATCACACTTAGAACTCTAAATATATATTTTTATTTTTGTTTTGGAAGGCAGTATATTGTTCTACAGGTAATTTTCCAGCAATAGACACTAAACCTGCTAAGTAAGCAGTTTTGGATATTGCTGTTGTCCCTGAAAAGAGGGATCGGCTGTGGTGTTGCGGTCCTGCAGCTTTAGAACTCCCTAAATGCTTGTCTTTGCATTAGTGGTGTTCTGTGGTCAGCCTGTCATTGACTTGTCAGTAGCCGATCACACCAATTTTGGACCATACTGTGGTGTCATTTGCTGTAAATTAATTTACTTTTGCCATTAACTACAGACAGTATGCGGTCAATTCAATTTTGTCCATTAAAGACAATAACCTTAGCCAAGCTCTTTGATGCTATTCTTAGTTCACCCCTTGGGACTACTCTACTTACATCTCCAGAGGTACTGGTAAATTTATATTATCATTCCTTGTCTAATATTCATGATTTGTTGGCTTTGCTTTAATACATAGACAGTTAAGTCTATATGCAACGATTCTTGCACAGAGTAATCTCAGATGTGAAAGTTCTGGGTGGAGAAAGCAGAGTGCAGTGGAAATGAAATTGCAGGGATATATATCCTCTTGCACAGGAGAAAACTTAAGCTGTGTATGCAAAGTAGCAGATGGGTGAAGATAGCCTGGGACATCTGTCTACCAATGTGCTGTGGAGTATTTTCTATCCCTCTGAAGCATAAATGCTTCAAAGCCTAGCCTGCTATGGAAAGAGGATATGATTGTGTATAGAAATTGTTGTCTGATTTGGAAAGAGATCATCTTTGTTTTCTTGCTCACAGGCTGACAAAGATGACTAATTTTACCACAAAATATGGTGGGGTTTCCTGGGTTGTTTGGCACATTCTTAGAGTATCCTATAAGCTGTATATGTATTTAGATGCTCTACTGATGGGGATTATACTGCAAATAACTTTGTAAACACCTTGTTTAAAGGATACTTATTATAACAATAAAAAATCAAGATGCATGTGGTTTGTGACTCTTCTATGATTTTATCAGATATGGGAGAATCTTCCAACCTGTTTACTTTGGTTCCTTTTATATGCAAAGATGGCTGGCAGAAAGAAGGAAATAGAGAAACTGAAATTTCTTTGTGTCCTGTCCATCTTTACTCATCTAGACTCAGGTTCTCCTATAAATCATCATACCCAGGTTCCCTACAAGTTGTTTCCTCTCGCTCCTCTGACATGATGAAAAAAGGTGTGTTATTGCTTGGGTAGAACTAGAGATTGAGTGTTACATATCTTTGTGATTGTCTATGACTTATCTTGAATAGCCAAGTGTTTGGTTTTGGTCTTACAAAGCAGTGTCAGTGCCTTCTGTATATTAGCTGTTGATAGTGTGTACATATAGTAGGTACTTTCAGAAGTTATGTTTTCCACTAGTAATTTAGAGAACTAGGAACTGTATTGAATAGTACATAACTTCTTGTGGTAATATGTTCACTTTTTCTTCTGCTTGTCCAGTTCAATGAAGAAATGGGTTTGGCTCAGACCTCTTTGTAACAATGTTAGTTTTATCTTTATAAGACCTTGTTATTTAAAAGCTGGATCAAACACTGGCTTGCTTAATGAAAAATCCCAGTTAAATGGAAGGCACTTATGACTTTGCAGTTTGGACTCTAAAAGGGAGGAAGATGCATACAAGTTAATATGGAAGTAGCATTTGTGCAGGATGCTACTCTTCCTCCCAAGAGCACACTTGTGCTACTCTGTATGTGCTGTAGAAACATTGTGCAATACTTGCTGGTTTTTGGTTGTTTGTGTAGAATTAAAAGATGATATGAAGTATTATGCATTAGTAGTGCTGTACAGTTTTGGACAGACAGAACAGAAAGATCCCATTTTCCAGCTGGGAGGTCTCAGCACACAGGGGAGTGGAGTAAAGCACCATAGTGCTGGAGAATATGGCAAAGTCTGAACTATCAATCTCTGAAAAACAGGAAAGCAAAACTGATTTATGTGATGCCTTGGCCAACACAAGGAACAGAGGCTGCATGCTAATCGAGAAACTTGAATAGGTAAGAGACGATTGGAAAAATATCTCCCTTTCTTTGGGTTAATGCAGTATGTTAGCCTTTCACCCCTTGAGACAGTAGGATCAATTCAGGTTTGGGTCACAAGTGGAAATGATGTTAGTGAGCTCAGGCTAATCTCCAGTGGACATTTGTCTACATTATGAAGTCATTGTGCGATATGGTAGGAATGGCCAGCAGTGATTTCAGGGAGGCTGGGGCAGTCAAGACAGCCTGAGCAGTTGTACTTAGAAATAGGTGTTATCTTTGTCCTGTTCAAAGCTGATTTTTCCCAGGTATTTTGTCTTATTGCTATGTCAAAAACCCCCTGAACAAACACTTGAACTTGCAGTAAGGTCTACCGTAGTGCTGTCCAAAACAAAGCTTCTCTTGAAATTACTGCTATGGCTGAAATCTGACCAGTATGCACTCTAAATGCTTAAGCAAGTACTGGTGGAAGGTAATACTGGCTTTCAAAATACTACAACTTCTACCACTGATAGTTACTTCAAAGCATAGGGCTCTTGACAAATAGAAATCTGAAAACAGTGCTGTCTCCAGGGAACCAGTACCTGAGGTATAAAACTGTAGTGGCGACAGAAAAGTCATAATGTCGGGGCTTGGCATGTCATGGTGGTTAAAGGGCATTGTCCTGAAGTACATCAGCCGCTGAGACCACTGTTACCATTTGTGGAGCTGAAGAAGAAGAGTGGACAGGGCAAAATTATGGTGTGAGATCAAGTTTTCATGAAGTGTTGTGGTGGATGTGTGAGATGATTTGAACAGGTGATACTTTTCAGGGAGTAGGATGGACAAAAGAAGAGGCTGTGGGAGATAAGAGGGTAAATAATAACTTTGAATTTTTAATCAGAGGAAGTAGAGGTGTAAATGTTGTACAAATGAGCAAGGGGTGGATCAGAAGATTAATAGATGACAATCTTTGATAGACTCCAAAGGGGTTTGTTGTTCATGTTGGTGGGTCTGAGATGGAAAATAAATACCTTGGTTTTGCATTCTAGCAATTGCCAATTCAGGGTGGAAGTTGTGGGCAGCTAAGGTAAAGAGATGAGTTAGTAGCTTCCTCAGTCTCCTGGCATGGCTTTTTCTTACTTAAACGTTTAAAGCAAAGTGATCTCAATGTTGCTGTCTCTCTTGGTTTGAATGTGAGTAAGTGCAAAGTTAAACAAAAGGGGGAAGGAAGAAAAAGAATGTCAATGCTGTGCAGAGCTGAAATGTGGCTGTAATCTGCTCAATTTCTAAGCTTTAAATTCACCCATTCCTTGAATTAGCTATAGGAATTGCTTCTTGCACCTTGCCTCAAAACCCAGTTGCGGCTATTGCATCTTTCCTGGGGTCTTTTTGTTTGTTAACTACTTCACAAAACCTTAGAAATAAGTTGTCCTCCCAGGCTGAAGAGCCATGGTGTCTTGAAAATGTGTTTGCTGCTGTGTTAAATTGTGTAGTTCCTGCCCTTTTGATTCCTCCTGCATGAGGACTGAAGTGAGAGTGCAGTGGGCAGCCCAGCAGCAGGAGAGGATTGGACAGTGCATGATGGCTGTTTTTGTGCTAATCGCATAAAGATTGTAGACCGTACCACCAGTACACAGTTGGGTCTCGTAGTCATGTAGCCGACTCACCATGGGCTGACTTTGTAGGCATAACTGCCATATGCAGCTGGCCAGCAGCTGCCTGGCCCCTAGGTGGGACATAAAACTTAATCTCAGGGTAGTTTCCCTGCAGTGTTTTGCACACTATTAATTTGCAATGGATTTAGGTTTTCTTTTCCCCTTAATTTGAGAAGCTTCCGTTTTCTTTCAGATGATAGCAGTGATTATCTCCCAGTGCAGAGCAAAAGACTGGATCCCCTGCGTTAAACATCAGCGCCTGGAGTTTATTTGCAGAGTATTACCCCAGTGGGGACATGTGGCTGTTCTTGCTGGCAGGAGCCATGTATTTGGTCAGTGTTTCAGAGCCCTGGCTTTGCAACTTGATAGTGCTTGGGATTATTAGATTAATGGCAGGGTGTAGTGTGCATCAGGACTTGCTTGATATCGGGCATCCTGATGAGGAAGATATGCAGATTGAAGGTTTAGGAAGAAGAGCTACAATTCATCACACTCCTCAAATGGTGAGTGGGATAGAAGTAATTGAGATCTTGGAACTGGGGCATGCTGTTGGCTCCTGTTGGGTGTTCAAGGCCCCTCTGTTTTGGAAAAATACAGAAAGCCATTGCTTATTTCCACCATTCTTTGCTGTCTTCTCAGTGTGATATCGGCATATATTCAGGCAGCTGACACCCACAAGCCTTAATTCAGGTGTTAGTGAGACAAGTGTCTATAAACACCAGTTTAAAAGTGGTTATGGAGATTTGCTTAGCTTAATCCAGTACATAGAATGAGTGTGAATGACAAGGCTCATATGTCTAAACTGGTGAGGCTATCCAACAGAAAGCAGTGGAGGGGATTGATATAATTTAAATAAATTGTTACTGATGTGCATATACAGGCTTTGGAGTGGCCAAAATGGGATAAAACCGACTGATCTTGGGGAGAAAAGCCTGCTTCTCAAGACTTCTCTCCTATATACCGCAATAATGGTAACTAATTTTCTAAATGATAGGTCATGAAGGTCATGCAAATTGTTGGTTGGCAAATGACTTCCAGTAAGTACTTGTGCAAGATGTTTTCTTGAAGGCTCTAAATCTTATTCCCTGGTTGTCGTTTCCACTAAATACAGAGTAACCACTCCTGGTCCAGGAAATGACTAATCCAAGTACTAACAGAAGTTGAGAGAATATTCCAGGGAGAAGCCCCAGTATACTTTTAATTTTCTTCATGCTATTCCCTAAACATCATCTATGGACTACTATGGAGACAGGATCCTGGGCTAGGCAGACCTGGATTGGATGCAGTAAGGCTGTTTTTACAGTTCCAGTGTATGTGCTACTTACATACTGCTCAGACAAGGCTTCACTGAGCAAAGCCTGCCAGGTAGCTTTCATGAGGTCCCTGTAATTCACTGTGACTTTTGGTGATGTGGGTTGTGGTCTGCTTGCTGGAGTTCTTGCAGGCCATTTTCCCCTAGTCATTCTGTTTACCCACACCAAAAGGAGCAGGGGGGAGCATCAAGAGCTTTGAACTCTGCCTTGGAAAGACAGGAAGCATTGTTTCCTGTGGTCTGGGGTGTCCAGCTAGAGCAAGTTTGGGGCAGAGTACAGATTGAAGATTGCCATCGAGTACCCCTGTTACCCTTCCACATGCAAAGGCAGCAATGACAATGTGATCCCTAAATCTTAAAAGTAAGTGCTAGGGTCAGACACTCCCTGCTTAAAACAGTAGTTTCTGGAAATTGAGCGTGTCCAGGATGTTCAATTATGCCGCAAGTCTTAGGGTTATTTTGTGTGCTTTCTTCCTGATATAACACTTGGAAATTTGCACTGAAGATGTTGAGCCTACAAAATAGCTTGTGTACATTACAAATAGCATGAGTTGGATCATAATGACATGTCTAATGGCCCTTTTGGTTTTCTCAGAGAAGGAGGGGTTTGCATTGGAAAGGAGCAGTGCTATTAATTGCATGGTTTGCTGCTCAAACTTAGAGCAAGCTTTCATCTAGGCAGCTGAGATAGATAAGAGTCTACCATGCATTTATCTCTTTTTCACATACGTAGAGCCAAGAGCAAGAAAAAAAAAAACTTTTAAAAGCTGTGAAGAGCTATATTATCAATGAAGCATATGTTATGAAAACATATGGATTGGAAAGTAACATCGTTGAGCTGAAAGGAAAAGGTGCCCTGCTGGGAGGGAGCTAGCAATAGTGCATCAGAGATGTAATAACCAAATTTAAATGTATTTGGTCTCTCAAGCTGCCAGCAGAACTTTGTCCTTGCTGCCTTCTTCCCTCGAGTCACGTTGTGTTGTGGACTTGTGGGAAGATGCTGTTCTTTGTCCAGAGAGTTTCAGGTTCTGTTTCAGGTGTCATTTCCTGTAGTGGGAAGTAAGCTATCCATGCATGAAAGGCTGCACTCCAGGTGATGGCTGCAGTTAAATGCCCTGGAGTGTGCAGCTGGATGCTAGGTCAGTGAGTGCTGCTGCATTGCTGGGGACCCATGGGCATGTTCTGGGCTGTGTGTGTCAGTTCTGATATTTGGGAGATGTCTGCTTTTGCTGCAGCTATTGCATGCCATTGGATGACTCCATTTACTGCTTGGTTTACTTCCTCTGCCTATAAAGAGGAAGTGATAGTGTGTATTTGATCCTATTTTCTTACAGAAACATATATTTCAGAATCCACTTGTGTAGGTGAGGGCTGTGTAATTAAAAGATGAGATGAAAAAAAGATCTGTATAAAGTTACTGAGCTGCAAGCTAGAATTCTTGAGGAGAATTTTTGTCTTTACACTTGGATGCTCACCCAAAGCAAACCATTACAGCTTTACCTGTAGTTAATGGAAGTTCAGTTCAGACTTTGTCCTAATAGTATTTGGATACCAGAAAGAAAATGAGAAACTTCTAGTCTAGTTATACAATTATTGCAGCTTGGATTCTGCTGATACTCTTTTATAGGTTGGTAATGTTTTACTTGAAATACTGGGATGATGGTCACAGACTTGCTGGTAACACAAAATTTCTCCGTTGGAGGCTGGCAGATGAAAATCCAGAGACCAAGATTTCAATGTATTGAGGGAGCTTCCAGTAGACTTTGAGTGAAGTTGAGGCACTGCAGAAAGTGGGAAGAATAATTTTGTTGGGGTTTTTTTCCCCTAAATTTTTACAGGGCCCTGTGGAGCCTGGCCTCCTTGAAGCAAAACAAATAACCATCAGCCTGTTGAGACTCTAGAGTTAAAATGACCACAAACTTTGTTACTGTGAAAGCTGCCAACTTAAAGCTTTAGAATACTGCAGAGAAAACAAGATAACCAAAACTTGTTTAAAGAGTCGTTCAAACCCAATGGAAAGGCTTGACCAGATCAGCTGAAAGTTAATAATTGTCTCCATTGCATTGCTGAGTTAGGAAAGGGCCAACACAAGGCTTCAATCTTGTCTTTGCTTCCTATTGCAGTTGTATTCTGGAGCTGCCAGGGAGAAGCACGTCTGCTTTTCCCTACTGTAGTCTTTACTTTTGCTTAGACTGATCTGCTTTTGGGCAAATAATATGATCCAGCTCCCTGCTGATTCTATTGAAAGCTGCTTTGTGCAAATGGTTGTGGGCTTTTGGCTGTCTGATCCTCCCCACATGAGTGGCTGCACAGCGCCAAGAGATAAGATACTTGGTTCAGCAGAGGGGGACATTATGAATTGCTTTTCCAAGTCAAGCAGATCAGGCAAGTGGGCACTGTGGCTTCTCTCCCAAGTGGTGGCTGGCTTGACTTGTGCATGTTTATTCCATAAAAGTCAGATGCTTTCATATCACTTACTTCTATGTCACTACCTTAGCATCTGTTTGAATATGTAAATAAGATTTCTGGTAATTATTGTAAGGGATTCCTGAGTTAGAAGAGCTGGGTGCTGCTAGTACGAAGTAGTCATAAGTGAGCAAGAAACATGGGTTGCCCCTAGCATTGTTTTTTGAGTTTCTCTGTGAACCAGTGTAGCTGCCCTGAATGAAAACTGCAGGAAAACAGATCTTTGTGTTACAGAGATGCAACACCTGCATTCGTGGTATCTTGGGTAAACTTTTTTTGATCAGTGCCTCTTCCCAACTGGCTTCACTCCTCCCCTTGCACTCATGCAGCCCCATGCTCCCGTGATCCACTGTGCATCCACCCCAGCTATTATAAGCAGTACAAACAAATGACAAATCTCTGGGTGCAGGAAAGTAACAAGAGGCTGATCAGTAGCTTTAGTTATCTTTCCTTCATGTTTATTGCAGTCTGCTGCAGTTATTTCAAAGGCACTGACATTGATCGACAGCTTCTATTAAGGCCTATCCAAGGCAGCTGGATTGAACAGATACATTAAATAAAGCAGTTATTGCTTTTCATTGCCTTTCCGTAAAATATCACTGCTAAATAGCTTCTGCCATCAGATGCAGTTAGGTACATGGTTTTAATTTGAGGGACTGCTTTATAACACTGCACAATTGACACTGGTCTTTGTTTCCACTACAATAATGATTGTGTACATCCTGGAGAATTGATGAGCTGTCTTCTGAGGGGGGGAGAGGGAAGCTGTGGTGGGGGGGGCAGCTGCTTTGTTGCTCTCGCTCTTTTTTATACTTGCCATGCTTGTCAGTTGTTTGCAGCGCAGACAGAAATAATGTCAAGCAGGGCCCCTTATCTCAGGATGTTGTAATGTAGCTGCTGTAAGCCCTTGCCTGGAGACGAGATAAGAGCAACCGTACAAGCTTGTGGGGGAGTGAGGAGGGGGGCCAGCAGTGCCATTGCTGGGACAACAATGGCAGAGCTGTCACTTGCACATTATGACTCTTTCTGGTGCCAAGGAAAGATATGTATGCTGAGTGGTGAATAACAAGCACGAAAATAAAAGTCTAGAATGTTCATCTAATAATGATGTATTTGTAACAGGATTATACTGCCCAATGATATTCTTTCTTTATCTCCTCACTAAATGGTAGGGCAGCTGTGTGCTTTGGCAAGGCATGATGTCCTTTCTTTTGTGTGCTGCATATTAATCCTGTATTGAAGTAATTAAATGTGTGCTTAATGGCAATGAGCTGGCAGAATGAACGTACAATTGAATTAGCAGTTATGATGGGGACCATGCTACAAGATGAACTAAATGCAATTACTGTAGGCATTTTTCTCCAAGTCGAATCTGGCTACATGACACGACTTAATTACAGGTTGTTAGACACACTGTCTGATCTCATAAGGGTGCATGTGGAGGCACAGCTTCAAGCTCTGTCATGTAACACATGCACGGGCACCCATGTACTAAGAGATTTAGCGTGGCAAAAGCATCAGTGTGGATTCTTGACATTGCTGCAGGCAGCTCTCAGTTGTGATGGGAAACAGATTTAAAACCAGGCAAAAACAAAAAAGGAAAGTCGGTGCTCTGCTGCTGGGAATCTGGTGTGGTCTTTGACCAGCTCTGTGCTATCTGGTGACCACTACCCTTTTTAGGGGGGATACACACTCTTCCTAGAGGAGAAGGTGGATGAAGAGCAGGTAGTAGAGTCTTTGGTGGCATCAAAGATGTGCCTCTTCTCTCAGCATATGTGTCCCTAGTCAAACTCTGCTCTCAGCAGAATTCCAGATCAACTTGTCTGACCCCAGCTGGACATCTCTAGCAGGAACAGAGGTGGAGACTTGATTTCTGAAAACATTTTGGAAACAAAAAGGAAAAAAGCAAAAACCTGTGGAGTTTTTAATTTGCAATGTGAAGTTCTCCTGTGTGACCTACTGTTGCATCAGAACAAAGATAGTGCTGTAATTTAGGATGTAGTAAATCACTGAGATTTCTGACACTAGAGGGACTGTAACTACAGTATTGCAAGTATGAATTTGACAGCTCTTAGGGATCTAAAATGTCAAATCCTGGGTTCTCAGAGGTGTTTTGTCACTGGTTCAAAATTGAATTAAGCTTTAGCTGTCATCATGGAAAGATTTGGTCTGTTTTGAGAACTACTGAGTTGGGATCATTGTTAGCAGCACATAGACATCTCCACTGTCAGGGTCTGTCTTATGTTACTGACACACAAGAGACAAAAAGGCTCCTTGGGCCATGCTCCTCTGTGCTCTCAAGTGCTATGTGCCTGTTGTAGTCAGTGTTTGAGGAAGGCAGGCTCTGAAGTATGGATTTTCAGTGAAGGTCCTGAGACTGAAATCTGTTGTGGCCACTTAGTCCTCTGTCGGAAGACAGCACAAACCTTGCCTTACATCAGCAAGAGCTTTGCTGTAAGGTCAATGCATTCCAGAGCTTACCAGGTCTCAAACTGTCAGTCTTGTGGCCCTTCTAGGTGGCTGCAAACCCTTCAGGGTGTCTCTGAGCTCCTGTGGAAAGGTGCAGGTGATCAGTGTTGCATTTGTGTGTTCCACTCTTTTGCATTGCTTGTGCCTTGTATTAATTTCTAAATCTGACACAGCACTACAGGGGCTGTATGGTGACAATTGGTGGTGAAACTGATGGTATAATATATAACTATTTATGAAACAAAGAATGAGGATTTTTATTTTAACATAATTAGGTAAACCTTCTGGTCACCAGGGCTCCCAAGTTGTATTTTATAGCCGTCATTCTCTTTGGGGCCATAAATGAAACCCTTTCAGCCCTAATGACCACAATGACTTTCCTCGATCATGTTATTGCTACTTTGGCACATTTATTGCTTTCACACGCACTAATGGATGAGTTTGGATATGTTAACAATTTATATATCATTTGATCCTAAAAAAGAGCCCCCTCCCACCAACCAAACTAACTTAGCCCTGAGGATTGAGTAGCTTTTAAGGAGTATAAATGAATTTAATGCTTTAGAAAGAGCTTCTGTAAATTATGAACATGACACCTATTACATTAAGCTGCATTAAGCATTAATACATCTTCATTACTGGCAGGTTGCCCAAACCTCCAAGGTTGAAAAAGCTGCCTGAAATGCCCAATGTGGTAGTCACCTAAACTGAGATTGATGACCTCTTTTTGGGAAGGTGGAACACCCCGAATCTCAGACTGCTGCATTTGCCCATGAAGAAATGTCTTCAAAATACCTGTTGCAAGATGGCTTTTTTTGCAGTTGCATTGGCCTGTCTGCATTGGACTATCAGGCTCTTAGGTAAAAAGGTGTGATAAATCCTGTCGAAGTTGCTGCAGATAGAGAACCTAGTTTTGCTAACCTTTTTAAGTCACTGGTAGTGGATTGCTTGGCAGATTTTTCTCACCACTGGCCAAAAATTAATTCACTGAACAAGTAATAGTCATTTCTTATTGTAAATCCTTTCTGAGCTTTAGGCACCAATGGCTGGAATTGCTGAATGGGTATTTCCAATGGTTGTGGAGGAAGAAAGTCTAAAAGATAATCACAGCACATTAATGAGAGCCTGCTCTACATGGTCAAAGAAAGAAATAAAAGTGATTTTACTGTCTTAAAAAGCAATATCCATTAGACTCAGATTTGGCTAAGAGTAGACTGAAAGGCTCTTATTTCAACAAGATGTACAGGCTCAGGGGGGAAAAAACAAGCTAAATGCTTCTGACATTGTAATTGATTTTATGTGGTACATTTATGAGACTTTCAATTCATGTTCCATATGGGATTTAGCACTGAGGTGTTATTGCAACTCCCAAGACAGTTATGTTGTCGTTCTTGAAGGAACAATTTGGTGGTTCCTCTGTTCTCAGAACAAGCAATGACTTATCTCAAAGTTTACACCCTGTGATGGAAGAATACTTAAACTAGGGATTGGTTTGGCTTTGGTTTTGTTTTACTTTTCCACAGCTGGGAATACATAGCCTTTGTCAGGAATCTGGGTGCCACAGGATGCTGTAGAGAGTCTTGTGTTGGCAGAGAGAAGGGTAATCCACTGTCTCGGAGAGGCTGTAATATCCTGCAATCCAAGCATAAAGCAATGTGGTCACTATATGAGATGGAGTTTTAATGGATATTGTTCATGGTGTTGGAATATATGAAGCAATAAATTGCTTTTCTGGATGATTTAGTGCTGAAGCAAGGTTGAAGACTTAGGTAACTGCACATGGTTTACTGCAAATACACTAGCTTTACAGTGGTAAATGTATAACCTATTAAACAGCAGAGGAGGAAAAACAAGCAAACCCCAAAGACTCTTAATCAAAGCAATATTCCCAAGGTTCAAAGTCAAGATCTTGGAAGCTGAGAAATACCATATTTAAGGTAACCCAGCCTTCTAAATCACATACTCTGTGAATGTATGTATCTGTGTGAGCCCATTTTGTTGTGGGTTTCAATTATATCAAAGCATGTTTGCTTCTTCCAGATACTACCAGCTTCAGTGCACAGCATGAACCACACACAAAGTGTGAAACAACTCTACAATATTTCTTCCTGTAGTGAGTGATGGCTCAGTGCCAGGGGTTATGTAAACTCTGCCATAAATATGCATTTAATAATTTCCTGATGTTGTTCTTTGTGGCAACCGTCACTGCTGTAGACAAATATTAATGAATTTATCTTTATTGCTTTCCTGTGAAACAGCCAACGAACATACTTACATCATTGAGTATAATTCACCAGAAGTCAGTGAGAAAGTTCGAGTGATTCAAGTTAAGCATGTGCTTAAATCTCTATGGGATCAAGGCCTCGAATGATTTTACTGGATTAGTGGCAATGTGAAAATGAAAATAAATACAAATTACATCAGTGTGACTTCTTTGAAACTGTGAAGCTTACTAGCGTGTTCTGAAAAGCACATTAAGAGGAAGTAATTAGACATGCGGAATTTAGACATGCACTTATGTCTAACTGGAGCTGTGCTTTGCTAATCTGTGGCTTGTTTGTTTGGGATTTTGTTGTTTGCAAGCAAACACAACAGGTGGTAGTGTTGTCTGTTGTCTTAACTGAAAGTTAGTTTGAAAGGGCATTGGGTTTTAGGGAGATTATCTTGGTTCTGTTGGTGTTCATGGCAAAACTCTTCTATTGAGAAGTGTGTCCAGGAGGATGACCCGAAAATGATACACTATAAAAAGCTCTCTTCCTGCTGCAAGGTGACTTCAGGAAAGCTCTGTGCCTTTTGTCACCCTCTAAGAAGCTTGGTGCTTCTCAAGAATGTACATGCTCACTCCAGTATCTCATCCTGTGCAGATTGTCCAACTTCTTGTGCGTTTCTCAAAGGAACAAATGGCATCTTTCAAATTCTTACAGAAACTTCTTTCATAAACAAAGTTAATTATTTGCCTAGCCCTTCTCATAAATGAAACATCTACTAGTAGAACTTAAGTGTGTTTTATTGATCACTTTAAGATGTACAAGGGACGAATATGGTCTTGAGCCTTTCTGGCTATTGTAAAATCCTGTCCAAATGCTGACTCTAACTATAGGTCACTACTGAAATTGTGGGAAAAAAAATTCAACTACTAACTTCAAAGAAGTTGAAGAAAAATAAAGATGTTATGGTTTGTTACAGGAGGTAATGCTTCCTATTAGGCATAGGGAGAGAAAACATGAATGTACTTTAAAGCGTGTGAGCTGCTTATTTCTAGATATTTCAGGCTATTGTAAAGAGCACAGCCAATTACTCTGCTTCACAGGAAAACCTGGTGAATGTACAATTAGCTCCCTGACTTAGTAGGTGTGCACAGAAGGTTTTGCAGGTTTCAAGGCCTGAAATCCTTTCTTGGGGAACAGGTATGAAAGGGATAACTGCTTGTAATACTTAAAGCATGTAGTAAAATGTGTGTGTATATTATATTTATATATATATATACATATATATATATATACATACACTCTGAGAGTAGCATGGATTAGGATGCTAAACTGAGTGACACTGTGCCTTTTGTATAAACACAAAAGTGTTGTAGTTAGCTGAAGCTTCTACTTGTCAGAGATTCAAAGTGGTGTTGTATAGAATTTCATATATGTGAATGTACTTATTTTTGAAACTATGTAATTCTCACATAGTTACCAAACTATTGCATTTCATTGACACAAAGTGCAAAAGGTGCATAGTAGTTGGGAATTCTAAAACCAGGAAGTTATCCATGTTTAAGAAATTCTGTTTTCTCTCTCAACTAAGTAAAAGAGAAGAAATGAATCATGCATCTTAGCTGTTGTCTTTAAGCCAAGCACCTGAATGCATTTTACTGTGTATCTAGAACAAATGAAGAGTGACCTCAGGCCCTTTGAGTGAGCTCACTTGTATTCTTAACCAAGTGTAGATGAAGACATCTGAAAATGTTGGCTTGTGTTGCAGCTTCAGCCTTAACCAGTAGGATACCAAATACATTGAAACCAAGTCATCGTTAAAACTGTATTATCTGGTTATTTTAATGCTACTAGAGCACATGTTTGCTGTGGCAGGGGCCAGCTTGATGTCTCTTTCACAGCTTGAAGCGAATATTGTTTTTCTGTTCAGTAAAGTGGTGAAATGCTCTGTGATTATAAGTAACAAGTGTTTAACCCCAGTGTGGTCTGTGTTTCATGTACCTGATTGCTTCTTCATTATGCAAAGGTAACATATATATATATCAGTTTAATGCAGAGAGCTGCTTGTAAGTCACAGGGGACTCTGTTAGTTACAGCGCATTTCTTAATGACCTGCTCAGTGTGTGTCCTATTCAAAGCACAGGGCAGGAACTAACCTGATTGTCAATCTGCGTGCTGTTTTGGTTGGAAATAGACTGAGAATTGGAAGGAAGGTGCAGGAATGAACTTTTTGCATAACTGTTTGGGCTTTTTTTGCTGATAGTGCCCAAGGCACCTCATCCTCAAGGTGACACTTGCTCAAAATGAACTAGCAAAGAAAGGAGTACTCTTCAGGAACAGTTGACCTTAAATTTACATGTTATAAATGTGCATACTGTACAAAGGATTGCTGGGTACATGTATCTGTCTGTGGTCAGCTAGAGAAATACAGACATTCTACAGGTGAATGTGCTTCAAGTGAGACCTCCATCTGAGGGCATGAATTCCATCAGTTCCCTTTCCCTTCCAGGTCTGGGGAGTGTGATGAGTCTGGCACAGAGCTGTGTGTGTAGGATGATTCTGCAGGCGTGAGCCCCAAGAGGATGTATTAGGGAATAGGAAATGCTTGTAGGCAGTGCTCCACTGTGCTATGTGCATGTTTTAGAAAGCCTGTTATGTTCAATCATTTCCAGTGCTTTCCAACAGGAAGGAAGATTTGAAGTGAGGAAGTTCTGCAGAGTCAGCTGCTGGATTTATAGCTGCATTTTAATGGTTCATCAGACTCGAGGGACCAGAGACGCTTGTTCTCTCAAATCCCAGTAGATACTGGAGGCTTTTGTGTTTGTGCCTGACTGATATTATGTAGAATCACACAGCTCAGGTATGTGGGACCTTCTTGCAGTTCTCATTAGCCAATTTGTTGCCATGATTGCTGTGAGTTTTCTGGAAGATACATCTGCTGAAAGTTTTTAATGAGACTAAAATTGCTTTTACAAATGAGCACTCAATATGCCATTAAATTTTTTCTCTCACTGAAAGATGTCATACTTGAGAGGCTGCTGTAACCACAGGGAAAAATGGCTCAAGCACCAGCCAATGAAGTCAGTAAATCAAAATAAATAAATGGAAATGCCAGGGCCTATGAGCATGTACTTGCTGCAGTTTAGAGCAATTACTGTTACCTGAAGGAGGGAAATCCATCATGTAGAAGCAGCCCTACCTGTGGTGGTAAACCTGTTCAGATCAGCATGGTTCCAGCGATGGCTCCTTGGCAGGAGGCATTGCCTTGGAGTGCACAGCTTGAAAGCTGAGCTTGACTTTTTTTTCCAAGGACTCTGGCCATTTCTTGGCTTGCTATTTTTGCACAGGCATCTCTCTCCCTCTAGAAAGTGAGGATTCCAACTTCAGTTTGGGAGGGATGTAGTTTTCTTTTGGATCATTGAGAGCAAATATCTTGTGATACTGCTCATTTGCAGTGGACGTTTGCATGTAGACATAATCGGTAAATGCACGTGTACTTGATGGAGGGTACCCAAACTCTGTGATGGTGGAGATTTTAAACAGTTGCGAATTAAAGTAGGATTCCTCTATGCACTTCCTTGTTTGGAATAATTGGTAATATGTAATTCAGTCCAATTTCCCCAGAAAGAAAATCAGTTGACCCTCACATTCCTAAAAGCTGAACTAAAAATTTGGAGGCTCACATCAAAGCTCTGTAAATAAAGTGAGTAACACTTTGGACTCTTCTGCTGGGGAGCGGGGGAGGGGGAAATTCCCTCTATGAAGAACACCCAAGTATTTAAAAAGAAATGGTTGGGTTTAAATATCTCACTGTTTTTCTTCTCTGGGACACCATGCTGAGGATTTTATTTTCCTTTGCAATGCTTATGCTGCTGAGCCCTTTTCTCAGAGGTAGGCTGACGTTAGCACACTGAAGCAATGA
This sequence comes from Melopsittacus undulatus, assembly GCF_012275295.1. Taxonomy (NCBI): domain Eukaryota; kingdom Metazoa; phylum Chordata; class Aves; order Psittaciformes; family Psittaculidae; genus Melopsittacus; species Melopsittacus undulatus. The sequence continues at coordinate 60,378,448 of NC_047533.1, forward strand.
GCAGGTTCACCAGAGCAAGTTTATTTGTAGTGTGGCCTGAGTTACGTTTGAGGGTGCCATTACAATTCAGAAGGCTCCGCAAGGTTTGAATATCAATGGCACATCAAAGGATTATAGCTGTGATTGAGCAGACATGTTCCCTTGCAGGCCCCAGAATGGAAAGAGAGAGGGATGGGTTCAAAGGTAGGAAATGGGTAGCATTTGTCCAAGGGCACTGACAGAGAAGTAGGCACCCCAGGTCTTCATAAATGGGATGGAGTCTCTCTGAGGTCTGTGGACTGTAATGACTGTACAGAAACTACTCACAGCAGCCAGCCTGCTCTCCCTCCTTCACTGTCCTTTACGTTCCTTTAGCCCTTTAGATAGGAATTGAGGAAAAAGAAACACATTTTCTTTTCCCCTGCAGAGATACTCTATATTTATTATTGTTATTGTTGTTATTATTATTATTATATTTTCCTGAGAGAGCTATAAATGGAAACCATGTAATTTACCCCAGATCTTCTCAGGTATCATTTTAGATTTTGGGATTCTTTCCTAAGCCACTCAAAGCTCCTTCTTTTGCTTGGTCTAGGCAAAACTTAAATTTGAGGTAGCTCCTTTTTCTTAAGATTATATTTTTGCCAAGTTGGGTACTTTGTTTTGTTACTGGGGAGATGAGTGAGGAACAGATTTATGGCAGTTTTTGGTCTTAACTGCTTAATGCACTATTAAAAATTATATTAGAGATTAACAAAGCTGGGCAAAATTTAGGACTTTCTGATAGCAAGGTATCTGCTTCACTAAGAGAATAGGTAGATATGGGAGAAGGACAGTATCCTAAGGGATAGGAAGCTTGTGAGCAGCTACTAAGTGACTTAACCAAAGCCATTCAAGCAAATGGTGGCAGGAACAGGAAACTGATGGCAAAACAACATGATTTCATGCTGTGGTAATGATCTAGGTCAAACATGACCTTGATACCTTTTAACTAAATTAATTCTGCTCAGGCAGCTTGTTTTGATGTGGTTTTGTTTGTTTTTTGTTTTGGAATATTTTATTTTTTTTCAGTGGGATTTTACACCTCACCTTTTTCTCTGGAAATATGCTATATTTGAATTCATATTATAAACTTCATGAGATAGGAGAAACCACTTGTATGTCCATATGGCAAAACATTGACGAAACTTACTTATGAATTGGATTCAGACCAGAACAGCCTTTCTGGGTATGTCTGTTCTGTGTTGTCAGGTAGGCAGAATACTGTAACATCCATTACTACAGCCATTTAGGAAATGGTCATGTTTTGCATGAGTGGTTAAAAAGCCAATTACCTCTTTTTCTTGTCATGATGTAGACAGTTTTTGTGTAGAAGTGACATGGTAGACACTACCACAGACTTTCTGGCCTAACAGGCACCTAAGTTAAATGTGCTTAGGCTTTGGAGAACCTCAACAGTATAAGCACATAGCAGTGTTTTAATGGTAACCCTTGCATCTTCCAGACCTTGACTGCATGGATGGAATGTGCCATCAGTTTGGACTGGCTGCATCACTCAAAAGTGCAGGGCTCTGGATGCATTACCCATGCAGATCTTGCCAAATGAGTTCTAATAACACTTTCATATATGCTAAGCTTGAAGATCTTTTAATGATTTCATGCAGGTAGGCAGCACACTCATTTACTTTGCTGATAAAACACCTTCCACCAGGGAAGCTTTCTTCCCTTCCTCTTTATAAATATAATTAAATTGAACTTGAACATTTACACAGTTGGTTTACAGAAATCAGCACATAGTTTTCAGCACTGCTAGTCCATCTGCTTATCAAATGTTAAATATGATACTAGAATATGCATACAGAATAGTATTTAGAGTATGTGTACAGAATAATATTCAGTGAAGCTTTTAACTTATGTTCAAAAATCTGTCAATGAAATACACCACACATCTGTATTTCCTGCTTTGTGAAGTCAGTAGCTGAAGGATTCTTTCTTTGACCAAACAAACCATCAAGCTGTTTAAGATGATCCAAACGGCTGTTTAAGATTCAGTGTTAAACTTTGAAAACTGGTTTTGCATTAACCACAGTAGAAAAGGGTCTTAAAGGCATCTGATCAAAAGGTATTTACAGTCTGTTTCTGCTTCCAGATCCTTGTCATAATTTTTTCTGAACTCTTCCAAGGTGGAGGTGACTATATGCTTTGCATTTGAACCTGAACTGCTGGGAACAGGTCCTAGTTCACTGACCTGTTATAGGCCTTTTCTGTAGCCAGGAATGACATCCTAATAAATCATGTTAGCTAGGCTGATTTGAGGAGGGAAAGCATAATTTGATTTCAGCTAGACAAATGTGTTCTAATTTTAGCTTGGTTTATGCTAGTGGAAGGCTGCTTAGTATGTTTATTTCTGTATATAATTATTTTGGAGACCTTTTATTTCTAATCATTCAGATCTAGCCTGAGATTTTTCTCCTTTAGGACTAGTGTGGTGCACTTGTTTTATTCACAGAGAAGCTCTTCCTTTAGACCAAAGGCCCTATTTCATGTTGATATTCTTAATCAATTTACCTTAAAAACTGTTGGAGCATACTTTTGTGTTCTAACCTTTGAATATTTAATCTGACCTTATTTGATTTGGAGGAAATGTCTTTGTTAGCCATTGTTTGTTCAAGACGATGGTAATACAGGCACTTTGCTAGTGCTAAGTATTTGCTTTGCTAGTATTTGTTTTTTATTACATCAGACTAAGGCCCAAAGCATATTAGTACTGGATAGTAGCCTATGTAATACACATTGCTTTGGCTCCAGTGATTCTGTGTGGGAATCATGGCTAGTTTTGGCAGCTCAGGAACTGTTGCCTGTCATAGTCATGTTCACACTAACCAACAGGATGCATAAGAGACTGGAAACATGAGCAGCAGTTGGGGTTTGGACTTGTTCTGTTCCAAAATCTGAGGAGCACCCAGGGGAGGCTGTGCCCTGCATCAAACCTGGCGTGGAAATAAATATTCAGAGGACAGAGAAATAGATACCGGTGATGGGTAGGAGAAAGCTGGTGGTAAAAGCAGTTATCACAGTTGTTGGAAAGGGGCTACAGACATGGAGTGTTCCTCCAGTCTCCAATGTCAGTACAGGTTTCTTGCCCCCTCCCCTAAGCTTGCAGGGAGCTGCAAAGAATCTGAGCATCATCAGTGGGTTTAAGATGGAAAAGAGTTAATTTCTTTGGTACATGGAAGGTTACTTTCGTCATTGCTCTGAAAACATTTCCTGGTTTATGCAGAATCTGTCTACTTTGCAGTGGAGGTACACTGAAGCTCTTAACATGGGGCGGATATCTGCAGCCCATTTGGTGGTGCCAAGCCATATGAGTCAGTCTGCACATGTGCTTTGTCACCTACAAGTTTCATCCTGTCTAGCATGGCTGTCCCTGCCCTGTGTGAGGGCTGAGACCCTTCCAGCATACCTAAGCATGAAGCAGGAGTCCTTGACTTCACAGGCTTTGCTCTGCACATGGTTTGCTGATGGTATATTAGTGATTCAGCTGTTGTACCAGCCTAATGGCATAGTATTGCCATTTTGTGAACTCCGCTGTGCAGACAGGAGCTTATTAGTTTCTGCAAGGATTTACTTTTTTCCCAGACCCATCACTTGTTTTATAAAGCTATCACGTACCATTTAAATACTTATTGCTGTTCTACAGTCGTCTTATAGTACTTTTTGCTCTGATATATTGCAAAATGGGCTGTGTTAAATCCAGGGCAATAGTGATTCAATATCAATCATTATTATAATTTTTTGGTTCAATGGTATTTTGGTGAGGTCTGACCAAGATAAAAGGAATGAGTCTTTTAGGGATAGACTGACATTTTTCATTATTTACTTTATCCTTAGAATATTCTCACAGGGTTTTTTCAATTACTTGCATTAATTAGAATGGGAAAGCAGATCAAGTCTTATAAAATTTTTCTGTTACAGTGTATTTTCTATGGCATGTTTTTACTGCTCTCAGGTGGTTCAGGTTCCTCCTTTTGCTCTAAATACACTTTTTGCTCACATGCATTATGAGTATGCATTCTAGACTTGTTTGTAATATATATAGTGACAAGTGATTGAGGTTTTTTGAGGTCCGAAAGCATTCTCAACCTGTAGAATGGCACTCATGATGTATATGTGGCTAAAGCAAGCAAACAATGAAACCCAAAGTCCTTCTGGAGCTGGTATTCCATTTTGGCACTTATGTTGGCAGACTGATTTTTGCGGGGGGCTGGGCATGGAAGTTGGGGTTGGATTTTCATAGTTCACTGTGGTGCAGGTAGGATCAAAATTGGGTTCCCCTTGTGTTGGAATGCTGCTGTGGGTATCAGTGGAAGTCAGATCAGGTGTGATAAAAAGGGGGACCTCCTCTCCTTCATATTAATTTCCTTCAGCTGCTTTGGCTGGGGGAGCAGTGGGACCAGACCCAAGTGGTCAGTGTTAGCCCCAGAAGCTATTACTCTCTGTGGTACTAACAGTGTGAAAGTGAACAGCAGGCACACTGTGAGCTTAGAGGGACTTGCTGGGCTGAATGTGAAGCTTAAATGAATATGTCACTGCAGCATTTTGATTTGGACATACAGTCTACATAGCCTTATGTCTCAGAGAAGCAAGTCCAGCAGAAAACAGGGTTTGTGAATGGGACAAGACATGTTTAGTGCTAGCAGCTAAGTAGTCACTCCAGCATTTTGTGCCAGAAATGACTAGAAAGTCCTTTCCCTCAGGCCATGTGAGCAGAGAGGCTGCATGGTGTGCACAAGCTATGTAAGTAACTGATACCCCAGAATTACTGGGGGGAGGAAAAAAGGGGGAGAGCACTGCAAAGTGATAATTATTCAGTACTATCAATGAACTCTTTTTTAACTTAGTTATGGCTTTTGCATTATTAAATCACTGAGAATTAAAAACCAATTTTTTATTAGAGGAGCGTGTACAAGTTTGGCAGACATGTTTTTGCCAAGGTAGTGATTAGAGTGTGAGCCCTTCCAAACAAGAATAAGGTATTGTGTAAAGGTGTGCAAAAAGAGGCGGCTCAAGGTCTGAGGTAATATAGAGTAATAGAGGGGAATAAGTGAGCCCATGTAGAATAGAAAATCAGGTTATAAGGACTTGCTTGAATTGTATAATGAGGTGGTGAATGATAACACAACCGTGTGACACTGTCACACCTGGCAGCTGCTGATGTTCAGCTGGAGATGCTCTGAGAGTTTTGAAAGCTTTGCCTTTTCTCTTGAGTCATGTGATAAATAGAAACAAAATCAGCTTTTAAATGAAGCTGGTAAAATTCCTTTTGACTTGAATAAAGCCAGGACTCAATTCTGGGAGCTGAATATACAATAGAGCTAAAAGTAGGAAGGATGTCTATACTAAAATACATTCAGGTACTTAATTTCTTTTTCTAAGTCTTTTATTCAAAAAAATCTTTGAAAATTCCTCCACAAACAGCAAACCAGTTGATGAGGTATTTTTCTTACCATAAGCTTACCTTTCTAGTTTCAAATATTGCTGAAACTTCAATATGGGTTCAATGCCAAGAACAGTAATAGGGAAAAAACCTTACAGTGTATTTATATGTTCACGTCATTCATTTGCGTAAATGGTTGTAGAAGCTGCTTTGATTTATATGGCCAGCAGATGTTGGAACTTAAAGCACCTGCTAAGAAAAGTAGATTTTTTACAGCCGTGGCCTAGCCTGTCTCCATAGGTTTTTATTTTTCCCCTGGCCTCCTTGCTGTGGCTCAGCGGTATCTGTGCTATTAGTTCATCTGTGCAGGCAGCGTCTGTGGTGGGTCTTGGATGCTCTGTTCTCTGTATCTGCCAGGCCTGCTTTGATAATGCAGCCAAGCCACTGCTGGTTGAAATGTGAAAAATGCCAGAAGCTTCTTTTTCTGTGTGTACAAAATCAGCCCAGGAGGCCTGTGACATGAAGAAAGCATAACTCGTTCTACCATACTGCTTAAGAAAAACAGCAAAACCCAAAATAAATAATGGAGGCTTACTAGCAACACCTAGGCAGCACTGAAGCTTGAAAGCAAGAGCTGGTATTGTGAGAACTTGATATGATTGCCCTAGCTGGACAAAAAAATGTCCTATTAAGAAACTATGGAGGAACTAAGTTAATCCTACACAAACTATTTGCTCTACTGTCTTTCTTGCACCCACCAGTGTGCCTGGAAATGTATTGCCTGCTATTTCTGGTGGCTGATGTTCCAGCAGCACTGCCCAGAATTTCAGTCAAATTGCACTGTTTCAGCTCCTATATATTTGGACACAGCACAGTAAAATTAATCTATTGTTTATAGCTGCTTTTCTCCTATCATCTATTGATCTTGCCTGTGCCATCCTTGGCTTTCAAAATAGTTGTACAGCAGATGTGGAGCAAGCAGGCCAGAATTTCAAGTCTGATGTTAGGCATCAGTGAGCTGAGTGTTTCTGCAGATGATGGGAAATATGCGTATAGTGGCCTTTGTCTCTTTTTCAGTTTAACTCTGCTGTATATGAATGGGCAATCTGTGCCTAGTCGATAGATGACCTGTTTTTGAGGAGTTCACAGGACAGGATAGAGGGTGAGGCTGATGTGGAAAGTATCCTCTGATGCTGGAAACATTTGAAAATCTCAGGTATCTGCACCAAGGCTCGCACAGGAGGGAGATGTCCTCGTCCTTAAGTGAAGAATAGACTGTATTCCTTGAAGGGAAAAGGCAAACACTACAGGCATGGCACTCCTGCAGAAAGGCTGGTGGAGCTGGCCATCATGGCTGTGAGATGAGATTAGTTGGTTTAGATGCGTTAGGGTAGTTGAGTAGCAGGTGGTTCTTGGAACATTGGTGAGATGTTTGCAATGGCTGTTGCAAATCCTTTCTTGGATAACTCAATGAAAAAGCATGTGCTTACTGATTTTCAGTGTGCAGTGAAAAGCTGTGACACACTGGAGTCCTTAGTCTGTATAAAATACTGTAACTTCAGTGTATGTAGAGGATGTACCTGAAATATGAAAATGAGGCTTGCTTACCTCAAAATCACATCACAGTTCACAAATCCACAAATGAAGGTTTTTATTCAGTTATAAATCTCTAAATTATATTTAGTTCAAAGTTATTCCTGCCATAACAGTTTTCATAATGCTATGAATATTCTGCCAAGCGCAGAAGCTTCAGTGTTAAAGGAATACATCATACCAATTAGTTAATGATATAGTTTTGTCTAGCCAAGTATTGTTAAAAAAACCTTGGCAAGCACTAAAGGAAGTGACATAGTTTGGCATCTTCACTGATACTGCATGATCCTTGACCTCATTTAATTGAAGTAGTAACTGATCTTAACTACAGTATTTCTTTTAGCTACCAATGACTTTCGTGATACCTGCCTGCAGAGTCAGTCCTCTGCCATGACTGTTTATAGCTTGCTCTTCAGTTTTCAGTCTTGACTTCTACCTGAACCCATGTTACTGAAGTCAATGCCTTGGCCTTTACCTCAACAGGTACAGAATTAGCCCCTAGCATAGTAGATACTGTCTGTAAATGCTACTTTGCCCTGCTGTTACAAAAGAGAAGATGAGTCAGACATACCCCAGGGATGCAGCAGTTAGAGTTTACTTAGCCAGCACAGCCCTCCAGCTATTTGTATCAACAGTAGTTCTTTCACCTAGTCTGAAACCAAGTCCCTTCCAGTTGAGAAGACAGTTTCCTCTTAGCCTTCACCTTGATCTGCCATGATTTACAACTGTTACCTCTCATCTCTAGACAGCCTGCAAGTTAGGACTGAGGATTGCTATGTAAGTTTGTCAGAACATAACTTTGTCATTTCTCCTGCTGTCTGGACTGCCAGACAGGTAGAAGCAGTAAAGACAGATTGTATGTTACAGGGTGGAAATGACAACAGGGTTTTTTTATTGTTAAGTAAGCTGGCATGATATTCTGGCAATAGCCAGCTCTACTGAAGGTGTTCATTGGCGTTGTTGCATCTCATTCACTAAAGCACTCTCCTTTGAACACTGACCAAACCTGATTCTTAGAGCTAAGCATTCAATCTTGTGTTTGGCATTAAATTGCAGCTTTATTCTGATTAATGTCAGAGAATAGTCTGATATGTTATAACAAACTCTGCCACTGAGTTGGGATAGACTGTCTGCAGAGAGTTTCCAAGTGTGTCGAACAATTTTAAAGCAAATGGAAGAAGTTAGATCTGTGGTGTGTAAATTAAGTTAGATGAAAAGTTGTCTTAATCAGATGTAACAGTCATTTATGCTGCTGTGGTTTATTAGCAATAAACTAATATAAGCTATTTGTAGCTGACGGGATTGGCATATCATTCCTCATTGAAGTCACTCCTAATTTATAACAAAAGTCTCTACTCCTTGAATGAAAGTCTTTCTGATGTGAAGTGAGGAACTTTCTGGGTTTAGGATTGCATATAGAAATAAGCCTGTTTGTGAATGACAAACTCTGCTTGAAAAGATAGCCTCAGGAATATGAAGAAAAGCAGCAGTGACTTCTGCATGAGCACAGCTCAAAACTGGTGTTCTGATCTATTGTCTCAGTTGGCAAAAGGGACTAACACACAGCAAGCATCTGAGTCACCTTGTCTGGCAAAGAGTACATGCCCACGGCTGAGGACAGAAGGTTCAGATGACTGAAATATATGGGATCCAATGAAGATAACGGAAAAGAGTTGTGTCCCCTCTGTGAGGAGATGGTCCTATTGACAAGCCCTGTTTTGTTTTGTCCAGATGGCTACTAAAACAGAACACAAAAGTAACCAGGGAAACTTAAGTTAGAGAGGCTTTGGCATCCTGGTGGAGTCTTAGAAATATCCTATGGCCTCTTTCTGCTTGAAAGGAAGAGAAGACACAGGGCTTGATGAATACAGGACAACTTATCTTTAAGAGAAATGATTAGTTATACTTAAAAGGTTGGAAATTCAAAACATTCCCTTCGGAAAAAAAATGAGGGAAGGTGAGGGGTGATCAGACTTGAAACAGTAAGATGATTTTAATCATGTATATACAATACAGCTCTAGGACAAAATGCTGAGGAAGAAGGTTTAAGATATTATTTAACTTCTTTAATGATCTTGAAAGGTAGTAGGCAGTACATTAATGAACTGATAATAAATTAGGAGGATCTTTGGATAGATAAATGATAAAAAAGGGGCATTGATTTCTTAATACAGAAAGAATAGCAAAATGATTTTCAAGCAATTGCCACTGAAGACATCTGTGAATGCCAGAAATCTCTAATGTTAAAGAAGTACTTGTATAAAACAGTGGGTGTTCTGGCTGTGTGATTTTTGAAGCTAGGAGTTTTGCTCAGGCTTGGTCTTCTAGCAAGTGACAGAAGCAACTCTTTAATAAATACTTAAATTTTGGTAGTTTATCCTCAATAATAGATTTTCCAAAGCTATTTAACTGTAAATCAGCAATAGAATTCTAGTATGGTATGTAAATATGTTTCAAAAATGTTATTAAAAATTTAGCTGTCCTTTTTTTCCCATTTGCATGTGTATGTTCCCCTGCAGTTGGGCCATCAAACTAAGGGAAAAATTACCAGTGACAGCTCAGAATTGTGCCCACTCTTCTGTGGTGGCAATTGAATAATATTGGGGCAGAATTACACAAGGTAGTCTATAATTTCCCTTTTCCCCCCAAACAATAACAAAAAAAATATACCTTGAAGTTAGATGGTTAACAGCATAACGTTCTTGGCCAGACCAGTCACAAGAGATGATTCCTGAACTAGGGTAGTTTGTGTAAAGTTGGATCATGGAAGAAGAACATGAACAGAAGAACCCCATCTTCTGAGTGCATGCTGTGCCTTGGAGAAATTCATGGCTTGTTTCAGGCTGCTTAGGTTGAGAGTGGTGTTACTCTGGATCTTGCTTCACATTAGAATAAAACTGTCCAAGCAGAGTAAATAGGAGAGGTTTCCAGTGTGAAGCTCTTGATGATCCTGGAGAGCCAAATGTTGCTTAATGCTGGTCTGTCCTTCCCCCTCACCCTGCAAACTCTGGCTTTCCACTCACTGAGATGCCAGGTACAAAACCAAACTGTTGGCACATAATCTAGGCAAGTATTCGGATGTTCTTACTGAAGCATGGGCAAAAGGCTCCCAGGAGAAGCTGTGTGTCTTAGAGGCCTCAGGTGCAGCTGTGATTTCTGGAGATAACATTTAACTAGATGAAAGCTACTGCTCAGCATGGCTTGTGCAGCCACAGTACCATAGCTCCCCTTTATTCAGTGGAGTAAGGAGTGTTTCATAGCAAGATGCAGTATGCAAGCCTTGCTCAACCTGAGCAACCTCCCTGGCCCCCAGGGGCTCCCTGGTCCTGCCTTGTCCCCTTATGCTGTTCAGGGGCCTGAGGCCACTCACTTGTGCCTCCCAGCAGTGCTGCACTGACAGCTCCCTGCAAGTGCTGCTGCTTGTGTAGAAACCCCTGTGGTGCTGCTGTTAGACATGTATAAGGGGTTTCTCAAGAAACAAAGCTATTGATGGTAATGTGGCCATCTTTGGGAGCACTCAGCTGCCAAAATACTGGAGCTGCCTCTCAGGCTTGTGCTCGGAGCTCACAAGCAGATGCCAGAAAGTGTTATTCCTGTTAAGCAAAGACGTATCTTTACTATGGAGCACGTACAGCCTTCCTGTTTTATGCTGCAAAAATGCATACTACTAAAATTATGGTGACTAGATGAGCTTGCTTTCAGGGGGAAAAGAGAAGGCAAAGACCTGCTCCGGGTGCCAAGTGCTAGTCAGAGGCCCTGTTGGAGATATTCCCTACATCCTTGCTGAGTCTTGCTGGACTACAGTAAGGAAAAAATGTTGTGGGGAATTCCTTGGGTAAACACTATGCTATTGCTTTGGACCAACTTACTAATTAAGTGTTTAGTCTTGATTTTTTTAACCTAGGACTGTACGCTTCTTTAGGTGGTTTAGATTCAGTAACTTCAGTTTAGTGAAATATTTGGTGTCCTGAAAAAGGAACATTTTTTAGAATGAAAACAAAACTTTGTCCTTTATTTGCTGGTAACTCTACGTATCAAGCTTTTTTCTTGTTGTACAACATAAATTGCTTTATACAGAACTAAACGATATTATCTGCTGGGATTTTAGGTATTTGCATGTAATCTTATTGTAAAAGTACATCTATTTATGAAGACAAGAAACTTTGTCAGTTAAACACCAAATACAAGACAGTGGATGTATTTGCTGATGTCTGTGATGAGTGAGTGTTTGGAAGACTGAACCAGGACTGGTAGCCAGGAGTTGGTGCATCTAAATCTCATCTTTCATGTTCATTTCTACCAGGGCAAATAAATATAAGACTGTCGAATGGCAGTGTTACACTCACTTTTCCCAAGTTGCCCAGTAGCGAAAGGGGATTGCTTCTCTCTGCTGTTTGTCAGTTGATCCAAGGGAAGTTATGACCCTGGAATTGTTTTGTAAGTCTTTTGCAGTGGAGACTTTTGCTTTTGTACCATGTCCTATTGATATCCCTTGAGCATAGACACATACCGGTTAGCAACATATATATAGTAGCTGTAGTGCAGGATACTTAGTCCATTGATATTGATGCTGAAAGCTGCAAATGTCAAGAGAAAACATGGCTCAAGACCACTGTTACCGGGGTCTAATTAGACACTGCTGGCATCCTCACCTACTAGGTCAGGTCTTCAGTGAAAGATTTGGTTCTGAGTGCTTGTGCCTTATGAAACCCATTTTTTTGTTTTAAACCAGGCTTAATACTCTCCATTCTGAATAAATAGGTTAAATGTGCCATGTTAATTTGAGAGAGAATGTAGCAGTAAGAAGCAATCATGTACAATTGGAAAGAAATATTTACGGTCAGTTTAGCAGGATCAGCTATCAGATGACCTCTGACACCCACCGTCATCTACTAAAGAGCTAATTAGCTGTAAAAGTAGATGACAAGTCAATTGCATCAGCACAAAGGATGAATTTGTCTTTTTGGGTTTTGCTGATAATAGTCTGCTGGATAAAGATAGGCAGAGAGCCACCTGTGTGTGCAAAGCAAACTTTCCTAAAGGAAGGTTAAAATAAGATGCAGCTGTAAACAGAAGCATAAAGGCAAGGTAAAGATACAGGATGAAGGGATGCTTGTTTTGAAATTGTTGGAAGGGATCATAGTTACAACTAGGTTAAGAAGCAAAGGAGGAAATTCAGCTGGCGCACACTAGGTTTAGCCCGGTGCCAATTCAGATTGTCCTGATTTTTAAAAAGCTGCAATCTTCATTGCAGCTCCTGAGGATGCTGTTTGCTATGTTCAGTGGCATGTTTACCTGGGAAGGAAGTAAAGGCAGCTTTCTCAGGTGCTTGAACCCTGCTTCTCAGTGCACAGTCTTGTGCTTTCAAATGCCTGCTTATTTTTGTGCACCAGTTTCCAGTGGAACTTGTTCCAGGTTCTGCCTCAACATTAACTTTTCAATTTCTGTGTTTTGTAGCCTTGACCATTTAAGGTTTCCTTTACATTGGCATAAATTAGGATTAATTGTTCTATAGCTTTGAAACTTGCTCCAGATATCTGGAGAGAATGCTTGACCTTGTAAACTGAAACCCTGTTTTGCCTTCTCAACTTTGTCTGTTCCTTGACATGTTTCCTAACTGCTGCAAGCAGATACAGGGTAGTGGTGATGCAATATAGCTGCGAACTGTCTGTCATGGGAGTCTTGATGGAGCTGATGCTTGAGGAGCTGAGACCTTTCCAGCAGCTTAGAGCAGATCCTATGTGAAGGGTGCTGCAGGGAGCTGTTTGGCCCTGCAATGCACAGAACACTTTCTGGACCATGCTCATCCTTTTTTTCCTTTTGTTTTCCTCTATTTCCCACAAAAATTCTGTTATTTAGTCAGTTCTGTTTGGTCAGTCCTGTACCCTGCTGTTCTCTGCATAGCTGCATAACACAACACACTGGTGCCTTTACTCAGTAACAAGTCAGCTTACAATACCCAGTAACAAGTCCCTCTTGCTGCTTCTCAGATGCTGGCTGTCACTGTGAACATGGTTTATGGCATAAAGCCATTTTATGACTGGTTCCACTAAAAGTGTTCTCTAGGGGCTTGAAAAAATGACAGTTACTTTAAAAAAATACATGGAGGGGAAAAATGGGAGCAACTGCACTTTCTGGAATATAAGATGGGCTCTGTGGGGTACAGTAAAACTAGCTAGCAAAACTGATTCCCATTTTTCGAGTAGCAGAATTAACTGTATTGACTACAAAACCGATTAATTTGTGGAAATAGAAAAGATTGTGTTTACTTAGTGTCTTATGAAGGGAACCTGTAGGGAGTTATGCTCACATGCAGAATACAGCTGGTTCTTTATACCATTCTGGACCTGGCAAATGCTTTATCCCTGTTAGCAAGTACATAAGGGATGGCTGCCACTATAATTTTTGTAGAGAAGACAACTGTGTAAGTGGCAGGCAGTCACTGAGTGTCTGGGGCACCAGCCCTAACCCAGGCCAGGTTGCTCTCAATTGTCCTCTGTTGTCGAAACACTCTGACAGCTGTTACTATTGTGGCAGCTCTTTTGTCTTCATTACATGAGTAAAAAGACAATTTGGGCCAATTTCTAAGGTTCATAACTGAGCACAAATCCCCACCAAAGCTGAGGGGAATTTATTTGATTGTTCCACAAAACTAGCTCAATTTGCACACAGTGGCTCTAGGGGAAGTCCCAAAACCCCTGAAAGCCCTTATGCTAGGATGCGTTAGCCCAACCGAACTTGGCAACTTCTACCCCACTGCAGACTCCAGTTAACTAGAGTACCTTTCAAAAGACTTCCTGCCTACCCTTTTGTCCCTGTTCTCTCATAGCTGAGCTACTTTGGGCATGACATAAGCCTGTTGTAATAGCACACCCACAACATGCTTATAAGCAGTGAGGATGGCAACAAGGCCTACTTGGTAAAGGAGCAGTTAAAGATGTAAAGCTCCAAGTTTGGTTTTCATTGGTACTGCTTATTTGCGGTGGGACCTTCTCTGATCCTCAATTCCACAACCTGCAGAAGGAAGATAATTACACTTGGAATTTATTGAGGCAATCAGTTAACAAGATAGTTACTAGATAGCTACTTCCATTAGTGATGTTGAGATTTATTTTGTTGAAGTAATGTCCCAATCGCTTTCCGCTTCCCTTATTCATTCCCTGCCTTCTCCTGTTTTCTCTTCACCAGATGCTCTTTAATACATTTGTTGGAAAGGGAGCCTCCCTCCAAATGAACAGCCAAGCAGTTCTGGCTGAGGGACAGATCCAGTTTCGGACAAAATGTGATGCTGTTGCAAAATAACTGTGTTGCTTTCTGGTAAAGCAATCCTGAGCTTTTCATATAGGCTTTGATGAGTAACTGTTGTCAGCAGCATGTTGTGTGTTGACAGTACTATACTGATGAATAGTGGATAGTTTGAGGGCTCAAAAAAAAAAAACGTGAAATCTCGGTTTCTACCTATTTTCACTGTGATGAAGAGTGTAAGCTGTTTCTGGTGTTTTTCCTCTACTATGTGTCCTAATGATCCAGGTGGTAAATTCAAGGTGGCAGTCTGAAAGGGAAGGATGAATCTTCTACCTATGCACATGCTGAATGGCAGAATCCCTGAGGCATTCAGCCAGAGGCTCACAGGGAAGGAGTGATGTGGCAGAAAAAAGTATTCTGATACTGTGCTATGTGCCTTTAATTTTTTGGCAAAAATGCTGGAACAATAAGAAATGCAAATGAAATCAAACTGCAGTCCAGAGCAGAGTGCATTTTTATGAATATGAATAATGCAAGTTTAGGTTTTTTAGTTTTAAGTAATTTAAGAGTGTGGAGCACAATAAAGATCATCTATTGAAGTCTGCAGTACTCAAACATTTGTGCTCCTTTTCATATTTTTAATAGAAATTATTAAAAAAAAACTTAAAAAAAATTTGTAAAAAGGAAAATGTTTTTTCTGCTGTTGTCCCCTTATATTATATTCAGGCCCTATCATGCCCACCTTTGTCGTGCATGAACACTTGGCTACTGCTGCACTACAGCAAACCAACATGAAATGGTATAAAAGGCTATCACATTAGTGAGAAAGCATGACTGGAGATTTTGAAGGGCTGTATAGGTCAGGGAGAGCACCTTGAAGACAATGTGAAATTTGCCTGGCAATTGGTGGCTGATGGAGACAGAAGGGGAATTACTTGCTTACTCTATTTGGTGCCAGTCAGAATCCCAGCAGCACCATTTGGTATGAGTTGCAGTCTGTTAATTGTGTGTTCAGGGACACTGGCAAAAAGAGCATTACAATGGTTCAAATTGACTGAAACAAAAGCAAGATCAAATACCTCTGTTTCTGAAAAGGCAAGTTACTGGCACAGTTGGGTAGTGTTGGGTACATTGGAGAGAGTGAGCTGCATTTGTTTGATTCCACATGCAAGGAAAAGGCTCTCTCCTAAATTACTAAGGGAATTAATTGCAGTGATGCTTTCAAAATGCATAAACAAAAGAGATCGAAGGTGAGATATGCAGATGACTTTTGCAATATTTATTTTTTAATTTTAATTAAAGAACACTTTAGATACTTAGCCCAGGCTTTGGTATAGCAAGAAGGCAGCCTAGTTGGATAAGGGTGTAATTTGGTTATAAGTCAATGGTACGGACATACGAACATAATGTAACAGATGATCGTTCAGTTTTACTTGGGATTTGAAGTAAAAAGCAGGTACCTAGGAAAAGTGACAGAGTTTATCTACATCTCAATAGTGGCCAAATAGAGAAGAAATAAGTAGAACAGAGCTGGACCTTTCTTATACAGAATAATCTGTTAGAGAAGTGCAAGAGGCTCAGTTCAGCTGCTTTATGCGTCTTACCTTCGCATGTGAGGTATTCATGCACTTGGGAACATGGAGCATGTGTCTAAACTTTTCTAAAATAAGTGATTTTCATGAAGCAGTGTGTGAAGAAGGCACATAGATCTTAAATGACTGAAGTACAGCATATAATAACAAAATAACAGGAGGATGATAAGAGATGAGTTATACCTGCACCTTCCTGTCCTGCTCATTGCAAAGGATGCAAGATAGTTAGATGCACTGTATATCATAGATCGACAAAGCTCATGCACTTGGCTGAACACTCGATGTGCCTTCCTGGAATGCTTTGCCTTTCAAATCTGCAAGCAAATAGCTGACTCTGCATTGCAGTGTTTGCTCTACCTGTCCTCATCAGGTCTGTACAAGCTAAAGGAAAGATGTTGACGGAAGTAATCGATAGAGTAAAGAATGATGAACCAATGAAAAGAATCTGACTGAAAGGCCATGATGGAGACCACAACAGTCATGACAGTATCATAATTATAATTTTTGGGGATGGTAAATTAAAGTGCTAGCACAGAAATAGCAGGATCAATAATTTAAACCTTGGCAAGTGTAAGGTTATAGAAGAAAAGGCCAAGAGCAGTAACACTTGTTCACAAAAGAACACTTTTCCTAGTCTAGTTTACCAGCACAGTAAGTCATGTTACAATCCAAGGCCTGTTTGCAGACTCCTTCAAATAATGACAGCATCCTAAAGAGCATGAGGGCATGGGGGAGAGAATGCTTTTATATGTAGTGATTAGAGAGTCAGGTTTCTCCTGGGTTGTGTGTATTAGCTGCTTGTGTGACCTCAAGCACCAGACAGTTTACTTCCTAATAACTCCTTTTCCAACAACAACAAAACAGTGCCTTTGCATTTGTGTTTTGAGAGTACTTTGCTCTGCTTGCATGGAAGGCAACTGTAGATGTTTATACACAGCTTTCAGCCTTGCGTTAGAATGATGTGAGTTAGTGCTAACTGTAGCTTCAGACCTTGATTCACAAATTTTCGTAGCACTAATATTTGCAATGCCTGGAGTTTAGAGCAAGAATATGACTGAAGGTTTACAAGACTTGTGTAACCATGTAGGATAGTGGCATCATGGATAAGCAAATTAGTTCTATTTAAATCTCTGACAATAGTCCTGTGCACAGAGGCTGAGTTTTAATTTGCCTGAGTTGAAAGCTCTGCTTCCATTTGTGAGAAAGTTAAAGACTGAAAAAGAAGAGGGGGGAAAGAAGCCCGGAATTGAACAGGAAGAAAGGAAGAGAAATACAAGTACTGGAGGTAAAAGAGGAGTATAAAGAAAAAGATGGGAAAGGACATGCATTAACTCTGTTAGGTGCTTTGAGGAACTGTATTTGTTAGCATAAAATTGGGGTGGTTGAGGCTGACAGGCACCTCCAGAAATAGTCACTTCAACGCCTGCTCAAGCAGAGTCAAGAGAGAGCAGCTTGTCCAAGAACCTGTCCAGTTGGGTTTTCAGCTGGTGAGGACTTTGCAACTTCTCTGGGCAAGGTGTTGCTCTGTTCAGCCACCCCAGTGCTTACCAAGATTTTACTTCTCTTAAAAAGAAGTTTGCTTCTATTTCATTAGTATCAGTTGCCTCTTTTCCTGTCAATGGGTACCACTCAGAGCAGCCTGGCTCCCTCTGCTTTACGCCCTTTCCTGATGCTGAACAGTCCCAGCTCTCAGATTCTCTGTGTGAGCAGTTCCTTCATTACCCTTCTGAGACTGTGCTGGGCTCACTGCAGTAAGTCAATGTTTGTCTTGTACTGAGAGCCCAGCACTGGACCTGACATTCGAGATACCTCTCACAGGGTCATGTCTCTTGACCTGCTGGCAGCTATCTTCCTGACACAGCGGTTTTCAGTGACTAATCTTTGTGAAAGATCACCTCTTAAAAAGAAATATTAAAACCAAAAGAAATATTTGTGAGCATGCCAACAGAGATTCCCAAGAGCACTGTTTGATCTTGAAAATGCAATCACCAATATCTTGGTTCCTTAGGGGGCACAAGCCCACTGCCCACATTATTTGATGTCTGAATGATTTAAATTGCATTTCTGAAGGAAATGTTTGTATTGTATCTAAATGTTAAGTTGTGCTTTTAAATGTTTTTCACATATTTAGGTTTTTTCCAGTTTGTGTATTACATTGTTCAGAGCAATTGCAATACCTCAGCTCCATGCACGTTCCAAGCTCTGTAGGTTCTCTGACAGTGGAAAGAGAAATGCTGCTTAGTCCTAAACCTAAAATTTTAGTAGTTGGGCAGGTTTTGGCCACAGCTTTAATTTGTCATCATGCATAATCAGGAAAATTAAGTTTTAAAACAGAATTTAAAAGCAGTTATTTCATGGTTGCCTGTGATCAAATCTTACAGTTGTTCTGTCCCTGTGGCAGACTTCATGTGATCACTAATACTGATGCTTCTTCTGAAAAGACTACAGTTGAATCTTGTGCAAAAATAGCAGTGTTCTGCGTGAATCAAAACTGATTTCTGTTGTTGCTAGTTTGCTGTGTCTGAGCTTGTCTTTCCCTAACGTTTCTATGACCAAATAACTTACGAAGAGCTGGGGAGAATGAACTTCAAAAAGTTCTCATTGGTTTTACAGAAAGATTGGATTCAAAGTCCTTCATATTCATGTATGTATGAGGACAAACACTGGATAAACTAACACAAAGACAAATCATAAATATATTAAAGGAGAAATTTTTATAATAAAAAAAAGCCTAAACTTGTGCTGAGGAATTGCAGTTGTTACTAAGCCTGTATTTGCTATGAAAGGAACGTGAGCTTGTTCTGAATGTTCTTTCTTACCTGAGTCTGTATTTTAACTGCATCTTACCTTAGGATCTCATATAACTTAGATTTTTCTGTACTGTTCTGCTTTGCTTGAGTTAAATTTGCCATACCCAATGCTGAGTAGTGCCACGTGACTTGCACCAACAGCTTTTTCAGATTCATTTTGCTTTATTTACCATGTGTCAAATATTTCCAACCAGCTTGTAGTCTGCAGGAAAAATTAAACATCTCCATAAAGTGGTTTAAAAATGATCCAAAACTGGCCTAAATGTAAACCATGAATATATTAATGAAAGTCTCAATCTGTTCATGAATACTTTGTGAGCAACTAAAAGCAGAATTAATCAAGTCAATTACCTGCTTTGTGGTTTTTCACTTCACAGTAGGGAATGTAACAGCATTTGGCCCTCTAAATTCTGGTAGTAACACAAACTTGATTTTCAGTTCTCTTCAATATGTCAATTTCTTACAACTTTTACTTGAGCATAGGGTTTTCTACCTCAGTGGGTTATAAAGTACAAACGCTCGGGCAGTGTCTGTGTTGGCAAAAGCAGCCTGACCAGTCAGAAGTTGTATTTCCCTGCTCCTTCTGAGTGCAACAAACCCTGACTCCGTAGCATGTGTCCTGCCCATAATTCATGCTGAGGTTGTCAATCAGTAAGCTAAAATGTCTACAGGTATCTGTGTCCATGTGTATAAGATAATATTGCTTTTCATTTTCTAGCGAAGGGAATTACTCCAGTAATGGCACTGTTCCCAGTATCTCCATGAGCTTGCCTAGGAGTAAAGTGTAGCTCCTGAATATGGGTCAGAAAAGGACATTGTTATAACTAGTGTCCTTGATGGAATCTGGTATGTGCTGAATTTGCAAAAAGTGTGAGTTCAGTGTCATCCTTTTTCAGTATTTCCCGAACAATTGATTTATTTCACATTATTAATGAACTTTGCAGCAGTTCCACTTGTCAGGCCTACTCTGCAGGGGTCAATAATGAGAGGAAACCTGATGTTAGTGGATCCAGCTTAAGTGATTCTGTCATGCTAACGATTCAATATATCAGGACAAATGTCAGCTCCTTCCAATATGTTAATTCCTCTGATCCTATTTGCATAAGCTACAGTCAATGAAATACAAGTTCCCCCTCTAGGATAGTTAACGGAGATGTGTAAAGGATTTTTTAGTTTTTCTGACTTTCTAAGAAGGCTGAGGAGAATGGGACCTTGTTCCTGAGCTTCATGTGTAACCTGGATGCAAAGATCTGGCTTGACTTGAACACAAGTTCTTCAAGGAGTAAGTAGGTTTATCTACCTGATGAGGTAATGGTAGAGATTAGGACTGGACGTCTACTGTATCTGATTCTTTTAGTTCTCGTAAGGGATTGCTTGTGAACCAAGCAAGCAGAGTGGTTGATTTCTAACCTCCTGCACTCAGAACAGAGGATTAACCCTTCAGGTCAGTGCTCATGTGAGACTGTTTTCCCAGCCTTCCTGGTGAAAATGTTGCCAAATTCTGTATCTTCAGGAAATGAAACTTCTCAACAAAGTACCCTAGGTTGCTCTGCACTAGCAAGCTTTCAGAGTGCACTTCTGGCTCTCCAATGTCTTGTCTGAGGTCTCAATTGCTTAAGCTGGAAGTTTTCCTGCATTTAGTATAATGAAATGCTTGCCTGTGGCTTCTACCAAGTTCCTCAACATAGCTGTAGTGGGGGTCCTGTGGACTGCATTTGAGTTTACCATAGTGATGACCTCGTTTTCTCCTTATAGTGCTGTTTTTTTGGACACCAACTTGCCTTTAGGATTAATAAAAGCATTATTTGTGAACAGTAGTAGTACAAAAGAAATATCCCTAGATGTTTGTGGAATAGGTGTTACTTGTTGTCATGTCCTTTCTTATGGCCCACGTACTGCCTTCCTCGGTATCTGAAAATGTAACAACAGTTTAGTAACTTAAACACTTGTTTCCATAAGCGACTTCAAGGGCATGTATTTGAAACAAGGTTTTGCTGAGGTTCTCTGTGACAACTTTTCTTCTATCAAGATTAAATTAAGAATGAGGGATTTTGTATGGTACTTCCTCTCTTCCCTGAATTTTTGAGATGATGCTTCAGTGTTTAGCAACAGCAATAAAAGCCTGGAATACTAATGGTTGTAAACACCATGAGGGGAAACAGTCTTTCCCACAGTGTTAAAGTTTCTCAGGGCAAAAAAAAAAGATAAGTAGCTACTGCTTTGTTTTCTTCTACTTCCTCTGTGTATGAAATCACTTTGATAGATCTGCAGGAAGAGATTTAGTTGCAGATGGCAGAGGTCAGTGTATTGTGTATTCAATGTAGTCAATAATAAAGTCAGGACTTATGCTAACTGAATGTTAATAAGGAATCACAAGGACCTTGGAAAGTCATTATGTCTGGTCATTTGCTTCACAATATTTCTCCACACAGGCCCTGGAGGCCAATGCAAGGGGATTTAAAATAAAAAAAAATAATAAAAATCTGGAGGAATAAGGGAAAGCAGAATGGCTCTCAATACAGAACTCTTGTGGAATGTGCAGCAGACCATTGTAAAGACAGTTTCAGGGTACGGTTCTTACACAGTGAAGGAAACCATATTAATTCATGAAATGACTTCAGCACTGAGCCTCCTCCTACTCATCCTTTCCCCCTCAAAGGCTGCTGTCCTATTGGCCTAGGGGATCATGATGAAGGTATGTGTTTTTCCTGTAAGAGCAGACAGCTATGGTCATAAAGTAGAGATAACATGAGCTACATTCATTCATCAAGATTACACATGAAATGGATACAAGCCAGAAATGGGTTAACTCATGTAGCTCTAAACATAGGGGAGAAAATTTTTGTTTGTTGGGATTTTCGTGTCTGAATAATTCAGGATTTGTCCTAGGACCTCTATTTTTGTGTTGAACTCAAGGAAAAACCTTTAGGCTAGGGCATGACTCAAGCTAATAGTCGTTCCTTCCTACAAACCAAATATTTATTATCCCTTACATTAAGTCATCATTACTTTGCTCCCCCACCTTGAAATGACCGAAAGTGGAACAAAGACTTCAAGTCCTAAATTAAATCATTTAATCTTACCTAGACAAAGCTATTTTTGGAGGAGTAATGTCACTGTACTTAATATAGCATTTTAGTGTTGCTCTTTGCCTATATTTCCTGAAGCTGTTAATGAAGGAATTACCTTTCATGGCATTATCAGTGTAGTCTGTGAGCACCCAATGTGTGTTTCTGCCCTGTGACATGTGGTTACCCCACTTCTTGCTAGTTGTGCAGTTGAAGCTCCAGCCTTTATCACTTCAATGAGCAATGACCAGTTCTGCTACTTGGCTATGCATGATACTCTCTCTGTGCCACTGAGCTGGCCTCCACTACTTAATTTATTGCAAATGCCTATAAAATGCATGTAGAAGGCAGATAGGTCTGTCATAAATCTCAAAGAATTAGCTTCATGCTCTTATTGTTTGTAGGCTGGATCTGCGGGATTAATGCCTGTGTGTTCATTATAATTTGGTCCAAGGGTAGGAGTTCAGTAGACAAAATTGCTGGGTTTGCAGCAACATTCCAGTATATTTACAGTGGAAAGGACCAATGAGAATGTTAATATTGGATTGAATTCCATTACTGGACAAGTTTCAAACTGTTGGCATAAGGCACTCTAATTTCCAGCAATTTTGCAGTAAGGAAGCTTAGCTTTTGTACAGTCAGTGTAGGACATAAAGCTTCAGTTGACATGGGGTTAGGAAAATGAATAGTCTCATATATAAATACACTCTAGTCAATGAAGCAGTATTCACAGTTTAGATGATGAAGCTTGAATAGCAGAGAAACGCAGCCTGGTGAGTGACAGGGATTCTGTTGGGATTCATTCATTTTCTTTGTCATGTAGAGTCAAGATTTGGGCAGAAGTCTTTGCTGCTGCCTTGTCCTCATGAGCCATAAGTGACTCGCATGCTTTAAAAAATGCTGCTTGTCATTGAAAATATTAAGATCTGCAAATCATAGTATTTCATTTATTTGAGGCACATAACTTCCTTATTTTGTTCAGTTTTGCATAGAAGCTGAGTATGATTCAGGCTAATTTTGCCAAACCCATCCTCTTGTAGATGTGAAACCAGGTACTGATTTAACTCATTATCCTGAAGATAGTGTGAATGTTCAGCCTTTCCTCTTAATAAACTGGGTGTTTTTAGAGTCTGAATAAGAAAAGAATTGTAAAACATCTCCTGAGGACTCATCAGTGTTCATCAGATCAGATGTTAAGTATAATATATGGAGCAGTTTTTACTTAATCTATACCATCTGCCTTTAATCTTCACTGGAGCAATGCTGGTCCATCGCAACTTAGTCTCAAATTACATTCTTGTTATATTGAAAAAATCCTTTAGGAACTGGCCTACATGTGATCCAGACACAACACTGAGTTGACATTAAATCCTTTGCCACCACTTGTTAGATCTTGGAGGACCGTGTCCAAAGAATCCAAATAAAACAAGAGCTTGGTATTTGGGTGTATTCTGGAGCCTTGATCCAGCAAAATGCTTAATGCCCTCAGCTTGCATACATTCCCTTGGAGGAGAGAGCATGGAGGCTCTGGGTTGAAAAAAAGCTTGTGTTTTCAATGACACAGTCTTCATTAAGCTCTTTGCACACAAATAATGGATTGCATTGTGTGTGAAGGGCCGTGAGGGATGGAAGCTTTAATGAGCATGCACATCTTTTTCTTGCTTTTTTTTGCTCAGTGATCCTTCATTTGTTAAGGAATTGAGGTTTCAGAGTTCCAATATGTAAAACTATGTGCATTTTGAACAAATTTGGAACCATAGAGATTAACTGCCTTTTTCAGCTTAACCTCAGGCTAAATGGTATACTGATGTTGATAAAATAAGAATGAAGTACAGACTTCTATACTGCAATCAAGGTATAAAAAAGATATTTAGCATTTGCCACATGCTAATGCTTATAATGAAAATGTAATGATCCTGTTTCAGATACCCTCTATCTTGGAATAATGGCATACTGGAAAACTTTTCTGGATGCTTTTTTTTCTCTGTATCTGTTTCTCCATAAAATTTTGGATGACAACATATTTCAGTTTTGGAGGTGGGCTTGAATCAATGTAGTTTCATTAATTGCTTTGATTTTTTGAAAGGATCAGATTTCAAAGCAAACATCCAGCTTTGCATCTACCCTAACTTTAACATAGAGAGCCTTGTGGCACTTGGTAAAGAAGAACTCCAATAGCCCTGTAAACACTTTGAAAACATAGCTGATGAAAACTAAGCCATCACCATCTCTTAAGTAAACTCCAGTTGTCAAAGAATCCTTTTATTCTGGGAATTTTCCCTTTCCATGCAAATTGAACCAATTGTGTAACCTTTTTCCTATTCCATCAAAAAAACCACTGCACTGAAGCACTGCAGGATGTGAGAGGCCACTACTGGACATCTCAGTTCTAAATTGTGAGTGGACTTAACTGTCTGTGACTGTGGGCCTGTGCAACCTTGGGCAGTCTTCCTTCTACATCTTACATGTGGGAACTCAGTGATTATCTTCTCTTCCTAACTGCATATATGTCAGTGACACACTTTCATGCCATCCTGGTTAAAATAAATTTGTTTCAAATGTTAATGCTCTTCCTCTACCAGTTAATAGTCAGTGGGACTTAAATAGGCACTCCTCACAGGATGCAGCTTGTTACCAAATGGAGACATGAATTGTGGTAGACTTCATGAGGAGGCAAAGGCAGCCCCAAAAGCTGCACAAGTGTCCCAATGTGGCATGGTATTCATAAGCAACAATTTGTGTATCAATGCTCCCTGCACAAGACTGAAGAGCAAGTTTCAATTATAGTCCTTTTAAAAACATTTGGAAAATGCTGCTACCTCATGCCTATTGATTTCCTTATTGAAATCAATATTCATATAATGAGGTCTGATGCATTTCTGACCTGTGTAAATGCAGTGAATTCTTGAGGTGGGGAGTGAGGGAGAGAGAAAATTCTAGTGATGGAAACTTAAGGATCTTCCTTAAACCTGTATAGGAGGCAGGCACTTGAAAGATGCCTCTCATAAGGCAGAGCATGCTTCTGTATACTTAATTTTGACCTTGATTACTTAGGCATTTCTAGATATGAGACAGGGTCTTTGATTATGCAATCACCTAGCAATAAAATATGTCAAGGTCATACTTACTTTGCAATTCCTGAATGGTACAAAACTGAACAAACCCTTAGATGATACAGCTGGTCACAGTCTTCTCTGCTGAAAAAGTCAAAATGAGGACAGTGACCCTAAGAGCTCAAGTCCACCTTGCCCTAGTGGTATGATGAGAATCTGAATGTAGGGTGCAAAGCTGAGCCAGGTAAACTTAGTAAATGTCTAGTTTGGAATATAGCAGCCTAGCTCATTTCAGAATGTGTCATTAACCCAACCTCCTGTTTTGAAGGAGGTGGCGTTAGTGGTCCTTGGCCTCATTGCTAAGAATGTTAAGCTCAATAGTAGTGTGAGTTTGTCATGCTTCAGTTTCTAGCAACTTCTTTATTTTTTTCTTTTTTCTTTTCTTTTTTTTATTAAAAGGTAAAAATTCACCCAGAAACTATGTTCTCTTGTCATGGCTTAAGTCCAGTCAGTAGCTCAGAACCACGTAGCCACTTGCTCACTCTCCCCCGTTACTCCCCCCTGCTCCTGGAGGGATGGGGAAGGAGAATTGAAAGAATGTAACTCCCATGGGTTGAGATAAGAACAGTCCAGTAGCTAGAGTATAACACAAATCAATACTGCTACCACCAATAATAATAATGATAAGGGAAATAACAAGGGAAGAGAATACAACCACTCACCACCCACCGACCGATACCAGCCTGACCTGAGCAGTGATCTAACCTTTTCAGGTAACTGCTCCAGTTCATATAGTAGGAATGACGTGCTGTGGCATGGAATACCGCTTTGGTTAGTTTGGGTCAGGTGCCCTGTCTCTGCTTCCTCCCATCTTCCCCTCCTCCCTGGCAGAGCATGAGACTCAGGAAGTTGCTGGCCAGAGTAAACATTACTGAGCAACAATTAAAAACATCAATGTTAACAGCGCTGTTCCCAGGCTGAAAGTAAAAAACCACAGCACTGCACCAGCTACTAAGAGAAAAATGACTGCTACTGCTGAACCCAGGACAGTCAGATTACTCCTTGTACTCTTAATTATAAGATTACTTATAATGCTGCCAATTCATCTTAGTCTGAAATCACTTGGATATGTTGAAAAGCATAATTCTTAAAATAGTTTAGGGAGTATCTGTTTTGAACTTGAATAGCTGAATGTATCTGCAAGGAATAGGAAGATAAGTGTTTGCATTATGCATCTGTGGATTCCTCCTGTCCTGCTTCTGGGAATATTTGCACTACTAAGTTCTCCAATAGAGAAATATTCCAGAGTGCTTCTAAAAGGTAGCTTTTAGTTAGCGAGTGGATGATACAAAAACCTTGATCTGTAGGGTGCATATGGATAATCAGGAGACTCGAGCATCACACGAATGAAATCAACAGGTCCTTTAAAGCCTCATTCTTATGGGAAGTTACAGTAGGATTGAAGTGCAAGGTGGCCAAGCAAGAAGTTGCACATCACTGATGAAAGGCAGCATGGCTACAAAGCTCAGAGGAAGGTTGCTAATGTTTTTTTCTATTTGTCATTGGTCTTTGATGGCTTGCTCAATTTTTCATCAGTGACCTTGTCAGCACAGAATCAACATGAAACGTGGGGTATCACAAGATACAGAAGGAGGTACTAAAGTTTGGAATGAAAAAAATAATAATTAAAAAATATAGCTTTAAGATAGCTTTACAACAGCACAACATGCACATAGTGCCTTGTATATAAATTACATCTAAAATAAGGTGAATAAAATATGATTTGTGGTGGCTGAAGAAAAGGGGGAATTAATGATAGAACAGCTTTGGGCTAACAAAGGTGAGATGGCTGTAGGAATGGTAAATGTTGCTCTAGACAAGACAGATGTCAATTTGTGGAGGGACGAGGTGATGCTGTTGTACTAGGCATTGGGAGGAGCACAGTACTGTTCAAATGTAGTGCAAAAAAGATGAATTCTCAGTAAATTAAATGCAAAAAAGAGACATGGAAATAATTAAAGGACCGATCTATCATCCCCAAACTGGAAAAGCGTGGCTTGCTTAGCCTAGCAGTATTCTGAGGTGATATCATTATTTCCTGTAAATCTATCAGGAGAGTAAATTTCTGAAAGAGAGTCAGCACAAACTCATGGATATAAGCTGTGAACTGATTTCAGGTGGAAACCACAAGACTTTTTCTTTGTGCTATTGCCCATTGGGATAATGAAGGCATTTCTCATTTCAGCTTCTAATGGCTCTTACCTAGAGGTAGGATGGAGCTTGACTGATGTATGAAAGATATGTGCGGCAGGGGTAGCTGAGCTACTGGATCGAAACTCCATGGCCCAATTGCAATCTCAAAGGCATGTGCAGAAAATACTTCAAACTATTAAACTGCTTAAGGGCCATTTAGTGGGTGGTCAACTCTCCTCCTCAGCTCTTCTGATGAGGAAGAGCTCTGTCCTAATTGAAAAACTAGTCTGGCTCAGAAAAGGGCCTTGAAAGCAGTTAGAGAAACATGGTCATCACATGGAAGACAGTTTAAAGCTAGTGGTAATATAAATTGGAAGATAAGAATGGTAGGAAGTTGGCATGGAAGCAAAAAGGTGAAAAGAGTGTTTGGCTCACATGGTTGAGGTTAGTAAACAAGTCTTTTTAATTGCCTTAGGAATAAAAGATGTCTCAGAAATAGTATTACTCTGTTGCTGATCAGAGAATAAAACTGGAGATCAGAAAGCAGAGCTTATCAAAGCAAGTATCTATTCTGCATTTGCAGTAAATTTCAGATGGTCATCTTTTAATGTTGATCTGGCTTTCTGTTCCAGCAGTTTAAGGGCAGTCAAGCAACAAAATTAAGGTGGATGCTTCTTCAGTGATGGAGTGAAGGGTGTCAAAGCTCTACTAATTTACTTTTCAAGAAATGTACAATAATTGACTGAGGATTTGTTTGATAATAATCTTGAAATATATACTTAACTTGCACTTGGTATTTGCAAGAGAATCTGAATGGAGAAACTAGGATGATTCAAAGCTAACACAGTGCTCGGTATTGCTTGAAACACTGTTAAGATTAGGTCTTGGAGAGTATTTCTGAGCAGCTGCTCATTCCTAAATAGTGAGTTGCTATCAGGATCCTCTGGGAGCTGATTCTTGTCTATGAGACATCGGTAACGCTGCTAGTGCCTTTGCAGAAAGAACAAGCCATGGTAGGTAACGTTTTCAGCAGTGGACAGAAACAAGTAGTTGGATCACAGTGGAGGAATTTGCCATGTGTAACTGAACAAACAGGACTATG
The DNA here is from genome assembly GCF_012275295.1 of Melopsittacus undulatus. Lineage (NCBI taxonomy): Eukaryota > Metazoa > Chordata > Aves > Psittaciformes > Psittaculidae > Melopsittacus > Melopsittacus undulatus. The sequence goes on from NC_047533.1 coordinate 60,406,520, forward strand.
GGAGAAAATAGCTGTAATAGCAATTTACCAAAATGGTGTTGGAATCTTTTTTCACTTGTATTGCTTAAAATCAAAATATTTTCATCAGTTAAGCATGCTTTAGTCAGCAGTTATGTCTGTTGCCTTTGAGGAACCTAATGCCTAATAGTACCTCAGAAATCATCTGATGCGGGTTCAGCTTTTCTGTCAAGTGCGTGTTCTTCAGATGCTTGCATATCCTATGGTGTTAAGGAACAAATGTAAGGATTGATGTTGACCTGCTGTTAAGACGGTAGTCATTTGGCTTCCTAGAGGAGTGGAAGATGTCCAGGCTTTTGATTTGCATGACTATGATGTTATAGATTGTAAAGAAAAATGGCTTTAAAACTCTTTCATAATGATTCTAGTTAGAGGCAAAGTTTACTGAACTGACAAAGACAAGGCAATTTCTGTTCTATTAATGTCACTGTGTGAGCAGTAATTGAAAATAATGAATTCTTTCTATGTTATTGGGATGTTTGTCTGACCTGACCCTGTATGGTACTACAAAGTCACTTTTTGGTGTCATAGAAGGCAACTGAAGTAATGCATCTCAGTCTGAAACCTGGCTGAGACTGAGCTAGCTGGTTTCCAGGCAGTTTCTGCAGAGCTTTGGGAGTCAAAAACAATTCCAAAAGCTAGGTTTAGTAAGTTTGAATTCTGCAATTTAAGCAGGGGGAAAAATAATCCAAGATTGATAAACTGAAAAGAAATTCAAATCAACAGAGAACTAGTGACTTTGTGGAGATCAACATCTTTTAAACAGAAGGAAGCCAACAGATACCTGGTTTGGCCTTTCTTTTATTTCCTATATAATTATATTTCCTTTAATATAGAGATTTCTCTTGCATAAAGTTTGGAATTGTGGTTTTGATTTTCTGCATTTTTATTTGTTCTCCATGAACAGGATTGGCTGCGGAGCAAAATATTTTGTGCTCTCCTCAGAGCAAGGTTGGGTGCAGCTTGCAGGGACCTATTCCCTGCAGTTACCTTGGAAACAGGGCCATACAGCTGGATTAGTACTATTGCATGGGCATTAATTAAAAAGCCAGCAAAATGCATCTTGTTTTCAAAAAGCTGCAAATGCTAAACATGGGGTCAATCATTTCATTTCTGAAATTAGTGACAAAATTCACCACAATGCCCTTAGGTATTTTTTAACAGGTTGTGAATGTAGGTGTAGGTGTTTAATCCCAGAATCCATTTAAAAGGGCTTAAATCCATACATATGTACAAATGATGAATTAAGTGGATCAATTTTGCCTTATGTGTATTCATCACCATACTGTTCATTAGCTGAACAAAGAAAATAGCTTCAAGATTTCAGATCAAGAGTCTATCAAGGTTTGGCAAGCTGAACAACTTATGCAGAAACTTGGCCTCCTGGGACATGAATGCTCTGGAGTGACCTTGAAAGTGTGATTTTTGCAGGATAGAATGGGCAGGAGTGTCATGGCTGTAGGGCTGTGCGAGTAAGTAGAGGGACCTAGTTTTGTTAGCTGACCTGTGAAATCAGAAATCTCTGAGGCTGACCCTAGGGTACAAATGCCCTTACTGAAACACAATCAACTGTGGGAAATGTTAAATATTGCCTATGGCCCTCAAATATTTAATTTCAGTTAACTTCTTTAAATATTAATGATTTTGAAGCAAAACATCATTTCAGCATGGAAAGCAAACTATCCAAGAGTCTAGTTGTTTTCAAGGAGAGAAAATGCATCAAAACTGCATACTCTTTCCAACACATCTTGCCAATATTAAGTTTTACTTAGCTGTGACATGATAGGAAATTTTAAAGGTATTTCTACACTTAAGTTGCAACCTACTTCAGGAAAATAAGGTGAAAACTACATTATACTTCAATGTTCTAGTTGAAGGGCCAGTGACCAGCTCTTGCAGAGAATCCCTAACTTTCTCATGTGGACCATAGCAGGTTCGGCTTATGAATAGGCAACAAGGGATGATTTTTCTGAATGCTGAGTTTAGCAGAGTGTGCAGATGAAATAAGAATTACATTACCATATAAAGCTTCATTCAAGTACAACTAAATTTCAGCGTTGTTCAGTGCTCGTCAAGGAACTTGGTTAACTTGCCACGTACCATTGCCTTTCATTTCTGGTTGACTATAAATGGCTCTGTGGCTTTGTCTAGTACCACTCAATACAGACTACACTAAAAGTCTTATGAGAAATCATTCAGCTGGCATGGTGAATTAGAATACAGCTGAATGACCAATTACTTTTATTAGAGGAGTAATAATGCCCACAAGGTGCTTGAATTCAGATTTTCTTGGTACTACAGTAACAGCAGAATTCCTGTTTTCAGACTGAGTTGTGTAAGCTTGCTGAGGGCAGCATGGTGGGGGGAAACAACAGAAAAAGGCGTTGAAAGGAAAAATTACTGTTGCTCTTGTGTTGATGGGAGTGGCACCTAAGGGTGCCACAGTGCAGGGTGGACTTTTATCCAGATCACACTTAGCTCTTGCCTTGCTTCTTGACCTTTATCTCTTCAACTTTGTATTGTGTTTTATACAGATGTGAAATGCGGAAAGGCTTTAGGGGAACTTTTAATGAGCTGTAGCTGAAAAAGGCTGCTTAACTGGAAATCCTTGTTCTCATTAAAATTCACCTGACGTTTCCTAGGCAGTGAGACAGAGTGGAAACCCTTTGACAGTCTCTGAGAAATTTAACTTGAATATGCATTGATGTGAAGTTTGGAAAACTTCTTACTGGTATTTTCAAGATTGTTTTCAGAACTAAATGGTAGAAGTAGACTCTTTCAGTTACCTACACCTATCAAGCTAACAGAAGAATTTTCTGTGAAGTTGGTCAGAACCACCAGCACTATTGTTCCAAAGAATGCTGCTACCAGGAGGCATTCCACTTGACACACCAACGACTATACTCGGTAACTCTACTGCAATGCAACCAGTGTCTCTCTATTTCATCGTGTAATTTGTCCCACCATCATCGTAAGTCTGAACTACACTTGTAACCTCAGCTCCCAATATGCTGAATTGGCGATAAAATCAGAGTGGGGGGAGAAATATTTTTACAAAGAACAGACATTACTCCCTTTTGACAAGAGACAAATGTTTCATTCAAATGCTGCATTTCGCATATTGGAAACAGTAATGAATTCTTGTGCACCTTTCTCCCTAGTTCACAATGTCAGCCCCAGACGTAGAGGCACTTCAGGCTTTCCTTACAAAATTAAATTTAATGTTACACCCTCCAGTGGAATGATGCATAAATCAAGTGTTTGATTTGCATGGACTCTAGTGAACAGCCCCATTCTGTGCAAATATAAACCCGGTCTTGAATATTATGTCAGGGACAGGAACAAAGCAATCTAGGGTTTCCAATGAGAGTCTGGTACCAAGCGTAATTCAGGCTGGTATTATGTTGCTCTCATGTCAAGGCTATTATTAAAATTCTTAGGTTTTCCCTCCTTTTTTTCATCTCAAAAGAAAATGTTTTTCCTGACCTTCTTGTATTTTGGCAAACCAGTATACACCAGTATTATTTATACACTGAGGGAGCTGAATGGGAATCAGTGGAGGCTTTCAGTTTTCTCTCACATAAGCAGTGAGGCTAGCAGGATAGAGAGAGGTAGTGAAACAAGGCAAGGCAAAATATGATAATGGAATAAAAATGCAAACAGAAAGAAAAAGATTAGGTAGCTTGGTAGCCTATTTGAAAATAGGCTGCCTTCGTGAGTATTCAGAGCCTGGACCAGGTCAGCAAAGTTAAAGGACTAGAAGGCAATAAATATATTCCGCTTAGACATGCAAATGCTTTTGTGTTCAACACAATACAAATGCCTCTGCAGGGCTTTCTTGTGGAGCAAGGCTGTTAGGTACTGTGCTGCTACAGATGTGTTACATCATATAGATGATGTTCTTAAGTCCTTCAGAGTGGTGGTTGTTTTAGTCCAGTGAATTGTGAATACTATTCCTCACAAACACTGCTGAAACTTTGATTCCTCTGTGGGCCTGAGGTTTGCTGGTGAGATGTTGAGTTTCTGTCTAACCAATGAAGTCTCTCCTCAGTACTTGTGCATAAGCTTTATTGGGATGGGGCTTCTTTGCGCTTAAATAAGTCAGGGTCTCACGCATTCACTTTCCCCTCTTGCCCCCAGCTTCAGTTGATTTTTGTCAGCAGATGCAGCCTGGTATACCCTACAGAAATTCATCACATGGGTACTGTTTTGTTCTTTGCAACAATCTGCCTTCTAGACTTACAAAACTCTAGTGTTATGATAATGAAAGTGCAACCATGATACTGGATTACTAATATAATTTCAATTATAACAGTAAGCATATAGTTCTTAGGAACTTAATCTTTAATTTAATTTTGCTTTCATTTCCAGTCAGTACAGTTTTCTTGGATCAATCACAAACTACCAAGAAAGCAAACATGAATTTTTAAAATTCCTTTTCACTTCAGGAGATAATCTGCTGAACCTGCTTCTTAACAATCACCAAGACCTGCTTGGGGCTGTGGTGGTCAATGGCAATGTCGGCAGCAGTGACATGAATTGGTAGAGTTTAAGATCCAAAGGGGAGTGAGTTAGGCTAACAGTGGAATGAAGCTCTGGTTGCAAGAGTGTAAGCTTTGATTTGCCAAGCATCTGCTTGACAGAATCCCACTGGAGGCTGCTGTGTAGAACATGAGTCTTGGAAAAGCCATATGACTTTCAAGGACAATATTCTCAAAGCACAGTCAACTTTGATCCTGATGTGCAAGCAAGTTGGCAGTCAAGGAGGGAGAACCAGAAGGCTGATATGAGATCTGTATGCTAAACTCTGTGGTCAGAACTGGCTCTGGAAACTTTGGGCACTTGAACTCCTCCCCAGCCTTATCTATCTCATGGGATACATCTCATGTATTTAGAATCCCCTTTTCTTGTGTCATTATGGTGCTAAATGATGACCTTCACTTACAGCACCCAAGCTCTTACTCTGTGGCTCATATCAGCTTGTTCTTCATAGAATCCTTCATACACACACACACACACATAAATCTAGTTTGTTTATTCGCACAGATCATACCTTTTGATCTGAAAATTGTGTTGTATGAAATGCACTTTATTCAGAGTTTGTCTGCTGGAAAGGACTGGCACAGAAGAGCATGAGTACCACTGAGTATTGAGAAGTGGCATGTAAGGTCAGATTTCACTAGCAGGCCTATCAGTTATCACTGATCAGATCCTTTGTAAAGACAAAGAGCTCTGTTGGAGAAGAGGACTTAGACTCACTAGTGAAAAAGTGTATTTATGGCTAGTTGAGTGTTTTAGAAGATACTGGCTTCCTACAGGATTTTAGGGGGCTGTTAGGAACTGTACCATCATACTGATCATCTGTGAGCATATATTCTTTCAGTGTGCAAACAATATTTGCTTTCATGGTAAAATGCACAGGACACTTGTGAGGATTGTCTTTCACCCACATACGACTGCAACTGACTTTGAAGCCTGATTTTTTTTTAAATAAAGACTGTCAAACTGAGTTATGTTAGCCTAAGACGTTAACATTAGAGTAAGAAGAGAGCAAGATCCCCCTCAGAGTATGGCATGTACCTAGCGTCATAAAATGACAGGCTATTCAGACTTGATAACATACTAAAGAGTGAATTTCCAATTTGCCTGAAGCTTTTTGACTAATTTTTCCCAGTTTGTAGAATGGATAACATTTCTATAATGTGTGTGATGTTTTCTTACTGCCACATGGGCAGTCATGCATTTAATTCACTGTCTCCAAAGCCGTTCATTGGGTAGTTACTATACAGGTGTAAAGTACTGCTACTGTTAGCTACCTACACTTTCCTTTGGTTAGCATTTTCACTGTGAAATGTACTAAAAACATTCTAAAAGGTCAGGGCTTCCACAGTATGACCTTGATGCAGCAACTCACTGATTTAATTATGCTCTGCTGATGTTTATGGAAGTCAATAAGACTTACTCATTTTTCCTGTATTAAGTGCAAGTTAAGTGTTTTGATGGATTGGAATGTTTTTAATTGTGTATTTTCAGTTACCTGCCAAAGTGCTTTGCTGAGTTGGAGCCTAGGCAATTTACTGTTTTGCTTGTCATTATCTATGATGGCACTTGGAAAGTTAACTAGATGTTCTCGAGCAAGTGGGTGATATCAGCTGCTTATTCTCTTCCTCTTCAGATTTTTTACAAGCATTTTAACCTCAAGTTCTTACCTTACTGAAGTAGTTTCTGTAGTTCACAGAGATTGCATCTGCAAAAGGGATGTGATCTGAGCAATGAGGAATAAGATGAGGGCATAGGTTAATCTTTGGATTAATAGATGATTCATGATATGAAAAGGTTTGAGATCTCAAGTGCCAGAACTTATGGAAAGTAAGAGCTGTTCTGTTGTTTCATAAGGTTACATTGCAATGGGGTTTTGTTTTGATTAAGGGGATGTTTTTCTTGCTACCACTGTACAAACAATGCTAGGCAAAGTAAAGCTCGGTAACTGACTGTCATCTTGTTTTATTATAAAATTGAACATGACGTTAGTATGATAATATATGTAGTAAAGTGTCTTCATGTCTCTTACCTGTCAGAAAGAGCTGTACTTCTTTGAGCTCCTTCAAGTTGATGATTGGGTTAGACTGATGAAAATCTGTGCTTTCTTGGCCCAGCTGTCATGGCTCAAGGTGAGGATGGGGCAATATTTCAGGCAAGGTGCTTTCATGCTTCAACACGAAAGGCAAGTGAATTTTTAGTTCTTGGCACCTTCCTACCTAATCATGTCCATAAACTCTTCATCTATGACATACACAGGTAACTGTCACATTTAATCTGTTACCCCACCACCCCCAGTGGGATGGGGAGGTGATTTGGTAAAAGGTAAAACCCATGAATTAGGATAAGAAGAGTTTAATAACTGAAATAAAGTAAAATATAATAATACTACTAGTAGTAATAATTGTAATGAAAGCAGAGTGAACAGAGAAATAAAACCCAAGAAACATAAATGCTCACCACCCTCTAACCAATGCCCAGACTGTCCCCAGGCAACAATCAGCCCCTCCTGGTCAGCTCCCCTCAGTTTAATATTGAACATGACGTGCTGTGGTATGGAATACTCCTTTGGCTAGCTTGGGTCAGGTGTTCTGTCTCTGCTCCCTCTCTGCTTCTTGTGTCCCTCCTCACTGGCAGAGCTTGAGGGACTGAAAAGTCCTTGATCAGGGTAAGTGCTACTGAGCAACAACTCAAACACTGGTGGGTTATCAGCATTATTTTTAGACTAAAGCCAAAACACAGCACTGCACCAGCTACTAGGAAGAACAAGTACCCTATCCCAGCCAAAACAAGGACAATGTGATCTAACAGGGAATGCCCAGACTTTAATAGAAAAAATTAATTTAGCATTTTAGATGAAACAGTTACCTTAAAAGTTTTCCCCCCAAAATGTGGTTCTCTATAGGAACTATGGTTGGGAAACATGCAAAATTTATGGCTTACAAAGCCACTTAAGAGTAAATAAAACTTTAGTTGCTTTAGGACTGTTTAAATATATCATCTAGTTAATAAGTGTGATACCTGAACATACCTAGCTTTGTAATGTGCTCTCAGAGACTAACAAATTTACCTGTTTTGGTAGTCTTGTATGCAGTCATGAGCACTGTGCTTATTTTGAATTGTATGAAGTACACCAAGGCTTTGATATGGGATTTTGCACTTAGAAATCAGGACCATGTCAGATTTCTGTTGTCATTATTGATGAAAGGAAGATGTGAATGGTGACCTGTGTCTGGATTGAACCCAAAATAAATAATGTGGATGTGGAAATCTATTCAAAGTGGGGGAAGATTTTAGCTTAAAGTAATGTAGAAAAAGCTCTGGGTTTATCCACTCTACTTAGTAATATAATATCATAAAGTAGCAAAAGATCTCATTCTTAATCCAAATGGAAGAATTCAATTTACTTCAAAAAAAAAAAAAAAACAAACTTTGGAAGGCCTGGCTTGCTTTCAAATTTTCTCATATGAATGATGTTGTAGTTTAGGGACGTCATCTTCAGTAAGTTTGTTTGGAGTTGGGAATCACAGAATACCAGTTTGGAAGGTACCTCAAGGATCACCTGGTCCTACCTTTCTAGGCAAAGCATGACCTAGACAAGATATCCCAGCACCCTGTCCAGCCAGATCTTTAATGTGTCAAACACTGGGGAATCCACCACTTCCCTGGGAGATTATTCCAATGGCTGACTGGTCTCATCATGAAAAATTTCCTCTTGTATGTAGTTGGAATCTCCCCGGGAGTAATTTGTATCCCTGGTCTTTTCCACATGATTCCTTGTAAAAAAGGAGTCTCCATCTTCTTTGTAGACAGCCCTGAAATACTGGAGATTCAAAGATTTCTCCCCCTTCAGCTTAAGCATGCAGGATCTAAGAGATCTATGTAAGTACACATGCTGGCGCAGCTGCCTGAATTGTGCCCTTATAACCAAGTTTCTTCTTGCAGAGTGTAAGACCTCCAGTTTTTTTGCAGTGGTCTTTAACATGCTGAGTCAGAGTCCTGATTTTTTAGAGCTTAGAAAGAACATGGCTCAGGCTAAGTAATGATTTTTGCCTCAGCAGTTTTGTTACTAAATTCTTGAATAAAACAACTGTAAGCTTCTTCAATGAAACAAGCGCAAAATGTAACTACCCAGCTAGCTCTATGCTTTTTATATTGAGTCATGAAAGCTAATGAATTGGAGACAATTGCTGTGGTAAAATTCAAATGTAGGTATTTGCTGTCCTTGTTAATGGGCGAAAAATATAGTATACCCTTGGCCTAAAGGCTCCAGCTGTGATTCTTTTGTAACTTGGAGTGCATTAAAAAAGCTTCAGTCAGCAAGATAAGTTAATTTTTTTATGACCTTTATAAACTGTTTTAGCCTGGAACAGGGGAACATCTCTTTAAGATTAAATGTTTAAATTCTTTTGGCTCAGGATTGCTAAGCATCTTGAGATCTCCTTTGTTTTAGAAGAAATCTCCAAAATCTATGAAGAAATTCTGTGTGTGACAATTATTGTCAAAGGAATGATAAGCTAACATGGAACTCCAAGCTTTTTAACAGATCTCATCACTACAATACTAGTCTCATAGACGAGAGCTGCTTTCTCTTAGTGTAGGGCTTCCCAGAGTGTGCATGGTCACCAGGTGCTGTTCCTTACACTTGCAGACACCTGGAGGAACAAATTGACTTGTCACCAGAGTCATTATTTTGTCCTGCCACAGCTGCTGCCTTGGCCAAAGAAATTGAAGAAAAGGACATACTTCTGTGAAAGTGCACAAGTGTAAATCACTCTGCTGATTTGAGAAATTGCACTGGAACCAAAGTCATAGCGCATCACATTAAGCAGGTGAAAAAATGTGGCCAAGATTTTAGGTGTGCAACTTGGCTGTTACAGGTCAGCTCCCTTCTATTGCTTTATGTTCACAGTTGTTTTATGTGTATCTGCATTTCCTTAGTTGTATCGGAGGATAGATTATGTCTCTAGCTGTAGTCCTGGAACAGCCTACTACTTTTTGGTGGAGTTAGTTGCCTAGGTATAAGAAGCTGTTTGCTCCTTAGTGTGTGGGCTAGTTGGGGTTTTTAAACTCAGCTATTTCCATCTTGTTTTGGTATTTCGTGCTCAAAACTACAAAAGTAAAATGGCAGTGGTAGAATATTTGTGAATTAGGTACCAAGTATTCTGCGTTGTCCCTATTTAGGGGATAAATTCAGCTAAAGATTCTCTGTCCAGAGCTGGATGCTGTAATCCTCCAAGTATTTCTCCAGATCTGACAGAATGAGTTTTGTAACTTTGAAATAGTATCTTTAATCAATCAACAGCTACAAGTGGGAAAAGTAACAGTGATAGGGAGAAGGTGCCTTTTCCTTGTCTGATCAGAATCTGAGATACAGATGAATACATTAAAGCCTAATACATTTTCTCCCAACTACATAAGTTAGTCTAATAAGATGTTATTCCACCTACAAACCTCGTCTTGCCTTATTCCCTACGCTGATGATTAAAGTGGGCTTGTTTAAACAAAAATGTTCCTGTTTTTTTTTTTTTGCTGTCAGACTAGGTAAGATGAGTTCACTTGTTCTTCCTGGTGGCTAGAATGATGAGCAGGTATCCTAGATTGTATTCAGTGGGATCATAGACAAATAGTTCAGGATTTTTCTTTTAACTTACCTGTATTAACTTGTAGGGGTCTAAGGTTGACATTTTGTTGTCATTTGCTACAAAGTCAAAAATTTGTGCATTTAATCATCTATTGGAAAATGTTGTGGTTGAAACACTGACTTCAAAGTCAGTAATATAAATATATGAATAGTAACCCATGGTTGCTATCTAATTAATTCATTCATAGCTTAAACTTGTTATCCTCATTTGATCATGTACCAAATTCTATTTCAGAATGCAGAAAAGAGCACACAGGCTTTGCACAGCACTATCAACAAATGACCACACTTTTTTTTGTAGGAATCAGGTTGGTTAGAGAAGTTTCCTCTGCTTTTAATTTACATACAAGAAGCATCTCTAAATATAATTGATCTAACCAGGCATAATTGCTGCTTATAGTTTCCAGGAGTGTTCTTTAGAAAACTGAAGACTGACTAGAAATGTATGGCTGCATCATTTTGTGCACAAATCTGTACCTTCTGCACGCCGCTGAACAATACAAAATGTGTTATTGATCATATACATGATTGGATGGAGGTTAGTGAAGGCGATACCCTCTGTAAATTTCCTTTGATCCTGCTAAATGCTGTTACCAGTGTGCTACAGGAAATAAGTGAGTGTAATGATTTTAGAGTGTTGATATTGTTGGCTATATCAAAGATGAAACACTGCCTGTGTTCCCTTAGCAGACTTTACAGTAGTGCCACCATGAAAGATCTGAAGATCATTATTTACTGGAAATAAAAGAACAAGGCAGAAATCGATTACTACGACACTAGATATATATCTCCATTGCACTCTATATACATCTCCTATTTGTTCTAACTTCATGGAAGGATATTTAATACCTAATGGAAAGAGGCTTTTGCTTTTGATTTATTTTTCGTTTATTATTTTTGGCATTCCTTGGAGAAATTCTGGAAATCAATACTTGGATGTAAGTGTGCCTGGATGTAGGTAGTGGGAAGCAGTGGCTATTGATGTATTTGTGCATTTTTGCACTGACATGTATGGGGAGTATGCAGTGCTCTGTTCTTGCAGTAGAATGTGCTCAGCCTAAGAGGGGAGGGAAGTCATATTTCTCCCATCATCTGTTTACATGCAATGATCCAAGAGCATGGGTAAATTTGGACAGCTAACTTAAAGCTTGGAAATCAGTCCCACTGAAGTGTTCAGTTGAATCTGTAAATGTTTGTTGCATCAAGATGAGAGACGGAGACAAACGTTCTCAGTGACAGAAAACATGAGCACAGATTGTCTAAAAATGAAGCAGAAACAGGGGGATGCCAAGTGCTGAGGAATTTCAAGTGAAGTCACAAATTGCTTGAAAATGGACATGTTTGGGATTTTTTTTTCTTTACTGTCTTTTGACCTGTTCTGTGGCATTTGGCTGACTTTTGCCCTTGCCTCAGCTGAATATCTTAGATACTACAGCTTCTGCAGTCATGTGGTAATGGAGAATGCAAAACACTGCTTTTCTTCAGATAAAATAGTGGGATTTGTTTTAGAAATCTTAAGGTGGGTCTCGTGCTTCAGCAGAAGTTGCTATTACATTAAACTTTACAGAGGTTTCAGAGCAAAGTCAGTCTGTTTCCCCCCAAATACCTTTTGATAAGATATAAGAGGTAAACAGTAAACAAAATATGGATAGGATCAACTAGCTGGTGCTTGGGAAGGCACAGATCAAAGGCAGTGATGTGAGATGTCACAACTCAGAGGGGCATGCAAAATACTCAAAAAGCACGACATGAAATGTGCTTTGGAAGCTTGTTACTCCTTCTTTTTCCTCTTGATGGTCTCATTTATTGAAGGGCTTGTTAGAGCCCCGCTTGCCTGTGTATAGTCTGCACAACCTATGATCTTGAATAGCATTCAAGACTTTGGGGGGGCTGTTGCTTCCCTCCTACAGAGAAGAATTCACTGTTGTGAACCTGCAAAACCAGTGACTAGACTAGTGTGTCAAGACGTAGTCTGATAATAATCCTGCACCTGCTCACGGTGTGGCAAGGTGGAAAGAAGGGAAAGCTTTCTTGATGTCTTCCCTCTCCCCCAGTTTAAAAAAAAAGGAATTTGAATATTGTTAGCTCAGATTACAATAACAGTGAATATAATCTGTGGATGACTTGTGACTGTTCAAGTTGTCAAGGGTGGTTGGTTATATGAAACAGCACTAGGTTTCACCCAGAAAAAATATCTACTTTTCCAATTTAAGGGAAACTTGGAAACTCTGTGCTTGAATGGCAATGTAAAGCATTAAAATTCTTCCCCTTCTACACAGACTCATTTGTGTCTTGGGGGATGGGAAATAATGCCACTTCCCAGGCTGAAATGTTTTTTCCTTGTTGCTTTTATTTATTAATATGAGCCAGAAGATTGCTAACAGCAGTAGTTTGGTGTTTTTTTCTGTTCAGCCCTGACCAGTGATAGCTCAGATTCTTGGTATTCTCTGTGGTTGTGCAGTTCTGAAAACACCACTGCCTAAAACATCTATCAATAACAATTTCTAGCTGATGTATACAGCTTTATGAAAAAGAGTCAGCATCAGCTGAAGTCTAACAATGCATCTCCACCAGGGCTTTCTGGAGCAGCAAGATCAATATCCTCAGTTAAGTTTATGAGGATGCCACGAAACCCTCTAAATGCAGTGGCATTCTCTCCAACCTTTCTTGTAGCCCATCAATTACAGACTAAAAGGTCAGTCTTGCTGTAGGAAAAGTCTGTCTTCAGTAAAGATTTTTTTCTTCTCTTTTTGCTGCTGGAAGGGTGGGGAAAGGCGTTTGTTTTGGCAGGAGCTGTCCTTTTATAGTAAACCTTGCCAAAAAAGCCTAAGGAGAATCCTTCTTGTTATTTTGCACTTCTTGCTATGCTATTTCTGAATCCTCAGTGGTAATTTGGGGTATTTGGAAGCTTGTGATTGTCTGCTTCAAGCAGTGAAACAGCCAGTGGTGATGCACAATCTGTGTTGAGCTGGCAAGGAATAAATGGAGCTCTAAAAGTAGATGCCATGTTACACTGTTAACAATTTTCTGCTTTGCTATCAGTCCTTCTAAAATAATTCTAACTTTCCCTGAACAACTACATGAGATTACGAAGCCAACCGTGAAAGGAATACCTGTTGTGTATCTGCTTTGATGTTCTCCATGCTCCTCAAGTATGCAAAGCTTTTCATATTTGGTTGATTGAATACAGGCAAAGGAATAACCCTTGTGCACATGGGTTGAGGTTTCTCTGCTCCAACCTTAGCTAGGCAAGACATTTCAGCAGTACTGCATGTCTTAACCTCTTTGCAGCAGAGCTTTTGGGAAATCATTTCATTAATGGTCCGTTATTTCAGAAGTTGTCAGCACTGGTGTAACTCCATCCACCCCAGTGCTCTCGCTGCAGGTAGGAACAGTCTGGCCATTGCTGAGCAGTTCTGAATACAGCTCTCTAATGTTTTATTGAAAAACTGCCACCAAATGCATATGCCTTCATGTTTATTCATAAACTACTTGCAAAGTTCAGCAAATTATAAAGGGGATGGAAGGAGAAGAAGAAACAAATAAATTTGAAAAATACAGTGGAAGTGAGTAAATACCTTTACCAAAAATGGGTAATCGAAAGCTAACAACTTTGGTATCCCCTTTAAAAATAGGCAATTTCTAACCCTGTGTATTCTAAGTGGAAACTTTCTGTCCACAGTCAAGTCTTACCCTGGGGAAAAACTGGAGCAATCCTCCATATTAGGCTGGATGTGAATGCAAGTGACATTCCTTGCAAACTAAGTGTTTCTGTCCTGTACAAGAGCTGCGACTGTACTGTGACAATTTACCTCCCATACATAGAGAGTTCTGAGCCCAGTCTTCCATCCTATGCTCAGGGTAGTTGTGAGGTAGTGATATGAGCAATGAGAAGGTCAAGATGGATCAAGTGTGTATTTTTATCTTGATTTTGAGGCTGTACCTTTACAGTCCACCAGCTGCCAGTGGGTTGCTAATGTTGAGCTATAGGGAAGGATTTAATTTGAGTAGCTTAAAAGGACAAGGGAAATACACTGAAGGAAGGGATTTATACAAACAGAATGTATCTTGATGGTAATTTTGCATGAGATCTTGTTCTTTGTTAGGTTAAGTGGAAGCTGCTGTTTGTTAATGGCTTGCCAGCCTCGTGATTCCACAAATGGATATATTACGACTTACTATCCTGAGAACAACTGCCCCATTAGCTTTGCTTCACAGTTCCTCTACTCAGGGAAACCTGGCATCAAGCATGATGCCAAAAGCCATCGGAGCTATTTCCAGGGTAGGCATAAGACTGTGCAGTCTCTTCCATCTCTGCCTCCCAGGAAACCTGCCAGAGCACAGCCAGACCTCTGCCCTTGGCACTTGTGCAGCAGCCTTCCTGTTTCAAGTAGTTTGCTTTTGTGCAGAAATAAGACACAGGCAAATGGATTCCAAACAATCCCATTCTTGAGGTGTCATTAAGGACCAGACTTTAGCAGTTAATTATCAAATATTTAGGAGATGTTGATAAAGATGTTGGATTTAGGAGTTGTAGGATGGAGCCGTTGAACCAGCCAGCAGATGGGAAGTGAAAGGTGTGGGAGAGAAGCTTCAATTTTCTTTCAGAGGGATCTCTGAAACGAGACTTGTGAATTACTATACCCTACCTGTTAGCTATGCTAACTACTACTAATCTAAATAATTGACATATCCAATTTTTCTGAAGTCAGTATTTATTCTCTAATCACATGAGACAGTAATGGAAAATTAACATTGCGTGTATTTCTCAGTGTTTTCCATTTGCAAGCTGCAGGCAAAAATAGTTGCTCTCAAAGATTAAATTGTCCTGGCACTTTGTGGCTGAAGCAGTATGTAATGGTGACTTTAAATAGCAGAGTGAGCCCCTACCCATGCCTAAGCTTGTTTACTTTTGTAGACTTGGAGAGGACTACATCAATTTATTACTGTAAGTTAAAGCAATGGGTCTTCTGTGGTGAAACTCCAGCCTTTAATTTCTATTCACATATCCACCTGAGGTTCTGCCATTGTACTCTTAGCAAGTGCCACCCCTGGAGGGGGTTATGTAGCCCATCCAAGAACTTTGTCACTGACAAAGTCATCATAGGATCATAGAATGTTCTGGGTTGGAAGGGACCTTAAAACTCACCCAGTTCCAATCCACTGCCATGGGCAGGGATGCCTTCCACTAGACCAGGTTGCTCAAAGCCCCCTCCAGCCTGGCCTTGAACACTGTCAGGGATAGGGCAGCCACAGCTTCAAGTCCTCCCTTGTGTTGAACTTTTACCTGTAATGAATTACTTGACTGAGATGAGCACTGCTAAATCCTGCATCTTGGATCAAAAAATAGTGGACTGTGACAGCACGGAACCCAGAGGCTTCATCAGGTCCTTTACTAGTATCACTCAACTTCTGCACAGACCTCAGTGCACACAGATGTCTTTAAGCACACTTGTTAAAAGTATAGTGTGGATGTAGTTTTAAAACAGAATAGGAAAAATGGGCAGTAAGCACCACAATCTGAGGTGTAGAAAAGTGGCATGCCATTTTCAGTATACAAATGTTTGTGAGAGGCATGAATAGCAACTTGCTTCTTCTGATATGGTCTCAAACTGAACTAAGGCATCTGCTCTGAAGAGCAACTAAGGTACAATTTTCCCCCAGTAGCTCTGTCAAGCAAAAAAATACTGCGGTAGCAGCCCCTTACTCCTGTCACTGCTTAAAGACAGCACGATTTGCTTGAGGACAATTTGTTGAGGAAGGATTCCTGACCTGGAAGCACAGTATAAGTGAAGGTACCTCTTTCCTGGCGCTGTCTGCTCACAGGCATCCAGCTACTGTGATACTGTGGTCATAATTCAAAGCCTTTTCTAAATAAATTATAAATAAATCCAGGGAAGAGTTAAATGTGGTATATATTAGATTTCAGTGATGAAGCCTCTGATTAATATAATGAAAAGCTTGGTTTAATTGCATTACCTTCCATTAGCTCCCCTCTTTGTTTTTTATAATTGTTTCTAAGGCTGTGTGTACCTCATGCCTGCTGGGACTTTCATCCCACATTTATTCAAATGAGATTTCTGCTTTCAAAACTGCACCTTTCATCAATCTCCTATTAATTAGCCAAATGCTGCATCATATTATACATTGATGCATTCAGTCGAATGTGTGCCATAATGAGAGGTGAGCCCATGGTCTGTCCAGGCTTCTCTCAGGAGCTGGTCATTGGTATTCCAGGATAAGTCAGCTTACTGTAATTTGAAATTGGTCTGCCGTCCCATTAGGAATCTGCCCGATCAATACCAAGTGAATTAGAGTTTCAGTGATCTGATTAACTCCCCATTATTTTCTACCCTGGCTGATTTAGAATATGATGAGACAATATTCCAGTTTCTTTGCTTTATCCCAGTTTAAATGAAATATAGACATCTGAGGAAGCAGTGGCTGTGCATTTGATTTGGCTGTGCTGTAATAAAGTCAAACACTGTAAGTGTATGCCTTGCTGTGACAGCCAGGAGCAAGGGCTACCATGCCCCACAGAGGGGAGTCTGGAGGGGATAGAGCTGCTTCTCTGCACTGCTGCTCCTTTCTAGCTTTTCCATTCTGTGCCTTGGTTGAGCAGAGTTGACTAGGCACTGCTTAGCCAAGTGCACATTAAGTTAGTAGATGGCCATATCATTAGTCCTGCGCAAGCAATGAGCTGTATGCAGGCTTGTGCTTCTCTAAGTAAGTAACCCAAGGTTCAGAGGGGGAAAACACTTTGTGCAGACCCCATTTGGTGTCAGTCTGAAACAGAGCCAAGGCTTAGGTGTGCAACAGAAATGGGAGGTATGCTCTGAATTCATTTACATTGAGGGATCTCTGCCATCATGAAAGAGGGAAGATAGGAAATCTCATCAAATCTTGTTAGGTCATAAGTACTTCATCTCTCGGACATGGATGATTATTTTGTATTGGCAGCTTGTAGATACTATCTCTAAATGGAGCTTCCATTTGCTATTTTATTGCAAGTATAAAACAACAGGAAATGGGACCAGAAAAAAAGGCTGTGAGTCGTGTGAGTCTGGAAGGTAGTTTTTAAGGAAAAAGATTGCTGGCTTTAATTCATCTGCTAATTTTGAAGTGATGTTAATAGGTCCTACTTATAATCTCTTTTCTTTATTCTTAATTTTACATTTCCAAGATAAAAAGGCTTACTGTTTTTACTGCCAATTTTCTTGGCAGTGCATAGTAATATTAGCCTGGGTAAATGGTGGGAGAAGAGCAATCCCTGTTTGCTGCAAATAGCTGTACATCCTGATAACCCTAATGCAAACTCTGTCTCAGGGTTCACTGGTTGTGGAAAAGAAATAAGATAGGAAAACCTTGTTGAAACATCTCTGGCTATCACACAGGCAATCTTTTCTATGTTAAGACCTTGTTCCTAAAAAATCAGGCCTTACCAGCTACACACATGAAAGACAAAAATGGCAAGGTTTCTAATCATGGATAGATACCCAAAAAGAGGATTTGGACCTAAAGCAGAAGTTGCTCTATTTTAAAATCTATGGTCTTACTGTACCAGTAGACCAGAATTACAAAAATACTTCAAAAATCAGAAAGTGATTTAGAGAAAGCTGCAGACACATTTATTTTAGGAGGCAAAATCGTGTTTGTATTCCCCTTCAAGCTCTTACAGAGTCCTAGTCCTTTTAATGCATTTCAGGACACAAAATGAGCAACACTGCATATTTTCTGTGCTAATAGGCAAAAAATGGGTCATAAACTGCTTAATATGTGCAATGAGTATATTAATATTAATTTTATCTTTTACAAATTGATATAGATTTGCTGAGTAGTACATGTGTAATACATAAATACATACATAAAAGTTTAATGTGGGTATACTCTTGTACCTCCTCGCCAGTACACATATTGACATCATTTTAGTGTTTCTTCATTGCTGTTTCATAGACAGTTTATTGTTGATGGAGTTTTTTGAGGGGTCGGGTAGTTGTGTGGGTGTGGGTGTGTTTCCCAAATGAGAAAATAGGAGAGTTGCAAATGCCCACAGTCTGAGTCATCTCTGGGCATGGAACCTGGAAGCTCAGGGTTAGGCCTCTGTTAGTGCTCTTCAGAAGTGCTGGGGCAGGGCACCACTGATGGGATGATAAATCTCTGTACACAGCCCACTAGAGGGTGACAAAGCCTAATGCTAGGAACATGGAGGTGATGCTCCCCTGGGCATTGGGGGTCTAGAGCCTTTGGCATCGTCCTTGCTTGCCTGGGATGCACCTCCTTGTCCACCTGCCAGGCTTAAAATGCCTATGTCTAATGGCATAAACCAATCCCTGCCTGAGAAACAAGAGCTGGGCCTTCACATCATGGGTAATAATCATCTCCTGAGTCTCCTCATAGCATCATGAGATGAAGGAAACAATTCACACTTTATTTGTGCTAGAAGTTATGGGAAAAGTACTACAGCAGTTGTAGGAAAGCTGAGCCCATCCCAGTACTGTGTGCAAGGGCTGAGAGCTGCGCATTCTGTAGTGAGTTTGTCAGCAGATGACACAAGGAGGTGTGGAGAGGTGGCCATATGCTAACTTGAAGAGCCAGTGGCCAACGGGTCTATTCCAAACCCTCTAAAGGTGGTGGAAAGGTGAGCTGTTGACTTGGCTAAGAATTCAGTCATGACCACAGCAGAAAGCCCCATCACAGGGAATCCCAGCAAACCTAGCTGGCCTTTGGGCTGCAAAGAGGCACTACAATGAACGTAGGTTGTAGCACTCAAGCATGTTGCCTTTGCAGAAAAATGATGTTTAACAGCATATGTGACAGCCCCGTGGGAGACATCTTGCCCTGCAAAATGCCTCTTAAACTAGAAAACTACCTATTTAGTTAATCATCGCCATCTCTGTGCAAGTACGGAGGCTAAATCCACGATTTCCAGGCTCTGCCTGGTGCTTAGATTTGGAAATGCTAAAGTCTTGCAGAACAGTAGTGCTGAACTGGTCCCATTCAGACACCTCATGTGGGCTTCCACATGTGAATGGGAGGATACCATTTTTCCGGTGGTGAAACTGGAAATGTGAGGTCTCTTCAAGATCTGAGGTGGAAGGAAGCACCATGGAAACCTGCTAACTACCCAGGGACAAGGGGCTGAAATGGAGCCTCACCTGACTTGCACTGAAAGCACCAGTAGGCTGTTAGGTGCCTTTCTCAGACGTCCTTTGTAGCTTGTTTATGCACTAGGCTTGCAGAGAGCAGCTGTGCCCACCCTGTAGCTGTTCACTGAATACATACTTGGTTGAATGTTTTGCCACCTCACTGTTGTGCTGAGGTTTTTTTAGTGCTTTCAATGTCATAGAGTGGGATTGGAGTGGTTGATGCAGATGAAGAAATGTCACACGTTCTCAGCTGTGTGTTCCTTAATGTTCAAGTGCTATAGACCAATTCCATATCTCTTGGAGACTGAGCAAAGAACAAGAAGGGAAGTGTTGGTGAGGACTCATATAAAATGCACTACACTGACAATAAAATATCATTATAATCTAAAAGGAAAATGTTTCATGAAATTACATCTCAGTAGGGTTAATCATCTTTGGAACTGTGCAAATTGTGAAATCCTAAATGAAAACTTTGTAGGATTTGAAGAAAGTTTGTGATGGATTTCAGGCATGATTTACTATGTCAATGTTTTATTATTATTTCTGAGAAACCCATATAGAACTCTATTAATTAAAACTCAGGCCGACGCTTTGGCTCCATAAGATTTAGGAATTAGTGTGATTTTATCTCATTAGTGCATTTATTGCAGTGTTCGTCCTTTTAATTAAGCATTAAGTCCCTCCAAGGTGAGTTTTATCATCCCATAATGCATCTGGGCTTTCACTACTTGTCTAAATACACATTAGGAAATGACAGCCACTTTGGAGAAACCTTAATTGTGTTATCACTGAAGTTTGATTCTTTCATTTGTCTGTTTAGGATGATAGATTTTAATGTCTTTACAGCCTGCTGCAAGTATGCAGGAAACATACTGTGATGGCAATTGTGCCTAGTGCTAGTTTTGCCCTATGTGGTTCAAGGCCGGGTTGGACAGGGTGTTGAGCAACTTGGCCTAGTAGATGGTACCCCTGCCTATGTCAGCACGTTTGGAACTAGATGATCTTAAGGTTCTTTCCAGCCCAAACCATTTTATGATCCTGTATAGAATACAGGAATGCTGAATTCAAAGGATTTGAGAAGGACCTAGGCCAAAGCCCAAAGAGGTCTTTCCACTGGTCATGGTGGCCTTTGGAAGTGACCCAGGGTGTGGAGCTGCCCTGAGCACTGCTGGTCCTTCTTGGTAACTGTTTCAGGGATAAGGTGCACACAGTAAAAGGGTGCTGTCTTATCTTGTATCTCCCTTGGGCTTTGTAGCAGCAAGTGTGACTGGTTGTGGGCTCCATCTGACAGAGTCAGCTTGGCTTGAAAATGGCTACTGTGCCTCTACTTGGGGGTTTGAGTTAAGAAGACCATAATGCTCAGATGTATTGAGATCTCCAGATCTCTGCTTCTCATGTAATATATCAAGGGCTGGATCCCAGGCTTCTGTGGTGTCAATTGGTTGTCATTCTCATGGAAATGAGGGTGTGTCTTCTATGTATATACATACATGTATGCATACATACGTGTGTATATAATGTATGTATATAAAAGACTATTTTTTTCCCAAAGAATTTGCAGTGTTAGGATTTGAAGGACACCAACTGAATACACAGAAGTGTTGCGTGGTGACTTGAAGTGTACTATAATAAAACTATCCCTGCAGATATTCTCAGCTGTGAATAGAGTCCCGTTTAAATAGTAGGTTTTGCAGCATATTTGTGGCAGGAGCAGAGGTGATATCACCAGCCTATTTCAATAGGCCTTTTTGTTGTCAGATGGCAATGCAACAATATGTTGTCATTATTTTGCCTTGATACTGACAACTTGGTGATTTTCTATAAACCCTCACTAAAGGAGTTATGTTATTAAAAATAATAATTAAAAAAATCCCATTTCTTGTTTCCATTATACTTTGTTATTGCAACTTCTTAATTCCTGCACTCCTTTATTTCTTGAAATGAAAATATGGATGTCAGCCTTACAGGTCCAAACCCTCCAAGTCAAATAGAGATTCTTGTGATTTATTGTCATGACTGTTGTTGCTATTAGTATTAAGATGTGAATTGTTTGGGTTTTTTTGGTAAATGCATCATGACTGTAAGATTTTTTGCAGTAAACAGAAAAGGCTGAAAAAGAGCAATTTATTGCTACAAGTCAGACTAACCACTCAAAAATGAGGCAAAATTATTGCTATTTTCCAGAGCTCTGTTACTTCTTAGAGACAATTACGTATGATTTAATAAAACTGAACATGTGGAAAATTCTCAGCAAAAAGAGCTTCAGGCTCCTTAGTAATAACTAATGAAGCTTGGATATTCCTATGTTCTCCAATTTAAAAATAACCAAAACCACAACCTACAAACCATCACTAATTTGCATTTTTCTTAACCCTAGAACAAAGCATACCTTTAAAATACCCAGCACTAGTGAAAACTGAACTTGAACATTCAAGTGTAACAGTGTCAATGTAGTGTGTCTTCCATGTGCGGAGTTAAATTATGTGTATATAATTTTCATATAAAACCTTTTGTGGCTGTCTGACCCTGAAGAACTTAACACCCTTATCTGCTTTCCATTGGTTTTTGTGTAATAATTCTGCCATTGCTTTGAGTTTTTAACTGTTTGTTCTAGAAACATCCCTTCAAATCCAAAGATGTAAAAAGAAGAAAACCGAAAGCACAGTTAGTTATGATGTCTAAAATTTTCTTATAAGAAAAATACCTTTTCACAGTCAGGTAAATATCACAAAAAAGGATTGTGCCTCTCGGAACTGCTCTGTCTGAGCAGGTTCATGTTTTACTAAAGCCTTCTCAGGCTGGTCAGCATGCGTGCTGCTGAAGACCAACAATGATCCATCCAAGAGTTGAACCCACTGTGCATCTCCAGACTCTCCTTAGGAGTCCAGGAGGCAGTGGACAGGCAGCCGTGCAAAGGTCCTTAGCTTGAGGAAGACCTGTTCATGCTAAACTCTCACCTTCAGCTGAGCTTCAGTAACCAAGACCAGGTGCTGAGAAGAAACGTGGCTAGCCCTAAGAACAGATCTTTTTTCCTCATTCCTGAAACTTCAAAAACACAAGAGTGACCTACGGAAAACATCTGAAAGGAGGGAGTATGGTGTCAGGTTTGTCTATCAGCCAGGATGGACAAGCAGGAAGTCTGTGGAGCAGCCTGTTCTCATATCTGTACCACTCCAGTTGATGTGAACAATTGTGCACTGCTTGTGCCTGGTTTCTGTCCAAAAAAATGAATTAAAAAAATCACCACTGTGATTCTGGCACTCAGTCTTCTCATTTTCTTCTGAACAACTACAACCTGTACTTCCAGCACAGTTGGAAATGCTTGTAACTGGTGTTGGTGAGCCAAGTCTGGGAACCATGGTTAGTTGTTGATGAGTAGTTTTAGTGGCATGAAGGTGTAAGTGGCTCAGTTGAATTTCAGTGGTATTTGAGTTCCTGGTATTGCAAAGTGAAGACACAGCCAGATGTGTTGACTTACTGATTTGGAGAAAACTCCAGGAACAAACTTGCCAACAAAGTTTTCAAGTTGACAAGCAGGTATTCTTTATTGCAGCGCCAGGAGACACAGGGGATAGCTCCTCCTAACGTGTGTCCCTGTGTTGCTACGCAAGCCATCCTTATATAGCCACTGGGCATACATACATATTCATGAGGCTACGTATGGATTACATAATTTTCCAGAAAGCTCCCCGCATGCGTACAGAACTGTGGTGGTGGTCTCTGAGGGTCGTTTACTTCTTCCAACAATCTTCATCACTTCTGGCAGCCTTTGAAGTACCCAGTAGCTGTTTATACCAGCTTAATTGGTTCATTAACACCACAGACATAACAATCTTCCTGTCCTTCTACTTAACTGCAGCCCATCCTGGACACCTACCATTCCCAGATACTCCTTATCCTGTTCCTCTAGTCTGATTTTCTTAGACTTATTTTGTACTAAGGTCATAAGGGGCTAAAACTAAGTCAACTACAATGGTTTATATTGTACAAGAATTCTCAGTATGTTCTCTAGCTGTACTCTATTTTTTTTTTCCTGTGAATTGGGCACCTCAGTAATTTTCCATTGCTACTGTTACAAAGCCATCGAACTTAACATTACTTAAAACTGATTCTAAAGGTTTATATATTTCATTTTGTGATTTTTGTGCCCCCCTTGTCTCATTATATCTTAAATTACTACTCTTTATTTACATATCATCTGAGTTTTGGGTTAAATTTTGGCTTTTTTTGAACTGCTGTACTGTATGTGAAGGTGCTGATTCCCGTTGCCTGGTTCTTTTACTGGTCCTTTGACCCAATTTAGTCAGGAAGTCTGCTGCTCTTCTATGCAGGTGTAAATCAAAAGATGCTCTCCTGAAGTGCCCTGAGAAGACACTGAGGCACGTATTGCAATGCATATTAAGCAATATGGGGCATTTGGGATTTAGTGCTACCAAATCCATTTCCCTAAATTTCAGTTTTCTCCTGTGTAGGCAATCCTAGTGCTGTCCTCTGCAAGAGTGATAGGATTACTCTGTAGGATTGCAGTGAAGCTGTAGTGGAGGTCCAGGTGTAGGGACTTGCCCCTTCCTATATAAAGAGATTATCAGTTCTGAATATAATCTGAGGAAAAGTTATCTTGCCCTGCTTCCGTAATGAAATGTCACCCATTTTTCCAACAAATTACAAGAAAAGGTTTTTTATTGTATGAAAAATCCAGCCTACCACTCTGCAGTAGGGTGCAGGAATCACCTTTTGATCCCAAATATGGATGCTCAAGTTTGTAAATTTAATAATAAAAAAATAGATAAAAACCCCTATGGCAGTACTTCTACCAGAAGCAATAAACTCTGATTAGATCTCACTATTTTTTGTGTCAGAGTCTCTTTGGCTTTCACAGAGGTGAGAGCTTTGAACAAGATAATAGCTTCAGACAAATGCTAGCGCTTATGAAGTTAAAGACTCATTCAAATCTCACATTGTTTAGGAAATTAAAACAATCAAGTAACTTTTCTGTCACTGTCACCTGTGTACCTGACTGGGCCCCTCTATCATTCATTCTCACATAACAGAGGATATATCTATACTTGTTCCGTTGCGCTGCCTGAATGTCTGCATGCCACAAATATCACCCTCAGCACATCTTTATTAACCTTAAAAGAGCCAAGAGTCCAAACCAAATAACTGAACACCATCAAAATATCGGAGATGCTTCTGGCATTTGTGTCTTATTGTTGTCACAACTGAGTAAAATGAGTGTTTAAGTGCATCAACATTCTCCCTTCATGTATGCTTGCCATGCATTTATCTTAGTGCAAGTAATTAAACAAGGAGGCAAGATTAAGGGGAAATGGGGAGGATTGCATGCCACTCAACCTAGCTATTACCTGTACTTCCAGGTATTCATGAGCTTTGATTGTTACTAAAATGCAAGTAATTGTGAAAAAATGACTAGTTGAACCTTGAAGCCAGAACTTGGGTTATCAACTTTTACCCAGTCATTGCCATTGGCAAAGGATCACCTGCAGAGCTTGCACATTGTCTTCTCAGGAAGAAGCTCCTCAATATGAATAAGGGTGAAAGAAACAGAGCTTAAAACTTCTGTGGGTTTGGGTTTTTTTTTTCTAATTCAGTGAATGGTTCCCTGTTTGGCTTGGTATTTGAGAGAAGATGCATGGTAGCTAATACTTTTGCAGTGAATTTTCTTGGATTTTAGTTGGGATTTGGAAAACAGGAAACATTCCTCCTGCTTGCATCTTCTTGCTGTGCCTCTTAGGTGAAGTTGATGAATTTGCAGAATACCGGTGAACTTTTTCTTATTTCTGTGCAATTAAAAAGAAGAATCACAAGGTGCATGGAATCCTTTGAGTCCTGGGCTCATGTATAGCAAAAACACTTCCTGGATGAAAGACTTCAGTGTGTTGAGTTGAATGTTTAAAGCTTTGGGTTCTTCTGTAGAGCATTGCTTCCAAGCACTTATTTCTACTGCAGCTGGGGGAGCTGCTTGTGCAGGAGAGTGATTTCTCTATTTTGCCTGAGAAAAATCAGAATATCTTTTTCTACCTAGTACATTTCCTCTGATATTCCCCTGGCTCTCTACATCTGTTAAACATAACTTGCTGTGTCTCCCTTCTCTTTCAAGGCAACAAACATTACTTTCATTTAAATGATAGGATGAAGGTGTTCAAAATCAAGCATGTGAAAGGTTGGGCTGTGGCAAACACTGTGCAAAGCTTCTAGATATTTAAAGATGTGCATTTTATGTCCTTGCAGAATTTTTACTGTGTGAAGGTCTGCCTTCAGTAAACTTGTATGCTCCAAATCTTAGATGTAACCTGAATGCTAGGCCATGTCATGTTGAGTTGGTGGTAGCAGTGGGGTGCGGAAGGGGCTGCACATGACTGTAATAGCAATTCCCTGAGCCTTAAAACTGGTGCAACTGGAAACAACTCTAAAGCTTACCTTTTTCCTAATTCATAAATATTTACTTTTTTTCTTAATCAGAAGTAGAAATCTAACTCGGCAAACTGATGTTCTGGATTTTAATTCCTTTTTATTCCTTAAAAATATTTGTTTTTTTTATTTTATTCCTTAAAAATTGAATACATAAATCTTAGCTTTTGTGCTGGCTGCTGCTTGGGCAATGTATAGTCTTGCAACAGGTCTGAGTATTGTTTGTCCAGCAGGAGCTAAGTAGCATTAAGTCACAGAGCTGCAAGTGGCAAATCCCTTATCGACAGTGCTTGAAGAAGTTTTGGAGATATAAGGGGACAAAATATGCATGAGAGAGGATTGTCCTTATGCAGCTTTTGAAGAGGTCTATTTATGGCAGCAAGGATGGTGCCTTAAAAGGGAGGAGGTGAGCGTTATGCTATCTTGTTTTATAGACAGCATCAGCTCAGCAGGGGGAGAAGAGTATTACTGTTTAAGTGCAAAGAATAATCACAAAACAAGAAATGCTTGCCTGGGAGGATAACATAATATAAAGTGAGTCTGAAAGTCACTCATAAAGGACAGGATATTAAAGCCAGGGTAGGGGAGGGACAGGCTATTAATCTATGTGTCTGTGATGTCAAAGACACATGCCAAATGGTTCTTCAGCAATTTGGACAACTTCCAACAGAGATGTTCACCAGTCAAAGTGCAGAGCTTGGCCCATCTTCCACCCAATTCTCTGGTTTCTGGGGAAGAGGCAGTAAATATTTCACAGGAGAGTGTGACTGGAGTAAACAGAATTGAACTGGAGCAGTTCAGGAAGCGTAGAGGTGACAAATCCTCCTGTTCATGAGACAACTCTGCTCTAAAAGACTATAGGAGAAGCCCGTATCTAAGACACAATTACATGACAGTCTTTACACAGATTCTTTTTCTCCAGATTTGATGTTGCCAGTCTCTGAAAAGGGTAGATAGTTGAAGCCTCTGAGTGGGAGAGGTAAAGTCCTTCATTGCCTTGTGCCACCAGGCTGGGTGGCTGAGCAGAGGTGTCAGCCTCTGCTTGCATTTTATCATGCTTAAAAAGAGAAGCAAGTAAAGAAACAGCCTTTGCCAGTGATTACCTCCCACCTCCCCACCCCCGTCTTTGCACACATTGCTTGGTACCATGGAGTGTATCACAGTGTGGAGGCTGAATGCAACTCCTGAACTATTTCCTTTTCCCTCCTGACAAGTTTCCTTGTATGTTTTATCGGGTGTAAGAACAGTGTGGTATTTGTATTAGGGCAGCAAACAGTTCATCAGTGGGGTGAAGATTTACTGTGCCAGTTGTTAAACATACATATGAAGTAAAATGGATTCCTGCTTACAGCTTACAGGGACAGGCAGGGCTATGATTATAGCAGAATCACTGTTGGCCTTTAAGGACACCTGTGAATGACTTGGACCAGTCACCATGGAGATCTGTGCTAGAATCAAAGGGTGGTTTTAGCTTTGCTGACTCCTTGCCTATCTCAGATGACAGGAGGCTGAGACATCAGGCAAAATTCCTGTCCCCATGAATGGGCACTTTGCAAGTAGTCGGAGATGGGAAGGATCTTGCTCATTGCTGTTACCCATCTTTCCGATTTTATTTGCTTTTTTCCTTGGATTGTTAGTTCTCAGACATTTTGTATTTGTCTTTAAACTTGACAGAGATAGAAAACTCTACAAGCATCTGCTATCAAAATGTTAAGTATAACAGTTTATCTTGGAAATCAAAGATGCATCTCATTGGAGGTGTTACAAATAATCATGGTCCTGTTGAGTGTATAGTGTAAGCAATTGCTATTGTCTTCATCTATATCTTTCTAAAGCTAAATAGAATTACCTCCTCCTGAATATCTCAGAGACTGTTTGTAGGCAGAATTCATGGCAAACATTGGTTATTCTCTCATAAATCTGAGGAAAATCTTCCCAGATTCTCAGGTCATGTCAATCGACTCTGCTTGCTTGAAGTTAGTGATGCAACAACACTGGGAGTCAGGTGAGAATCTGAATTATTGTGCTGGAACCTGATCTATGCTCTGTGCCTGCCTCTGGGTTAGATGAGAGTGAGAGGTTTCATTTCACCTCTGAAGAAGCATGAGAGATGTCTTTGTCCTCCCAGAGAACGAGACTGACAAATTTGCTTTTGCAAGTTCTGAATGAAAAGGTATCAGAAAGGGAGAGGATGGGCTCCTGCACAAAGTGGCTTTTTGTTGCATTTTTGCTTGTTCGGACTGCTGTTAGAAGGAGAAAGTGAAGCCCATGTGAATGCTCTTAAGTTAGCTGAAGTGACTTGGAGACAGCAAGGATGTAGCTGCAGCATCTTACTGCTCACCCTAGTGTTTCTGGTCTCCAAACAAGCTGAAGGATGTGTCTGTGGCATACTGCTGTTTAGATGCCTGCACAGCTGGGGCTTGTGCTTCGTTTCCCTCCCCTTCCTCTTAGGCATCATATAAAAAGATCCTTTGTAAAGCAAGTTTGTAAATAATTTAATAGCAGATATAAAAGGTCTTTTTTTTTTAACTGGCACTTTTTTGTAAATCTGTCTGTATGAAAAATATTCCTAGCAAAGTTCACACAGAGAAGGCTTAAAGTTGCTACTAGGCATATAAATTGACTGCTTTCTCATTTATATGCAGGCAAATTTCTTTAATTTATTAATCTGATTAGCATAGAAAATTACGGTGCTCATTGTCACTGAGAAGTCTCACTTAAGGAAGGTTTTAGAAAGCTATAACTGAATGGAAATAGAAAAAAAATCCATGAGTGGTTTTAGTTCTTTTCCCTTTCAAAAATATTATACTTTGATACAAAAAGATTTCAAGAAATATGCTGATTGCAGGAATCTAACTTTCCCAGATTGCTTCACCCAAACGTATTTTGTTTTCTTCTATTTAATTCAGGGCAGAGGAAAAGGATTATTGAACACAAGTTTTAAAGTTCACAAGGGGAAAAAATAGCTTAGAGGAACTGTTCTGTGGTAACGTAGGAAGACACTTAATTAACTGGGGCTTCATTTAAAACTGTAGTGTAAATCTTTTAAAAATTAATCAAAGTCTCTGCTGAATTATCTCTTAGCCAAGTTTTACAGTCAGAAGGATCTTAAATCAGTAAGAGCTGTCACTGGGAGAGCTGTGGTAGGTTTCTTCACATTCTCTGCAAGCTCATCTGCTCTTGGACTTGAAAGTCTTCCTTGCGTCCATTCGCTCTAGCAACAGCTGGCTTTTTGAAGCAGCACATTCGCAGCTCACAATTAAACAGTATCCCAGCGAATTTGAGCTCAGGCAGATGAAGCACATCAATGACAGTGAGCTTCCTCCCTCCCACCCTTTGCTTGTTCAGTTTTGAACAAACTTTATGTTACTTTAATCGCTCTTTAGAGGCACGGTTGCTGGAATTCTCCCTTCATCGTGGTTTCCAGCTGAGAAATTGTTCTCCCTTCTTGCTGAGGCAAAAGGAGAGAGTGTCAGCCCACACACGCTGCAGATGTGAAAGGGGGTAAACAGGGGGAAGCAATGACAATTAAAGAGCATATGGTCAAAAATAAATCTGTACAGTAGTGCCAGTCCATATTAATCACAACATTAAGAATAATAGCATATCTGTACAAGTAGCATGCTAAATCTCCTATTACATTTACTAGCCTTCATATATCTGTATCTGTATGTTTATCAGGGTGTCTTATATGATATACTATATGAAGTGAGGGAGGATTTATAGTACATTTTGTGTAAAGGATCTGATAAAAAACTGCAAAAAAGGCACAATGAAACATTAACATCTGGAAAGACGTATGCCACTGGAATAACACACACCAAATATGCGGATGAATGTATGAAAGAACAATAGAACTGAAGCTTTATCTTAGCAGAACTGCAATATGCCAAGCTATTTACATATGGGTAAAAAATGTAGTCTCTAAGTTTTCATCTCAAGTTTAGCACTGTGAGGAGGCTTCATGCTGTATCACTGTTAACATGTTACTTTGATATCTTGGGGGTTTGTTAGTAGAAATAACTTCACATGTTTTTGAGATGGGTTTGGTTTGCTCTGAATGTGTGTGTGCCTTGGAGGAACTGAGGAACAGGCTGAACTAAACTAGGTGGATTTGTCAGTGTAAATGAGGTTTTATCAACCAAACCAACATTGTTGATAGGTCTGCTTATAATTCTTGTGTTCTGCTAGGAGCATGCAGGGAGGGGGGCAGGTGACAAACCCTATGCTTGTGGCTGTGTCCGTATTAAGAGTACATGGTCTGGAGAGTGAGCTCATACTCTGTGTGCAGGCATAAATTTGGGGTATATATATTTTTATAGCACTGTCTCAAGCCTTAGGCTTTGAAAAAGCCTTTCCAGAATGGCTGTTCTCCCATCATCTGTAATGGTGCAGAACTAAGTCATTATCTGCTAAAAAATAATCCATTGCAATACTCTACTGTAAAAATTAAGCACTTGAGTGTCTTCAACTGTGGTAAAATATAAGGGATTTTTCTGTCAGTACTTCCATGAAGCTGTGAAGTTGCTGTTACCTGGGTTTCACTGCAGGGACATGGAAATGGATGACTCCCCATAAAGAAGGATAGTGACCTGTGGTGAGCATGGGTATGAGGGATACTGGGTTGGGAGTAGCGGCATCACCAGGCAGAGCTCTGTGTTGCAGCTATCACATGCTGTTGGATGTTACTGAGCCTCAGGTCTGAACCCAAGGAAAACATTGCTTTAGAGGAGTTTTGTCAGGCTATCAGCTTTTCTTTGCAGTTTTTTTGAAGGATGGAAAGGTTTCCATTACTCCATTAATAGTGGTTTCTGAGGAAGGACCATCACAGGTCTCAGGCTAAACCATAAAAGCAGGTGCTCTGCATTAACTCTGGTGCACACCTGAGTCAGATACCTGCCCTTATTAATACTTTGCTGAATTATGGCTGTATACTTGTCTCTGCCAGCAAAGCCCTAAAGCATGTATTTAAAGCATTGTTGAAAGTACGTGACCATAGTTAACTAGAAAATGATATTTCTTCCCTTGTACAGTATTTTATGATGAGTTAATTTTCCCAAATAATATTAATATATCTTTAATAAGTGTCAGAGACACTGTTCCATATAGTGTTATTGGGTGTTCCTGTTATTTTGTTTTCTGTTCTTAATGTAAGAATGACAGAGGTGAACATCAGAGCCTTTTGAAAGGGGGAAATATGAATGTACACCATGAATAATAGGCTGGGTTTTCTTCATCTGGGGCTTATTTTCTGTCTTCATCACCTGGTGCTCAGAGTTTCCAAGCATGCCTCTGAATTTCTTATTTGCAGAAATAACATCTGGAAAGAAATATGATGCATATGCAAAATATTATCTGAAGTACAGTGTGTCCTTGTGCCTGTCACAGACAATAGTGGCACCCTCTTTATAAGCTCATGTCCATGTAGCAGTACATGCCAGGGCTAGTTTGCAAAGAATAGGAATGGGACTGCTTCAGAAGCAGTGAGGATGCTAGTAGGGTGCCTGCTGGAGACACACTTCATCCAACAGGAAGGATAATAGAATTGCTTTTTTAAAATAAGCTCCTAAAATAGAGAACTTTCTGACTTGATATTTCAATAGATATGGAATTATTTATCAGCCTTGCATGCAATTCACTCGATCTCACAAATCCATCGCGCAAAGAATACTATGCCTCTGCCTGTGTTTGTCTCAGCTCCACTACCAATTGCTGTGTTTTCTCTCTACCCTTATTAAGTAGCTATAGTAAGTGAGGATAAGAAATGAAAATCTCCCCTGCTCAAAGCATGTTCAGTTGAGTATCTCAGGTGGTGTGTGGTCTTCTGCCAGATTTTTGAGCACAAAGAGGATGCAAGTTTCTTTGCATTGAAAACCTTATCTTTCAAACTTTTTCAGGTAAAAGCACTTGCAGGAAACTCTTTAGATAGTCTGACAGCCACTTCTGTTGGTCTTGTCAGTGTCAAAATGATCCTGTAAACCTAGTAACTGAGAATGAATGTGCTGCATGGCTGGAGCTGCGTTGTGGTTGTTGACAGGTTTGAGTACAAACAGAATGGCTAACATGGACTGAGCTGCTCAAGCATTACAATGCTCCTCAAAGTGGAAAGCAGTCATTAACACCACTGAAGCTTTCTTAGGTGGTCAGTAACTTTCTGCTGGTCAGCATCTCATTATTCACACCAAGTCTTCTGTTCTTTCTGATTTCCTTCCAAGCACATGATATATTTGCAGCAGCCCTCCTAGATTTACTGTTTTGCATCTGAACGAGGCAGCAGCTGCTGATGCTGTGATGATGCATGCAATCTAAAGCTGCCAGGTTTTTATTCTTGTCTATGGGGGTTTTCTTTGGCTGCTACTGGGAAGCTTATTGGGCATGGTCAGTGTTTTAGGATGGGCTAGAGACATGGTTAAAATACAGTTAAAGGACTGCCTAGGTACTCAAAGACATGCCGATTATTTAAATGTCCTAAACAAGATCATGATGTGAATAGGAGGATTTTTTTCCAGATGACTGACCTCATAAAAATGTTTTTGATAAGTTCTTTTCTTTGTGCATGATAGTTTTTGAACAAGTGTTCTTTTAAGATTAGAGTGCCAGTTTATGCATTTGAACAGTATAGAGGCCACAGCCAAAAAGATGGCTTTGGTGGATGCCATGATTTTGTGGCAAACTGCACAGAATTTGGCCCTGAGAAAGAATATATTATTTTGTTAGAGTGGATTGAATTAAAACCTGATTTTTCTTTCATGTTCTCTTCTTGTTACACCTTTATGAACTGAATTTTGCTGCTGAGTGTGCAGTTCAGCTTGGTTATGCTCGCTGAGTCCATGCTGGGCAATAGCTGCCTTGCTATGAAAGCAGTCCTTCTTGTTGCAGCTCCTATTCCCCGGCTGAACTCTGCCTCAGTAGGGATGAAATGACGCCAAGACTGTCCCTTCCTTCAGTATTTGTGAAACTGGGTGGTTCCTGCAGTGGAGAACATTAACTACAGCTGAACAAATGAGTCTGGGGCTTCAAGTCCAAGGGTCTCTCAAATAGAGTTTATTTGGGGTGATGGCTGGATTCTTTTAATGAAGCTGGGAAAGGACTTTAAATGCTGGAGAGGGTAACAGGATAAGAGAGAAAGATGCAAAAGTTCTGGGATAATTTTCACTTAAATTACAAATATTTTTCTTCTACAGAAACAATTGATACACAAATGCTAATGGAAGTACATGTTTAAATCACTAAAAAGGTCACTTGTAGCCAGAGCATTGATCTGTCTGCTTGTTTCTCTAGACACAGGTGGAATAACCTCCAAGTTGTATTTAACTGTTGTTCTGTGCTCCTGTCTACAGCCTTAAGCAATATCCAGAGCTGTTTTGACTGCTCAGTATCCTTTTTGGTACCTGTTTGTTCACATCAGCTGATAGTCTTCACTTCTCATCAGTCTTTCTCATACTGAATGTAGCTCTTGAACTATTCTACCCCTGTGGTTAATTTGCAGTTCATGCTGCATGTCATCGTGGACAGAGAGTCAAAAAAAGTTGGAAATTCACAAATTGTGAACAGTGAAGTTGAAAAAAACAAAGTAAAAAAACCTGACCACATATTTGTGTATTGACTCCACTACAGGAGAGGAGGAAGCAGGTCCTGGTTGCTTTTCAATTTGCTGTATGCTTTAGCATGGGTTGCAAGATGCTCATTAAGAATTCTGGGCCACTTCAGAATGTTAACTGATTAATAT
This sequence comes from Melopsittacus undulatus, assembly GCF_012275295.1. Taxonomy (NCBI): domain Eukaryota; kingdom Metazoa; phylum Chordata; class Aves; order Psittaciformes; family Psittaculidae; genus Melopsittacus; species Melopsittacus undulatus. The sequence goes on from NC_047533.1 coordinate 60,440,028, forward strand.
GCAAAGGTGCAGATATCTGTCTTGTTTTTATAATGCTATTCTATTTATATAGTGTTAACACTTGAAGGGTAAGAGAGACTCCATTCCCAGCTACAGAAACATCCTAAATAAAACTGCCAACTTGCTGCAGAAGGAATCTGACGGCTTGCATGAGTTCAGGCTCGGATCTCTCTCCTAAGCAGCTGTTGAGTCCACCTCAAATGTCTCTATGTGTGCCCCAGCATCTCATGTATCCTCTTGCTCTCATTGACAGTTCACCATTGAAATCTTCTCCTCTTTCCATTACAGTGGAGTCCCCCAAGGCCCTGCAACTGTTTTGAGATAGCAAATGGGCTTCCTCTCATCCTCCCAGCTTTACATCCAGTAGCGTCACTTGCTTTGTGTGAGATTTGGGTGGTTTTACTTCATACATGCCTATACAAGAGTAAAGGCATCTTTTAGGCTGATGTATCAGTATGGGTGATGGGGAAAAAGTTTTCCTTTGCCTCTTGGGTTAACTGAATTGATGGGTGGATATTGGGACTTAAAATTTGCATACTGCTTCTCAAAGGTGTTTTATGAGTGTCTAATGGTCTCATGGGCCCATAAGGATCTCTATTAGCCATGCAGAAGAGGTGAAAACTCTGACTGCCCAGTTCCTACTAAAATCAATGGGAAGGGACATAGTGCTTTTAAATGGTTCAGTCTTCAGCTGAAGAAAGTGCCTCTGAAGGTGAATGGCTTGTTAACCTGTATGAATCCTGTGTTTCTTCCTCAGCCGAAAATGCCTGTGTTATTTGAGCAGTCATGTCCAATGAACAGGATACATAGTAATGTGGCCTCTTCCTTAGGAGTGGGGTGGAAATCTCTATTTCTGATACTGGCACTTTGAGATAAAAAGTTCATGTTCAGCATGAACAGCTGAAGTAGAACGATTGAACAGGACCTTGACTTACAAGATCCTGTTGCAAGAAGAGATGGTACTTGTTTGTGTGGGTAGATCCAGTAGCAGTGCTTTTGCCACTCGTACTTTCCACCCATGATTCTATTGTCAATTAAAGGTTTGGAAATTACACGACAGTCTGCAATTGCACTAGACAGTACTGCAGAGGGGTTTAGAGGACATGGATGTCAAACACACCCCCCCCCCCCCCCCCCAGTTTTAATTTTGAGCTTAGAACATGTAAGCACTAGTTTTGAATTTTAGTGTGGAAGTCTGGAATAAAATAATTCTGTAAAATAATAATGCTAGCAGACATGGTACCTCACTGTGATCAGTGTAATGAGATATCACTTTACTACTTAAAATACTTCTTGTGTTGTGCAGTTTCTTAGAGATGCAATTAAGGGGAGGAACTTTAAAGCTATGCCAAGTCTGTCATCAGGCAGATTTGCTGCATAGGAAAATGTACTGCTTGAATGTAGTGTAAGCATGAGAAATACGAGACCTTGTCTTGTGTTTATACCTAAGCACATCCCAAGGTAGTGGAAAATACGAATGAAATAGTATGCTAACATTATTCTGTGCATAGAAAGGCTTCATCAGCTTATCTGTTTATTAGCATTCATTTAAATCTGTCTTGCTTCATTTTTTGAGGGGTTGTTGCTTTGCAAATACAAGGATCTTGTAAAGAGGACAAGTATTATTTGTTTCCTGGGGTCTGCAGGTGATTCAGACTCTTCTGAGGTGCAGCAAAAAGCTTCTTCTGAAACAGCTTGCCTTCACATTAAATGGTCCACTCCCCTCTCCTATAAAGAAACTAGGTGTCAGCCTCACTTGAGGCAGGAGTAACCGTTTGTTGCACAAATCCCTGCTTGAAGTTAATCCTGTATTTGAATGCATTGCTGTAATGCCTGCTGAAGTTGGTGATGCCTGGATAAGACCAACAAAGAATTGTCAGTACAGAAGAAAAATTAAATGATTTTTCTAGTTGTAATGTTAGAAGTGGTGTATTAGTTCCAATGCTAATTGTGGGGAAGAAAAAGAAATCAAATGCTTTATAATGGGCTATATTAAGAAATAAAATTAAAAAAAAAGAAGAAAGCCCACACACAAACCCCAAAAATATCACCAACCCCAACAGAAAAACAATAAAAAAACCCCAACAAATCATGGCAGGGTTCATAGGTATGTATATTTCAGAAGGACTAATTGGAGCACAGAAAAGGTAAACAACCTACCATTACCTTGTGAATCAGAACAATTTGACATGCAACCCAGAAGCCTGCCTTTAAGCTCTTTTACTAGAGGGGTAAGACAGCTTTCTCTTAAGGAAGGTGTCTGGCTTCTTGCTTGGAATGAAATTAAATTAGCATGGCGGTATGTGCCTTGTACATCTGCTGTGTAATATGCTTTGCAAAATGCAGACATCCAGAGCAGGGATGCAGATGCTCCACTACTTGCAGAAGTTAATGACAATTATCCCAGTCTTTGATGGCAAACGAAGTCGTGAGGCTCTCATTTCCACAATTCATCATGCCACCAAAGGCTTGCTGAGTGATACTTCATGACGGGCTGGTGAGAAAAATATACAAACTCATATGCTGGTGTTGCAAATCAATTCTGCGGCAAAGTGGAAATAACTCTTGTGCCAATAAGCAGAGAGGCCTATGAAAAAATACCCATTTTCTGAATTTTCAGCTTGCAGATAGCAGGAGAAGCCATCAATCATGTTAGAGAGCTTCTATTCCAGCAATGTTGTTCTTAAAGACACACCAGATGAAGTCAGACAAGACCAGAATATGCAAAGCCCCCCACTCCCCCTTTTTTTTCCTTCATTCTTTTCTAGAGGGTTGAGTATGAGAAAGGACCTTTTTTTCTTTTTCTACTTATTTTAAAGCAAACCTGCAGCATGGTAAAAGCGTGTATATTGGTGAAGTTTGCTGTCAACTTGACTAATTAATTGCTTCATAAATGGCTATTAATCATACATTAATGAGATACTTTTTGCTTTGGCAAATAGAGATTCTGTGGCAATTCTCTCTCCTTGGTACCCCAAGCAGGCTAAAAGCATGCAAAACTCATCTTACTGCACCATGGGGTGTTTGAAACTGCTCAGCAGCTGAACAGAAGCAAATAGCTGGGACATTTTAACTGTCCATATTTCACTGTGTAAATTCAGAAGCACTTAATCATTCCTTCAGGGCTTCTTTTGTTCCTTTTCATTCTGTTACATGTGTTTGAAGCATACACTGGGCCACAAGAAAAAGGCTCCAGTGCATCCTGTTCCAAATGTGCTCAGATAAACATGTGCTGCCTGTTGTCTTGCAAAAATGATCATCATCTTCTTGTGCGCAGGAAATAAAAATTGAAACCTACTAGTTGTGCTTTCAGCATCCCTTGAAATCCACCTGTGTTGTTAATGTCTACGGTGAATAAAAGGAAAAGGGTATCACGCATTGGGATGCTGTTTCATTTTCTCATTGGTAGAGATGCAAAATGCTACTAGATAGAGACTGTTTGCAAGATTATCTTGGATAAATTTACCTTTTCCTCTTTAATATAAAATAAGTCAGTTTGCACCACTGAAAGCTTAATGCCTTTTACAGCAATCAATTTGTTATTTTCTGAAAAAAACTGAGCAGTAATGACTTGATCAAGTTATCATGAGGCCCAAACCTGAAGTTATTCACAAACAGGCAGCAGAAAACTCCACTCTACTCCTTCACATGCCTTGATGTGTGGCACTGCAAGCATAATGTCTACTAGTTACTCAGGTTTAACTAGAGTAGGAACTGATGGGTAGCTTGTTAAATTATTCCTACTTGGAGACAGAAGGGTTTGGCTGGCTGAAAACATGCACTGTAATACACCTACACTTCTGAGCTCTGAACATGGTTCAAAACTACCTGCAATCTGGCCAAATGATCACAGACTGATAGCTGTGGAATTGCATTTTTAGAAGCCACTGATAGTCAATGAACAACGCGAAAGCCAAAGAGGACTTCTGTATTTCCAGTGGCTTTTACTGCTGGCACTTCATACGTCCTTCTCTGGTTAGTTCAACAGGCAAGTTCAAATATATCAGGAAATAGACTAATACCAGATACAGCTGTCAGATGAAACTCACTGTCCAATTGATGAAATTTTAATTTACTTTACTCTTGTCCTTTCCAAATGGTTACCTTTCAGTTTCCCTCACACTGGGTTTCTGTAGATGTTCATTTTCTGAGAAAAATGCATTTGTTCTCTAAAGGGTACCACAGTGTGTTTTCTTTTGGCAACAGGCTGATGAAAACAATAAATTATTCAACCTAAGAATATCTAAAATGATGACTCACTGCTGGTTCCTATTTTTTAGGCCTTGTTTCCATTAGCTTCTACATTAATAGTCCAAATGTGCAGTTGGATTGAAATGTCCTGTGAAATTGCCCTTCTCTCTTCAAACTGGGAAGCCCCGAGCCTCTAGTAGCTGTTGTGAGGTGGTGTTCCTCATTCTGTGAAATAAAATATGGTCTGGATTTGACAAGAAAGATTAATCTGTAACCACTGGTTGCCACCCCCCCGCTCCAAAACAAAAAAGCACTGCTGCTATACAGCCACAGCAAGGGTAGGAGTTGTTATTAAAGAAAGCATCAAAATGACCTTCTCCCAACTATTGAGCTTTCTCTGCTTCACCTCTTTCATAATGAAAGCAAAGAAATAAGTTCAGAGGACACATGCACCAAGTACACTCTTGAGTAATTTTAGCTTTCTCATTCATAGGGGAAAACTAACACTGCAGGTTATCACCATCAAAATAAATTTGTTTTCACCTTGCATAAACTAGGCAGCGTAAAATATTGCTTCTTTGTGTGCTGAAATCGAATACCGTGGTAGATGAAAACAGATTCTTTGTACTGATGAAAGTCTTCTGAGCTGCGCAGGTGAGTTAAAGCCTCTGGGTACTATTCACAGGAGAAACCTTCATGCCTTTGAGTGAACCCATTTATTTCAAAATAATCTTTGAAAAAGAGATTGTAAATGCCCATTTGATATGCAAATTCTGCTTTTGTAACTGCACGGGTTATGGCCAACAAGTAAACTAATAGTATGTGACCAGCATATTAAAAATACTTTGGCCGCACAAGCTTTAATTCCTTTTGGGGTGTCTAACACAGGACAGCTCCTGAACAAGACAGACACATGGTGGGGACCATTGCCAGGGCCAATAGGATCCTGGTGGTAGAGAGCTCCCATCTACTCTTAGGCCTTCATGTGTATTTTAACTTATCCTAGAATGGTTTGGGTTGGAAGGAACCTTAGATCATCTACTTCCAGCTCCCTGCCATGGGCAGGGACACCTTCCACTAGACCAGGTTGCTCAAAGCCCCCTCCATCCTGGCCTTGAACACTGCCAGGGATGGGGCAGCCACAGCTTCTCCGGGCACCCTGTGCCAGTGCCTCACCACCCCCAAGGGAAGCACAGAAGGTTACTTGAACATGAAAGCTCATGGTTGTTTTGCCCTTTCTATTTTTTTAAGTCATTCTGTTTGACTTGTCACTTTCAGGACTTGTTTCATGCAGCTCCTCTACTGTAGCAGAGAAGTGATGAACCTTACGTTTTTCGGAGCAGTGCTTTGCTTAAATATTTTTTTCATCTGCCTATCAATATTTCTAATGCTTAAAAAAATAACTTTTATGTTATGTCTTTATAATTACTTTATCTTAGACTATGCTAAATGTGTTTTGGGTTCATCTGTTCTGCCTTAAAGAGATCTTGACTGTTCTGTGCTGGGCCCCGCTGAAGATCTGTATTAGCTAAAGGTATGCTACAAGTTAATGCAGACAGCCATTTCATATGTCCAGGAGAGCACTTAAAGTGGTTAGCTATTCCTTCATGGATAGCAGCAAAGAGGGCTAAAACATCCATGAGCTTTCATGTTTGGGTTGTCTTCTGTGCTTCTTAGAAGAAAATACGTAGGTGATGTTCCCCAAATTCATCCCTGGCATCTCCCTCGGTTGTGGGGTTTACACAAAGACCACAGATTCTCCCGTGTTTAATCTTCTTTGTGCTGCACATGATTCCTAGGAGTCCTGTTATACACTCTTTTTATCTAGGCTGTGTTTCTTATTTCTTCTCAGCAACAATTGTGTTCTTTTCTAACACAGCTAAACATGGAAACATTTCCATATTTTTAGTGGGTCCTGGGAATTTTCCTTTCAGGTTTGAGAAAACAACAAGCTGACAAGCTGCTTCTTGGCATGACACAGCATGTGTTAATCTGTGTCGTTTCCAGGCTACTTTGTTCATAGTTAATTTGTTAAATTCTTTGTGAGAACAGACATGTTCCCCACTGAGCAATCAGCACAGCTGCAGGGAGAGCCAGTGGCCAAACAGAGCCCACTGTGCGCTGTGTATTCAGAGCTGGGATGTGAAGTCAGACTCAGGGCAGCGTCCTCAGAAGAACACACAGCTACTTTGGGGTCGCCTTTGTACCCGGGACTGATGGTAACACCAACCACTGCTCCCAGAGTTGTGTGCTGCCTCAATCGTTACCCTGTAAAAGGGAGGAAACAACAGTGCTTTTAGTCATCTTTTTTCTTCTCAAGGTCCGTTTCATGCTTTTAAAAACAGTTTTGGCTCACGCTGCATATGGCACTGTGCAGTTTCTCTGATGTACTAGATTAGCAATGTACTCCCTAAAAGAATAAGTAAAAAATTGCTAGTGAAGAGAGATCAAATAGTGTTACTTAGCCAAAAAAAAAGGGGGGGGGGGGGGGGGGGGGGGAAGGAGAGAAATTGGGTCATAGCTCTAACTTAACCTTGGTGTTCACAAAAAACATATTCCTATAGAGTATCCTTTAAGGTGGTAGTATCCTAAGATCCCTCAAAATACTATGAAAAAACCCTGCAGATCCTAGCTATTATTCCTAGAAGCTTCAGTTGATTTTCCTCAATTTTGTGAGGCTCCGAATTTTAACTCTTCTGTCTGAAAATCAGGTCTCAAAATACCCCAGGCTGCATATCAGCCACTTGTGTAAATGCTGGGGGAAGAAAAAGAGATTAAACCTTTTGTGTTTATCCCTGGTTTTATGGAAGGCCTTTCAAAGGCCATTGATATGAAAATGTCACTTGACAAAGAGCACTTCACAATTTGTGCATCCCCACACATTTCTGTGAAAGATTAGAAGGAACACACTGCTGCAAATTCCTTTACAAGTAAAACATGTCATCCAATTTACTTCTGTGACTCTCATGTTGTTGTATTCAGATATCTATTTATGCGTAAGAAATTACAGTTTTTTCTTTGTTTTCCATTTTAGAAGTCCTGTTTCAAGAATCTGAAGCATCTTTTTGTCCAGCTGTTGAAGCTCTAAGTTAGTCTGCAAGGTAAGGAGTTGCCCTCTTTGCCTAAGTGTGGTCACTATCCAATGCAGTGCTGGAGTTTAGGGAAGAACCTTTTCCTAAACTTCTATTGGTTGTGTTAGTAGTAGTGTCTGTGATTCAGAGCTAAACATGGACTGTGCTGTTTCAGTGCAGCTATGGGTAAGATTCATAGCATGTACAGGAAGACTGGTCGACCATGGGCAGACCTGCAGGATGCTTTTTTGTTTAAATGTTCTTACTCTGCATGAGCACATTGCCTGCAAGCTGTGAAGAGGGTTCTGTCAGCAGGAAAAGTTTAAGATGAGGTCCAAAGCAGGTAGAGATGGCTTTGCCTCATGGAAGTAAGTAAATGGTTGAACAAGCAAGGAAGGAGTAGCAGGTTAAGTTTTCTGGAGGGTTTGGTTCCTACTTTTCTCCGTCATGAGGGAGAATTTTGGAAGCATTCAGCTCCCAACAGTTCACATGGAGGGTAAGGATTGCCCTTGAGAACAAAACTTTCCTTTAAAGCTCCATGTCCACTCGAGTTAGACATGGGAGAGTTTTTGATATTAGTACTGTCTTGTCTCCTTTGGGTAGGCAGTGGAAAGAAGAATGACTGCCTCAGACACTTTCTTGACCCTTTTGCAATTTGCTTGAGTTCCGTATGAGCAGTTGGCTTTTTATTGCATGGCGGTAAGGACTTGATTCACTGCTGCCCTTCCTGAAGTTATTTCATACAGGCAGTCCTTGTTAACCAAGAACCATTTCAGGACCCAGGGTTGAGAGTGTGAGCAGATCTCTTGGGTTGCCTACTCCATGCTTGGTTCACACAAACCCTTTGTGGTAGCCCTTCATAGCTGGGTGCCTGTCAGGGAGGGGGACTCATTGCTGCTTGCAGGCAGTCAAAAACTGCAAGATGACTTTTGAAACACAAGTGATGTACTGGCCTAAAACATCACTGTAATTGAATGGTCAGCGTTTGTTTTAGTTTATCACATGAGGCATTGACTTCTCTCTAAGTAGAAATGGTGAAGCCAGGTATATGCTGTCAGGTACACTGATCTGAACCACAGCTTGCTGTTTCCTCAAACTGGATTGCTATGATTTATTTGGCTTATCAGCACTAGAATTGTAGCTCAGTGCACTTATTAATTTCAACAGCAACCATTTTAAGGCACTTTATCTCATCTCCTCCTTTTGTAAGAAAACAGCCAACTTGTGCTATATTGTGTCCCACTCAGCCTCAGTGGGCCTCCAAGTCTCCCTTTTGAGTGGGAATGGCTTTCTGGAAGATGGCATTTAAAGATCAGAATGACAAAGCTCATTTGTCATTTATTTCCCAGTGTGGCCACAAGGAGCTTGATGGGAGGAAGCAGGTTTTTCACAGAACCACAGAATCACAGAATCCCAGGGGTTGGAAGGGACCTCGAAAGATCATCTAGTCCAACCCCCCTGCAAGAGCAGGGTAAGCTAGACTCCTCTTTAAGGGTAGTGTGTTCATCTTCACAGTCTGTGTCCATGGAGAACCCGCCATATGTATATGGAGGATCTGGTGAATGTTGGAGCAGCTACTGACTTGGAGGAGGAAGGGATACAGCCTACCTGTCTTACAGCAGGTTCTCCAGCATGAAATCTGTCAATCTTATTGCAGAATTTTGCTATCTAAAGCCTGCACAGTGATGCTAGTAACTTAGAGACACGTGTTGCTTGGCTGAAGCGCTTCTGGCAAGCTATTTGCACCTTCTGCAAGCTAAAAATAAAAGCCCATCTCCCTTAGTGGAGACAGCATTGAGTAAACAGATGTCAGCCTGTACTGTAGCCCCACCTGCATTCCTGAGAAAACCAGACAGAAATAAGTCTACACTCATTCGATAATAACCACAATAATGCATTGAGGTTACCTGGGCAATTTGTTCTTTTTCTTTTTTTTTACCCTTCTTCCTGGCTGGGGGGAGAGAGGGGAGTTTGTTATAAAAGGTCAAGCACATAACTTTGCAGCCTTCAGCCATCTCTATTCTTTTCTTTTGCAATTCTTCTCTCTGATTAAACTTCCAGATAAGTCCAGGCACTGTTGCCCAGCCCTTCACATTTAATGATTTTATGCATCACTTGCTCTTGGCACTGCTCACAGGCCTGCCATCTCCACTGCAGCCTGTGATCTTCTCCTCTAAATGTTTGACATCCACCAGCATTTCTCTTTTGCTCCAAGATGCATTTTTTTCTGGAGAGGGAAAATGATGGTGGACAACTCTGAGACAAATTACCTGATACCCAAGGATTTTCTTTCTCAGCTCTGCTAATGGAAAGAAATTCTTCCCATCCTATTCAACTTTTTCTTATAAAAAGGCAGAGGAAAAAATCCCTATGACTTGTCCTAGATCCAGATCCCTGTCCTACAGCTGAACCTGTTTGAAAGAATAGAAAATGAATATGTAGCCTTCCTTAGAGGATACTACATGGGAAGCAAGCTGGTTAGGCCAAAGAGAATTTCTGTTTTGGTGGTGGTTGTTGTTGTTTGGGTTTGATGGTGGTTGGTTGGTTGTTTTTCCTCCTCGTAAATCAGAATATGCAGTTTCTATCCAGTTATTCAGTGGGGTTTATCAGAGATGAGTAGACTCAAGAGTGGAGTGAGAATGGCAAAGGGAGAAAAACTGTTTATTAAGTCTTCTGAGAAAAATTACTCGATACTAAGATAATCAAGGTAGCTGTGGCTTAAAAGCAAAGAAGAAAAGACATCTTCCTTGTCCCTCATCCACAGTAGTTGGATTTTAGGGTTCCAGTTAACTTGTTCCGTGTCCTTTTGAGTCAGCAGTGGGGTAGACACATTTGACTTATGCACAAAGGTACTATTACTGCTAATGCCACAGTAACCAAAAATGCATGCTGGACAAGGAGGAATCCACAATGCGTGTAAGATGCTTTCAAACTCATCCAGTTACTTGGCCCTGTTATATATGTGTGTGTGTATATATATATATATATGTATGTATATTAATAGCATAGAAGGAAACGCAGGCAGTATTTGTACATCAAGCGAGGAGTCTTTTAAATCACTGGGGGTTCATAATTTACCTATCATGCTTTGTGTTTACTTCTCTTTGTGATGTTCATGTCACCTGTACTACTCATGTAACCTTAGGCATATAAACTAAAAAGAATACACTGCCGTAATACTTTATTGTTAAAGAAGACTTCCTAGGTTTGATTATGTGCCATGGGCCTTCCCTAGGTGTGTTCTGATGGCTGCTGGAGAGATAGAATATGAGTGAATGCTGAGTTACCTTTGGGGAATGTGCTGTAATGAGTAAAGACAAACAAACTGTTTATTGCCTGGGTAATGAAATGTTGGTTTCTCCATTGAAGAGATTGTATTTGAAAACCACTATCATCTTCATTACCTGCATACCAGAACTTGCCTTCAGGGTCACACTTGGGTCTTCTAACAGCCAATGATATCATGAACATGCTATTCTCATATTCGCTATTTTGGATATCTGTGATGTCTTTTACTGCAGCAACAGCAGTTGGACCATGGCAAATAAAGAAAGAGAGAACTGACCCTGAAGTTTTTAAAATAGTGTTTAAAGTACATGGAAATGTGTTTTATGGAATAAAGGCTAGGGACTATACAGTTGAGGTCTTAAATAATTGCTATGGTGATATGATACAATAGGCATTGAGAGAGATTTCTATGACTTGGAAATAATTAACATTTACTGAACAATATTGGAATTAAGAGTGTGACTTTCAGAGGGCACCAGTTCAGCAACATTACGCACTCTGTCTTCTCTGTGGAGTTTGTACTAGCAATTGTTATAGTAGTTCATTGCCCTTTGTAATATAATCTCTTTCTGGCTCTGTGGGGATTACAGCAGCTACGAGTATAGAAGTATCCCATTCATAGATGCTGTGAACTCGACCGATTGCTTTCTGGAATTTACAACAGCAAAGAGCATAGAAATAGCTTCTTCAGTACCACCACCAACTCATTTTGTCTGTGTTAAAAAACAAGAAAACTTTGTTCTGATCTCTGAAATGTTTTTTTTTTTTTTATAGGGCTATAAACTCTGTGAGGGCCAGCAGCCTGAGTGTCTGATATTATAACTTCCACATTCGTGTTATAAGCAATAAGGGGAATGTTGAGCTACCTAAAGACTGAATGGGGTCTCCAGAATTAAGCTGGATGGGGAGAAAATAATGGGTGTTAAAAACTTCCTCTCCAGGACTGTCATGAAGTTTCTAGTTATTGCATGTCAGATTGTTAGCCCCTCTGCCTCACTAGTAACCTTCTATTTCATTTTCATTGCCAGGTTTATGCATGCAAGCGATTATTAGCAGCACAGAAAGTAAGCCTAGGCATTAAAAGTATGTTACATGGAGTCACTTTAACTAAATGAACATTCGAAAGTTTTATTCCGTCACTTGTCATGCAAGGTTGTTTAAGTCAACTTTAGTTCTTATGTTTATGTTTCGTCTGACAAAATTTGCATAGCTTGGCTTCGTTATTTTTTTTTTCCTAGAATGGAGATTTTAATCTAAGGACTTCCTTAATGCAGCCTTAACCAGAGTTTTGTTGGGGTTTTTCTACTGTAAAAAAAAACGGGTTTAATTATTGTGCAAGGGCTACTGAGAACCGTCTGCTTTGGAGACCCTAACTTCTAGGCCACAGATGGGATTTAAAATGTTTTCAAAGAGTTTCCAAATCTTGCTGTGGCACCTTTCAGAAATACGTGTTTAACTTCTGCCAAGGCTTGGGGATTCATTTTTCTTTTTCCTCCCTAAGAGAGGGTCACTTTTTCTTGGAACAGAGCCCATCTCCCAGACATGTATTGAAGGCATATTTAAACATTCAGCTTTGGGCTGTGGAGCAGCTTTTTGTAGCTCCCCATTGTGCTAGGATAAGGGTCCATGTAACCAGAATTGTGGAAATTCTACATACAGATTTTGCCTTTGTGATTATAGATCAGATTATCAAATTCCAAAGGATTAAAGTTGTTTTACTTGGCCCTTTGCCAAGTAAGTTAATTAGCTGATTTTCTTGAGACCATGACCTGTTGCAGAACTATACTGCCCAGTTGTTAAATTTCCAGTCCGGTAAATGAATTTAATTTCCCATTGAATTTGCATTAAAGATATATGTGAACCTTTTATCTGTCATTGGAAAAAAGTAATAATTTTATTTTCCAGTCATTGGGATCTATACCATATCCTATAGCTGTAAAAATTCAATTCAATTTTGTGTAAACAGAACAGAGACTTTGAACAGGTCAGGCCTTCTGACAAAAACGTATTGTGACTTTTTGCAGAACTTACCTGTACAGTCATGCATCACTGTTTAGCAAATAGAGAATTTTAAACCTTTCCTTGAAGTCAAGTTTCATGTCTCTTGCTCACTGAAGAGCTTTATTCTAATAAATGGTAATTCTAGTACAGTGACAATTCATTGAAAAGTGGGTAAAAGATGGATTTGACGTATGTGAGAAGGTAAAAACTGTTCTGTTTAATACTGGACTTTTTAGCCTAGTTCTAATCATTGCAGGTAACACTGACAAAATTTACTAATCAGTGTTCACTAAAATTGTTGTAGTGTTTTCTGCAATTGCCCTTGCACTGTTTGTAGGTAAGATTATTTAGTTTTCAATATGTGATAGCCGTTCACCTGTACTTTGACTATATTTTCACCCCTGATGACTGTATCATAGACATTATTTTGTTGAGGGTAAGTCTCGTTGTTGTGCTCACTCTTCTGACCTATATACTATGAAGAATAGCAGAAGCTGTAATTAACCTTTTAGCCTAGCTAGAAATACCACTTGTTAAAACAAGGCATGTTTCTTCATTCACTGGACTTTTGACTAATTTTCATTGACGCAGAAGAATTAAAAAGTATTATATGTATACTTTCCAGTATTAAATCTTAACTTCCACTTAAACATGCTGCTGCTTAAATAAAGTACAGTATGGCTGATAAAAGGGCTCTGTACTGTACTTCCTTCGACTTCTCTTAAAGGTGGTTACACCAAATGCCTTGTAAAAAGTGATTTGTAATGCTTTCTACTCGGGTGGCAAACTACCAGACTAAGAAAAGGCACCATTTTTATAGTCCAGGCTGCAGGAAATAAGTCTCCATTGATTATTATTTTATTATTTTATTTTCTTTTTTTCCCTTTGAAGTCTGGGGATGCTTTAAGCAATGTGTGAGATGCTCACACTACTGAAGTGAAAAATTTTACTGAAGTTGGGACTAATCCCGTCTGGTTTTAGCAGAAGCGAAGTGCAACGTGGTATCTAGTACTGAAAACCTAATTCAATCTCACCTTCCTTTTATTGGTTTTGTAAGCCACATGATACTGTTCGTCTTTTTTTTTTTGGAGAAACTTCAGTCCTAAAATTCAGTTTCTAAATTAAATTATTAATGAAAATAGATTTTAAGTTACTATTTCATTTATGAGAAAAGGTGTAAAACCTGATTTTTGTGGGGTTTTTTTGTTGAAACAAATGAAAACTAGTTTTAAGTATGCCTGCAATAGTTGTTTGTATTTTCTGCTTTAAGCTCATATGAGTAACTGTAGGAAGCATTTTGAATTATTTACCTACTTGGAGCTCCAAGATGTATTTCTGGATTTCTACCTTTGTGCATCCAAATTAAAAGAAGATTAGGCACTCCTTCTAGCTGAGTAATTCTTGTTGCAGCAGACATAGTATTGTGTGACTGAAAACCTTTATTGCCCTTGGGTTGAATTACTCTGTACCCCTTTTTGAATAAATGGCATATCAAATACATGCGATAGTATTTTTCATGAAAGACTACAGACATATCTTTGGAACCTTAATGAATCTTTTGGGCATTGGTGGGTTTCTTTAACCTTTCAAAGTCCATAAAGGGGCTTCAGACCGATTCTTCAGTTGCTTGACTTAGTGGTTTCACCCCACTCTTGGCTGACTTAGGCGTATGCGGAGAATCAGATTTGGTTTTCACATTGCTGTTATCTGGGTGGTCTTTCTTTAACAGAACAAAGTCCATGTAACACTTAATTTTGGTTAATTCCTTACTGTAGTGTCCATCAGCTAACTCCTGCCACTTTGCTGAAGCAAGGTTAGGGCTATCAGATCCAGAGCATTTGTCAAGTGGTGAGTTTAAAGAATAGATTGCCATGTATAGATGTGAGGTCTTGGTGAGCAAGACTGAAGTTAGAGGCCACTGAAGTTTCCTCAGAAGGAGAAGATATAATTGGAGAGGTGAAGAAATAATGAAATTTAAATGACTGGGTTTTGATTTGGCTATCTAAACAGGTTCTCTTTCCTAGGGTGGATGTTTGTACAGATACTGTATGGCATATTAAAGTAACCTGTGTCTTCTCTTTACTTTCATGGGTGAGATGTTTCAAATGAGTATTTCTTTGTAATTTTTTTAGCTTTTTCATAATCAGCACAGAGTAAATCCTTTTACTTTAGCAACACCATTTCAATAAGGAACCTGAAAAGCAAGTATTTCCCTCATAAGTCTACCCCAAAAATATCAGAGCTGATTATTTCACATGCTGTGGTGCACAGTTGTTTGGCATTTACTATTTGAGTTACTTTGCATCCTGACTCATAAAAAGATGGCCCAGAATTAAATGAACAGAGAAGCTCTTCTCTTTTCCTTCTTCATTGTTCCCTACTGAATGAAGCTTGAGCAAGAAATAAGGTTTTTTTCCCAGAGGTGGTAAGAATGGTGATTTTTTTTTTCAATGTGCTCTGCAATGTAGAAGGAATTAGACAGGAAAACAGAGGCTTTTGTCTTTAGTAGATGATGTGAAAATATTTACTAGAGATAATAATGTTACCCAGGGGAAGCTGACAACAACCTGAACATGAAATGCAGCAATCAGGAGATCTCAGACTATCGCGTTATGCTGACACCATGAAAGCCTCAGTCATGCTCTTTGAGAGAACTGGATTTTTTAATTGAACTCAGTCATTAGAAGGCTTCCTCTGACCTTAGCCATTTCTAACCAGAATGAGCTGCTTGCTGACACTGGTGATTTAATTGCCAGTGGCAAATGAGCATGCCTCTTTAAATAGCCCTGTGTGTGTCTAAATATCAAAGCAAGATTGGCAGAGAGGGATTATCAGTTATTAGTTGGAGTAATAGAGTTAATCATGTGTACTTGGATCCTTATGGCCACAGCAACTGTGTCAGTAAGTATGGTAAAAGATGTTACTTCTCTCCAGAAGCATTTCCTTTCTGGGTTGGTCAGCCACTTCAGTTTGCCTGTTTTGCCTGCTCCTTGGTCCTGCAGGACTGGAAGAGTTAGGCTGTGGTTAGTGCAGCAGCAGCTATCACTTACTGGGGGGGAGAGTGTGTTTTCTGAAGCAAGAGCTCAGCATAGTCTTCAGGTCTGGATAAAATACATAGGCTGAGCTAGTCCCCTACAGTTTCTGTAATTCTTGAATGTGGGATTCTGTGGCTGAGCATAATCCCTCTTTACATTTAGCTGAAGGACACCTTATTTCTTGTTTTCATTGGTTTTGTCAAGAGACCTAATGCCGAATGGATTATCAATTCAGATTAGGAAACTAGTCTTTGGCTAGATGCTAGATTATTATGCTAACCCATTTTTCTTGTGATAACCTCTGGATTAGTGCCAAAAGCTTGAGCTGGACATATAGTTTTGGGTAATAAAATAATTTTCTTTTGTGAAGAACAGACTTTATTTTCTTCTAACACTGATGAATGTAAAAATGGCCTGAGACTTCAGTTTCAGAATCTGCTTGGGGTTATTAAAAAAACAAAACAAAAAATGAAAAAACAATCATCACAACAGCCCAAAACACACACACAAAATAATAAAAAACCCAACCAAACAAACAAAAAAATCACCAAATAAACAAAAACTGAATTTTATTCTCTTTGTCCTAAAAATACTTTTTTGGAGCTAAATCCAGTTTTTAAGCTTTGCAGATCTCACAGCGTGTAAATCAGAGCACATATAAAAGTCAAGCAGCACTTAGAAGTTTGGTGTGGGTTTGGATTTTAAGACTACCTAGCTTGGGATTAATTAAATCTGGGGGCTGGATTAGAACCTTCTCTGCCTATTCACACATGAATGTAGATTTAATCAAAGGTGATTCCTCACTTGAAGAAAAAGGCCTCACTGTCCAACATGTGTTAAAAATGCCTTTTGATAGATAGCCCTTTGCCTTTAGCAGCTTACATCCAACTGTTATTCCTCTTTCACTACTGCTGCAGCAGCCTGGAGTTAAACTGCTGTCTCCGCTGCCTTTCCCAGTACACACACTGCAAAGAGCAAGTAGAAACCATCATCATAAAAACATATTCTTCGTCTATGAGCTAAAATCATGTGAGCAAGATTGCATGATGGTTTTAATCAAGTATCGCCAAAAATGAGAGGTGGGGGGGGCTTCTCATGGTCACTTTGTCACTTAAAATGGAAAATAATTACCAGAAAAATAATATTTTCACTGACAGTGTGGGATAATTGGTTTCCCAGGGAGAAGATGTTGGTAACAAGGGGCTTTACACAGGGAGCCTTTGTCATTTTATGGATGCTCATCTGTCAACTGTCAGGTTGTTTCAAAAGAACTCTGGTCATAATGTTTTCCCTTTGCACCTTTCCCATCACGGTGGCCCAAATTTGCCTGAATAACCATTAGTCGTCTTGTTTGCCCAGTCTGGGCATTTACAATGAGTCAGGAGGTAGCAATGTTGCTGTGGCTGCACAGCATGGGGGATTTGTCAAGAGAGCATCTAGTGTGTTATCATGGCTTTGATGCAGAAGATGGACTTACTGGACACAGGTTTTACTATTTTCAGACAAGGTAGGTTTAGCAAATAGAATGGGATTTCCCTAGGTGGTAAAAGTAGGGGAAGGTCTGAACTTGGTTCTTGTGTTGGAGAATGTCCTTCTCAGTTTGAATGCGTTGAATAAAGATGTACCACGTTTCTATTAGTCTTTCCCACATCACCTGTTGTGGCATCTTTCCTAAGGCTCAATTATTCTTTAGCTGTGACACTGAAATTAATGCAAAGAAACATTAAATTTCCAAAGGTGGATGCCTCGAAGGATGCAGGTGCCTAGATGTTGCCAGATGTAAAACCGCTCATTTATTCTCCTAGAGGTGGTCCCACTTATAAAGTGGTAAAGCAAAGGATTTAGGCTAAAATCTGAGGAAGTTTGATGTCTTGGAAGCAACAGCTGATCGTTTGCCATGCCGCCCCTGCTTTTCCTTCCAGCTGCTGGTGCTGTGGCAGCTGCTGAGTGCAAACTGTTGTCACAATGCAGGGAAGGGATACAATACAATGGAGTATTTACCCGTTTTCAAGATTGTACCATGGTTGCTTGCCGGAGCCTCCCTTCCTGGCAATACTGGTTTTGTTTGCTTTCAGAACAAAAGAGTTTTACCGTCTTTCTGCTTTTTCGAGTGTAGTGTCATTTTAAGTGTAGTAGCTGGGGCAAGAACTGCACTAGAAATAATTTGTTTTTACTCAACTCCTGATGCATGCGACTGTCATGATGAGCCTTTTGAACTTCAGCCTTTTCTGGAAAAGAAGCAGGAAGGTGATTGAGATGTGTCCTAGATAAGGAGCCTGCAATCTGGGCTTCAAGTATTTCTATGAGAATTCACTGACAACTGCAACAAAAAGGGTAAAAATGTAACTTGAAAATCTGTGTGGAGGAGAGGGGGAAACCTAAAGCAAGATTGTTTGTCCTAAGTAGCCGCAATATTAATGGCTTTCTTTAGCAAGGCAAGTAGTTTTATAGTTTGGACTGCTCGTGTATACAGCCCTCTAGTATTTTGTTTTGGTTCAGTAAATGAGTTGGCTGTACAGAGATCCCAAAATGACAGACATGATTTTGTAAACCTTTTCTGGGTGTGACTAAAGAAATGTAAAAACTGAAGACCAGAGATATCCAGCTCTTTTCAGTTTCTGTTTGTGTTGCTCAGTGACACTTAAGAGTAGCTGCAAATGCTCCCTTGATGGAGTCGGATTGCTTCTTTATTAATTCCATTCATAAATACACACTGGGTGTCCAGTGGAGCACTTAAAACCCTGATAATCAAAAGCTTATTGTGTGTTTGAGAAGCTTGAAAAGGAAACTGAAGTAAATACCAAGGGAGAACAGAATAAAGTTAGAGTTTTTATTTTCAAGCCAGCAGGAGATTGTCTAAAGTATAATGTTATGCACAAGTTTTACCATCAAGGCTGTGATGTGGGGGTGTAAATATGTGCAATTACAGTAGTGAAATCAGTGTGCCATGCATAATTAATCCTGCACTCCGCAGATGGCAGAATCCCAGTGCAGCACTAACAGCTATCTGATGGCCTCTGTGCGTGATTCATAAAGGAATTGTACCTTTATATCAGGCCCATATTTAGCTTTGACCCACGCAAGTAGCACAAGGCAGAATTCATGTGAATGTAATAAAAATGAAGAGTATTTCTTTCTTCAATTGTGTCTTTCTCTAAAGCAAAATATTGATTTGGAAAAATATTTTCTGTAAGAATTTAGCTACTAGTGTGCTATATTAGTATGGCTCTCTTATCAGTGAGTGTGTGTGGAAAATGGCAAGGTAGTGTTTGCACTCTGCTAAAACTGGATTGTTTAAATTAATCTGATTACATCTACCCAAGCTGTGCTGCTGCTTTTTGCTATAGGGCAGAGTTATGAGGATATAAAGAGCAGAGGCTGTTTCTTCCAGAGCTGCTAATAGACTAGATTCTCTGTGCCTTTTGTTAAGCATCTTCAGTTCTCATCACCTGAAGATGTGTAATAACTTTGAGCCTATAGCTTTAAAACAGCAATTTTGCTCTTGAATTCCTATTACTTCTACTTAACTATGTGTGGACTTTTACCTAGGTGAAGGGTGTGTCCTGAGCCTTGGGACCAGCACAGTGCTTTTTGATTCTTCTTTTAAGTCTTAGACCTAGCAAGCAATAAGGAAATAGTTCAGAGATGGCAGGCATGATGGAACATTGTAGTCCATGCATTTGTGGTATAGATGGGTGCATCCTGTAAAGAAAATGGTCTGATCTTTCAGCACCTCCTGTTATTTTATGGAACCATTTCCATGATGGCATGGCAGCAGAGGATCTCACATGAGGAGCCATGAGAATTGCAGAGAACTGGAAATAAATACTTCTCAGAGATAAACAATAACATTGATCTTGGCCGAGCATAACACGGAATTTCTCCTAAGACCCCCCTGTCAGGTCCTTTGAAACCTTGAGGCCTAAGCAGGTCCCTTTCTGAGCAGAACTGCTTGGTGGCTTTTCTTTGGAGAAATACAAAACTATGCTTGACTTTTTTTGATAGCTGTGAATGATGGCAATGTGAGTGCTTTCTATTCTATTCTCGTTAAAATCACAAAGAAATACAAAGAATTGAAACTCCCAGGACGCTACTGTAATAATAAGTTTGACTTTCCAGAGGGATTGCATGTAGGAATAAAGCAAGGAGGATGCTACCCCTAGTATATCCATAAGAGATTCAGAGGTTGTCTGTGTCATGTAAAAAGTCTCGGTAACAGGAAAAACAAACCACCACCACAACAGAAGCAAACTAAATTATGTGTGAGGGAGGAGGTAGTAGGGTAGCAAAATTAGGGGTTTAACCACAAAATCTTATTGCAGGTAATGTAGGACTGTGTTAAAGGGTACAGTTTCCTATTCTATTCTGCAGTTAGTTTTTGGAACAGTGAAGAATGTTTTCACCTTTGTAGTTCATGAAAGGTGTGTGATCTCACTTTGTCTTCTGCATACAGATAAATAGTTCTTAAAAACTGCTCCAGGCCAAGAGCAGGAAAGATGGGGCACAGCAGCTGTCTCCACTTGTGTAAACAGTGTTTCCATCCCAGTTTTCACTGCAGTGCAGTGTTGGGATACACTACTGCTATGCAAATATTCCCCGCCTCCCCCAGATTGAAGAGTGTGGCTTTCGAACTGCTGGTGACAGGCAGAAAGGACCCAGAGGCTACTAGCAGGATAGAAACAAAGCTTGGTTTTCATGCAGATCTAGGAGGTGTCCACAAAATACAAGTTAAATGAAACCAGTGGAATTCCAGTGTGGATGAACAGACTTAGAAAAAGAGACCTAAAGAGCTGCTTTCTTCCTCATGCTTTCTCTATCAAGATGAATGCAAACTCCTTAATATGATGCTCTGTGTAACCACCAGTCTCAACAAGGGTTGCCTGGGCTGTGGAGCTCTAAGTACATCTGGAGCCACCATTCATTACAGCACCAATGGATGGTGATAGTGGCTTGTGTCTGAGGCATCAAAGCAGAAAGACATGGATGTGTTCTGAGATACAGGCAGCTTTTACTGGATGCTTCCTTTCTGCTGCTAATCTTCTTTAGTGTGTATTGAGGGTTGTTTTACATGTTGGTTAGTTTTAAAGCAATCTGCAGTGTTTTTCAGCATCTGCAGACAAGTGCATAGGAGCTGAACTGTTTGGCTGGGGCTCCCGTTTGCAGAATATGGCAGAACTTTTTCATGACATACGAGCTTTTAAATAAGAAACAGGGAAAGGCAGCAAATCACTTGGGTTCAGACAACAGAAGGGGGGAAAAAAATCCCACCTAAACAATAGATATTTAAGTAGAAAGTGTTCCAGCTCCTTCTGACAAAGAGCCTCCAGAGGATTACAATGCAGTCAATGTTGCTTTAATTAAATTTAATGCTGTGTGAAATGCACTCTGAGAAACTTTGATGAATGACTGGGGCAATTCATGTGGCTCACTAAAGGGCATCCAGCCCTTGCAGGGGTGTCAAGCCACGATGAATTGGTTAGTACAGGCATGTTTATAGACTGCCTAAGGAACCTTGTATCTGTGTGGTAATGTCAGAGATAATGTTATGATTCTCTGGACCTTGGGGGGCTTTGGTGACATGGTTAATGAGATAGCCCAGGGAGTGTCCCAGTAGGTTACTTGCAGACCTCCCACATCAAAAGGAGCAGCTTTGCCCCTTCAGAGCCTGCTGTCCTCTAGATCTCTCAGCTGGCCCTTGCTTTCCATAGGGCCACTTTTTTTCTACCTCCCCCCTCCTTCTTTTTTGGTTCTTAGTCAACATTAACTTTGGCTGCTGAAATTCAAAAGTTGTTAGTTTTTAATTTGGTTTCTCTTTGACCTGCCTACACAATGGCTTTCAAAGATTTTTATAGGAACAGCAACCACCACGGTTACCCTCTTCCCAAAGCCTCAAAACAACAGCAAAGCTTAAGCTGAGGAGGCAAATGAGGGCTGGGAAAAACTTAACTCTCTCTCTGGTCCCTCTCTCCCCATCACAAAAAAAGAGGAATGTTTCTCTCATGCAGAGTTTGGTTACAAAGCAAGGGGCTATGATAGTACAACTGGGTCTTTTATCTGCTGCACCCAAAGAAGTGAAGGGGGAGTAAAAAAGGCAACCCAAAAAACAGTGGATCAATTGATAAATGAAAGTTTGTTATTCAAGTTTGATTTAAAGGGTTGATTATAGGCCTGTGAATAAAGTTGTTTAACAATTTCTCTTTGTAGAGGGAAAACCTAACTGCACATTCGGTTTAAAGAGAGGTTAGATGGCAAGTAAACATTCTTGTAATAATACAGCAATCTTTGCAAAATTCCTGTGTCAGGAAGTAGATGTTCAGTATATTACATCACTGAAGGAGGCATGCATCAAAGTTAATACAAGACTACCTCAAATGATGCTTTTAAAATATAAAACCCCTGAAGTTTTTGCTATACTTCTGAAATGCTATAAGAAAGAAAAGGAAGAGGGCTGATGATGGATCACAGATTGATAAACTCCGTATTTCAGATCTGATGACTCTTGCAACTGTTCTCCTTTGGATAACTCTATATGGCTAAGGCTTGTGATCTTGGGCAGCAAAATAAATACTTCTGAGAAACCAAGATGGGATCTTCTGAAATGGTGTGAGTAGCATGCTAAATGGTCTTGCCTATGAATGTTCTGAATCTCATTGTCCCTAAAAGGGTCTGAACTTGGTAGTTTAAGGTTTGTGTCATGAATTTTGAGCATTCATCTCATTCTGTTGTATGTCAGAATTTAGGTATTTCTTCATTACAAACGATACTGAAGAAACGGTAAACATAAATGTGTGTGTTTTTTTTCAATGTGTACATACACTTATGCTGAGTCAAATATTCTTGGTCCCACTACTATTTTATTTCAAATCCCTTTGTGAGGCATATTTCCCCCTCAGAGCTTAAAAAGAACTTAAACAAAAAAACCCAAAACAAAAAGCCAATCCTATTGAGCTGAATCATCTCTGGCCACGTCACTGAAATAACCAGGAGCATTCACCTGCTTTCTGCAAACCTTATTTGTGTTCAACAGTACTGCTGGTTGTAGCTGCCCATAAGGATGGGTGGGGGAAAGGTGGTGGTGATGATTTGTGTAGTTAACAATCATCATAGCAGGTACTAAGTTGCTTGATGTTTTGTAGACAAATACAAGGGTCCTAATCACTCATTATGTTCATTAAATATTTAGCTGTTTCTTAAACGCTGTTGGAGCCACAGCAAGAGGTGATATCACAAGCAGGCCATCCCCAGAAGCCTGTAGTATTGTGGTTATGACTGGCCTTGTTTGTTTTAAGCACCTGAGATGGAACAGTTACTTCAGAAGGCTGGGTATTTTTCTTCTGCTGAGTAAAAGAAACATCTGTTTTCCTAAGCACCAAGCCAGCACCACCCTTCTGGTGACACACTATAAGGGTCAAACTGTCTATGCTGAGTCTTTTGCCCTCTTCCTCCTGCAAGCAGGGCAGCTCTCTGGTTGCTGCTGTCACACTGGAGGGGGGATTAAAATAATTTTAGTGGTTGAAAGCTGGTTATGTTGAGAAAGTAAAAATAAATGAATCTTCTACAAAGTTACTTCTGTCAAAGTGCACAGGACCAAGACTGAGTAATTAGAATTAAGATGTTTTGTGGTTGTTGTAAAGAGCTGGTGTAGCCTAGAAAGGGCTCTATCAGTTTTCCTCTTGTTATAGCCCTGGGAGATGCTGCTCACCCTTGCCTGGCTAGCTGGAATGGCCTGCTGCCCCAAGGGAAGGCAGACAGTGGACAGAGCCAGGCAAGCCCCTTCCTTCTTTCTATCTGTTATCTGAATTGGTTATCCAGGTAGAAGCACTTAAATGGCATTTATTTAATAAGTTACTTGCTGCTGGCCTATATTGCTATAATGAAGTTGTAACTAGATCAGGGAGGAAGCAAATGCCAGGTTTGGTTTGGTAAGTTGTCTTGCAAGGAAGAGGGGAAAAAAGGCAGAATAAGCTGTGTAGTTTCCAAAACCCTAATCTATTTTTAAATAGGTCTCTCTGAAACTGTAGCAGCAACAACAATCTTTGCTGTAGTTAATGGGCTGTCAGTGTATCCTTTATTTGAATGACTGTTTTCTGAATCAGAACTTAAAGACATCGTGCCATTGTCACTGAGTCAATGGCAGTAAGTTTAACAAAGGACCTTGAAGCCACTGTGCGCAGCAGCCTTCAATGTCTTCAAAGTAACAGCAAGGTCAGGGAAAGGCAAACACAGCTAACAGTGTCCCAGTCTCACTGATGTGGCCATGCGGTGTGTTTATGGCAACCAAGTCTTGAGCATAAATCTCTTCCACTCCCCAGTGCATCATGCATTACCCCAGAGCAGGGTTTTTCTGTTGCTTATTGCCTTCAAAGGGTAGAATAGTGCAACAATTAATGAATGTGGTTGTAGGACAGAGTTGTTGCAGAAGCATGACTTGAAGAGACAGGACTACACATGGTTCAAGTGGTGTACTGTTGTGAAGTTCTGACTGCTGCCACAGGTATGCGAGGTGGTCAACAGAAGGCTCGGAGGGAAGTCCCAGTGCAGGAAGAATTCCTCCTTGGGCAGTCAGAGCCCAGAGCCCTCACCATCTCCTAGGGATATTCCACAGGGCCTTGAGGCCCAACAGCCTCTGTTGGCTGCCAGGAGAGCAGCATGGCTTTTGACTCCTTGACAACATCGAACTGGGTTGAAATGGGGATGTGCCATAACATTACAGGAAAGATTCTGTGATGAGCTACCAAACTGATTGAGAACTTGGAATCTGCTTGCCCTCTCGGTATATCATGTCCTTTTCCAGTGATCCTTACAAAGAAACGAAGGTGTCTCTCTTTGAGATGTTGAGATCTGGAGGAGTTAACTGGTTGAAATGAGATTTGACTGGGTGGTGCTTAGCTGGCAAGTGTACATGTGGCAGTGGAGACAGGCAGTTAATAGAAATTTAAGATTGCAGAGGGGAGCACATGGTAGATGCAATATACACTTTAAGCAATGCTAAAGGAACACAATGTCTATTTTTCTAGAGGTAATATTACCTCCAGTGGGGAAGCTGACCCATTCCTGCTGGGCCTGTGGGTCATCCCTTACCAAGAGACAGTTTAACTTCACCATGTGCGTTGCAGTGGCTGGGTCTGACAAGGTGGGCTGGAGCTAA
This sequence comes from Melopsittacus undulatus, assembly GCF_012275295.1. Lineage (NCBI taxonomy): Eukaryota > Metazoa > Chordata > Aves > Psittaciformes > Psittaculidae > Melopsittacus > Melopsittacus undulatus. The sequence goes on from NC_047533.1 coordinate 60,464,762, forward strand.
AGTTCTTTCTTTCAGCTGAGCCCTCGTTGCTTTGGCATGTTATAATCAGACATTTAACATGACTTTAACATAGGGTTTTTTTGTATTCTGTCTCTTTGCGTGGTTTAAAATTCATTTCCAGGCTGTGATCTAATGGCAGTAATTACCTCAGAAGTGTATACAGTACAGAGTATGTTTATTTTTGTTTCAGCTAAGGCAAATGATTACAGGTCTTGGCTTCACTTCAGGGCTTAGTTCTGTTGAAAGAGCCAAAACCAACATCTACCTTTGCAATCTGGCAAGCAGGTCCTAAATACCTTATGTGAATGTTTGACTTAAAGATATGAAGGGTATTAAGAGCAGGAGAGCAAAGCCCTTTGAGTCTTGGTGTTGCAGTGGGCTGCTGAAGTGCAAATTACTTACTGTACATTGTGAAGTGACCTAGCTTTGTCATGTGATGGCTACCACTCCCTATTATCAAATAGTAATTTGCCCTTTAATTCTCCTGAATTTCTGTAGTGCCTTGTGAGCCATTTAACCAACACTGACAATAACACGAAAGGCATGAGCAGCAAAATACTGGTAAGATTTGCCTGCAAGTTTCAGTAGCTATAGAAGTAATTCAGTCTGTTACATACAAAAATGATTCTGTATAATTGCATGCTTAAAGGTCATTTCATGTGTGCGAGCAAAGCTGTTCCCCCCTAAGTATTTCCTGGCAGAAACATCTGATGAGAGAGAGGTGGATGAGCAGGGAGAACAACCTACTTCATTCCTGTTGAGCAGCATGTGGTGATAAAGTCCACCCTGCATACTCTCTCTAAGCTAAGAAGTTTATGCCTTGGTGCTGCTGCCAAGGTGTAGAGGGTTTTATTTAATTCTACTGCTCAAAGAATTGCAGCATACAAGCCAAGTCGTTAGCTATGTCTCTGGAGAGCAGAGGGGAAGTTTGCATCCTTCCTTCAGTTCAACTTCTTTGTGATGTGTACCAAAATGCAGCTGGGTATTTTGGGTCAGCAGTTGGCTGCACATGGAAAACGCATGAAAGAATTTTGTGGTTCTTAGCTGGAACTGTAGAAATGAAATGTACTCCTTCATCAGACAGCTTTGGGGGAGTTCTTTGTAAGAGCAGCCAATGTGATGTCCTGATTTCATACGTCGTTTTTGACTTTGTAATTCTTGGGAACAACAAGAAGTTGCAGAAGAAAGTGGACAGCACCCCTCCTAATAGGTGCCAGAATACAGAAGTGAGATGATAATTACCTTGGAGTTACCACAGATTTCTACAGAAAGAGCACATCTCAAGTTCATGAAAGGCAGATTTAGCTTACTTTAAACATGTTTTTCCTGATACTCGTGATTATTAAGCTTTGACAGTCCATCTGAATTCAAGAGACCTACAAATGCTCAGAACCACTGAAAAGAGAGAATTGTGCTTTAACATGTTGATTCTGGCTTTCTAGGAAGAAGAGGCATGTTATCCTGGCTGTTCCGTGTTTTAAAACTGCTTAAGCTTCATCAGCTTAAGTAGAGTTGCTCCAAGTTTATCGCAAAAAAGAAAAGAGCAAACTATACCCCCTGAATAGAAAATGCTATTTTAATGGTTTTATATTTTCTGGATTTCTCACTTGACTTCACAATCTAATTTCTCTGCTACAAGAGACCCTCTCAGTCACATCTATGTTAGAATTTAAAAGCAACATATATTCAAATGTAAAACAATATGGATGAACCTGTACTCACATGCAAAAGGACATTTGAGAGGGTGTACACATAAACATACAGTTTTAGTAAATGGAAAGATAAGATGATACAGTGGTGATGAGTGATTTCATTAAATATATTTTAAAGACTTTTGAATTGTTTCATGAATGACAAAACTGTAAGAATGTTAGAACATACAGAACTACTGAAATTATGCCAAGAGCATAATTTCCTTTTGAAATTGAGTGTGTATAGTCCTTTGCCAAGGGTCTCCTGCTCTTCGTTGTTCATCATTTCAGATGAAAGTGAGAGGCTAATAATCCCTGTGTGTAATAACTGTTTATTCTGACCTTTCGAGAAGACTGATGTGCTAAGGGATAGCATCTAACCTATAGAAATAGAAAAAAGAGTGGCATCTTTATTAAAAGTGTGAAATAAAGCTTCGCCAAAGCTGAGATGCTGTTTTGCTTTGGAATAAGTGCTTGTAGGAAGGTCAAAAATCCAAATCCAACTGGTTCTCATCCCAGATCTTGAGGTCATCTGTATTTCTATGGAAACGCTCATATTGCTTCCACTTCATTGATTATATTTTCTACACATTTAAAATAGAAACATAATCCTATATTCCATCCTTTTTCTCTTCTCTAATGCAACTACAGAAGTCCAAGATCTCATTTACTGAAGTTTTTTGTATATCTGTATAATATATTGAAGACTGTAAAAATTCAGAGCTTTGAATTTATTATTGGAAACAGTGCAGACTAGAATTAGTTTGAAGGGGATGGAGGAGGATAAATTATTTTAGTTAGATCCTTTTTTTGAGATAATTTCTCCAATCCTATCCCAAATGCTGACAAAGCTCACTTTATTTGTTAGCAGCATGATGACTCTAGTATGATGTGCCTGTCAAACACTGGTCAGTGAGACAGGACCACCTGCATAATGACTGCAGAATTATGAATATGGACATTAAAACTGGACTCTGTATGGGATTGCACTGAGAAGCCAGTGCAAAGAACAGAGATCTCGGCTGTTGTACTCATAACAAGTTGAATTACCATTGCTTTACATTCTACAGGTTGTACTCTTTCCAGATCGTGTTGCTAGAGTCTCAGATATTATTAATTTCAAATAGTGCTAGCTGTGGTTATATTAATGCTGGATGCTTCTGGGCAATGGTCAAACACACCAACAGGCACCTAAATGAAATCTCTGCTTGATTTGAACATGAACAGGGAGGTTTAAAAAATTGACTTTTTCATGCTTTCAAGAACAGAAGTAATACCTTTAAAACAGTAGTATAGGAAGTCTGTTAAACCATGTGCAGTGCTTGTAAAACTCTGAACTATTTTGTAGGCTTCTAAAACTGAGGAGCTGTGAAAACTCTGGGAACTTCTGAAGGAGGAAGCCCATTGGGACCATACTGGAGCTTCATGAATTCCATTTCACCCGGGAGGCAATGCTCCAACACAATTCACAAATCTTGCATGTGTTTCTCCCAGATATTTTGAAACCACAGAACATGCAAAGCTGCTGCACTCTTCTAGAAGGAAACTGCTGTATCTGCTTCACTGTCTTTAACTGCTGAAGTAAGCAGGAGATATTATAAAAAATGAAAGTAAACCAGGATGCTAGTGGATCTGTAAAGGTGTTTCAAAATTACTCCAACCCTGATAAAAATCTAAGAGCTTGCACAGCCTTCATATGTATGTAGTTATACTGCCATTTCCAAGATGTTAAGGAACTGGATTATACTCATCACTCAAGGAAAACACAACAGAAATGGCCCAAAAAGGCACTCCCATTTCCATAAACATTACAAAAGTACCGCAAAACTCTGAATGACCTTCAGATATTAGAGATTGAGGCTAAGGGTCTTTTGTATCTATCTATACTATTTTATACATAGGCTTATCTATAATACATGTAAATATACTTATCTATATTAATTTATAATATCTGATAAGCAAAAAAAAAAGAAGGCAAGTCTGAAACTGCTTCAGCAAAATCATTAATTGAAAAAATAAGGTTTTGAAAAAGGAAATCTGTGTTGCAGTGATCCTGAGGCTTATCCTGTTACTGCTTTTAGTAGAAGTAACTTTAAAAAATTGCCACTGGCATACCTATGAAGAATTTACTCAAGGCTAAAAGACTTTGCAATTTTGCAAAGGTTACAGCTGGAACTTTTTTGAGGCATCCTGAGAATGTTACTGCTCATTCTTAAAATGAATATATAGAAAGAGGAGATTGCAAGATGCTTTTCCCTGGGGGGGGGGGGGGGGGGGGGGGGGAAGGGAGGTTAATACTGATGGGGGAGCAGTAACTTTTCTTAGATGTGAAGTTTTGTTGGTTTTGCTTGAACTAGCTTATTTGGAGGAACAAGCAAGCTTTTGAAGGCTCACATACACTGTCAGCATGAAATTGAAGCAGCAAACTTCACTTTGAGAGAATAGTTGCTCATAAGTTAATTATGCTGATCAGTGAGATGATTTAGGAGGGATGTGTGTAGGAAAGGTCAGAATCAGGGAAGAGCTCAAGGCCAGTTTAATGTGCTTGTTTCCCCAACTCTCACTTCTCAATAGCTTCCACAGAGATCATTAAAGTCAGTGAATGCTGAGGTCTTCAAAACATTATGGACATCTGCAAACTTCTTTATCTAGGAAAAAACTGCATGTTTTTTCTTTGCATCCACCGGTAGCTGAGCCAAGCTTGTTTCAAGCAAGGAAGACTTGTAATATCAAAGATTTACTTAATTTTCATTGCTGCACATAAAACATCTGACAGCATTTGCCTAGAAAACCAAAATGCCTCTCTTTGTTTGTACAAGCCAAAGGAAAAGTACAGTGTATCCGTCTACAAACGAACATCAAAGCACTTTTGCAAAATCAGGGATGGTGACATATATTTGGAGAAACAGTATGAGAGCCGCCTGTTACAGAGGCACGGGGGTCTCTGCACTTACCAAGCATAATCCTGATTGGAGCCACGTCTTTTCTTTTTGCTCTTTATTATCACTTTGTGGTTAACTTTTGTTGATGAGCAGGATTAACAGCACATTTTCAGTGACATTTAGCTCTTTCAACAAGCTCTTTCCAGTCAAAGGTGGCTGGCCTGAAGGAAAAAAAAGAGAAAAGTCATTAAGCAAACAAATCTTTGCCAACAGTTGATGCTAAACATGCCATCTACCCTGTTTGAGTTATTCACTGTATATGAAATTTATTCCACAAGACTATGACCTTGATGTTGATTAACCTGAAATCCCTTCTTCTCTTGTCATTATTAACAGCTTTAGGTGCTTCAAGTGGCCCCTCTCCTTTTTCTTGGTTTTTTTTCTAAGCGTCCATTAAGGAAGATTTTCTCAATTTATCATTTGTTTTGTATTGCTACTCATTGGCATAACCTCTTGAAGCCCAGACCCTTGTTTCCATGAGGCTGCCAGAACAGTGGGCTGGTCATGCAGTTGGTCTGCCCCTCTCCGCTTGGCACAGTTGCGTGAACAATATTACTGACAAAAGGCATAACAAAAGGCAAACACACAGCCTTGAGCAATCAGGGTATTCCTTTAGCATGGTGATGAATCTGAGCAGTCTTATAGATGTTTCCAAGTCCTAGTGGCCTAAGGGGATGCTTTAATTTTTCAGGCAGTTCAGCCCATTATCCAAAAAGCATGGAAGGGGAAATAGGATTTTTCCTCTGCGCATTCGTATTTCCTGGGCTTGTAAGTCATGGTAAGGCTGCTTTGTGGATCTCTGTGCAGGCATAGGGCAGAGATCCTGTCTGTACACAGGACAGAGTTTCTGCAGTAATTCTTGCAGGGCAGAGCAGGAGAATGTGTTATGGCTGTTCTTTACTTGAGCAAGATTCAAAAGGGCCTCTCTGTAGAAGTAGGAGACGGAGCATCAGTAGATTGCCCTTAGGTCACTCAGCTTTGAGTAGAACCCAAATATGGAAGATGGCTTAAAACCACCTCCAGCTCAGTATAAACACAGGATCAGAGCAAGAACTGAACCTTTTTGGTGCCTGCTGCTAAGCATGAAACCGTTTATGGAACAGAAACACTGCAAGTATTCACTTAGCTAGCAACTTCTGGAAGGGAAAAAAAAATCAAGGGACAAGAACTACACCAAAAACAAATGCTGGATGTGTGCTTTTGGATTCTTTTTGTATGAGGTCACCTGGTGATAAATGGACTAGACTGGGAGAATTTAAAACTGAACTTGCTGTAAAGCCTGATTAGAGCGGATTGCATCACAAACTATAGCTGGCACCTCTTGCTATGAAGAAAGCCTGGCTACCATAGACTTTGTGGCCATTGGCATAGATTCATCCAGTGCTTTGTGATTTTTGCTGTTTAATACCTACCTTTGGCAGCCTCTTGGCACATTCTCTTGCAGTGGAATATGACATTCATCACTGAGGCTGTATGAGATTATACCTGGTCCAGAAGCTTTCAGCATAAATTACTGGTAGTCCATATCTCCCTTTTCTTTTCTATTGTCTATATCATGAGTACATCATTCATTCTTTGCTATTTCTTCCATAGCTTATAAGCAGTCCTGCAAAACCAAACATACAGAAAGACACAGCATTGTTAGGGTAACTTACAGAACTTTAATTCTGCTCTTTCATGCAAATATATATGCAGCTTTGGCACATTCAATGCATAGCCTATATCTGACCTCGGTGGCTGCTGCTGCACTCCCAAGCCTGAGTGAGTCCTTAGCCACATGTTGTTCCCACAGTGGGATGGATGGTGCAAAGCAACCAACCCTTCTTTGTACCTCAGTTGCAAAGGGGAAGAAAGCTGTGCTGCACAGGATGATGAGGAGTTGGGACATGCTCTGCAGACCCCCAGCCTAGGTGCTTGGTGAGAACCATAGCTGTGGGCCATGCCCTTGGGCACACTTGTAGGCCAGTATAGGTGCGGTATCATCTCTTTGTGGAGTCATCAGTTCTATACCATTCACAAGTAAAGCAAGGTGTATGAACTGTGGAGTGACTGTTATCTTGAGCCTTAAGATACAACTTCTTGCTATATGTCCTGTAAAGACCAATATGGAGTTAGTAATTCCTTAATGGTATTACTAGGATGCCCTTAAGAAATTAATTAAGGGATTGCAGTGGTATCTCAATGATATGTATAACATTGTTAGAGATACAAGACGTATCAGACCCGGCAAACTGCTGCGTTTCTAGAGTGTTGATGGTCAGATGAGGATGGTGGGACAGCGGAATGAAGAAAGTGAGTGGATACAGCTGAAAACGATTTTACAGCAAGTGTAAGCAAAACAGCATACCTAGCAGGGAATGTGAGCAGCTATTATAGCTACATCCACAGGAGAACTCAGCAAGCCAAATACAAAATTATGAGATCAGATGAGAAATACACAAAAACTAAAAAAAGCTAAAATGATGTTTGAGACTTAAAACCTAAATATTCTCAAAACATTGGGTTTTGTTACAGTCTATATGTTTATCAAATGCTTAATTTTGACAAAATTACAATTATCCATGAAACTAAGCAAAAAAAAACTTCTGATCAGCTTTGATCCAAATAGATACAGTTAATGTTTAAAAAAATCAGTGCTTATACTAAACTTTACTAAAAGTTTTCAGGTTAGTATATCAACTATGGTTTTCAGTTGGGGCTCTGGTTTGTTTCAGGCTTTGTTTTTCATTGGCTTGTCACACAGAAGCTAGTCTGTACAATCTGTTATTATTTCTTTAGCTTTGAAAAGCTGTATTTTTCCCCTTTTCTGTGATTTCCTGTGTTACATATGATGTCAGTTTGCTATTTGTAGTATCCAATAATCATGCCAATGTGACGGAACTATTTAAAGGCGGGAGAGAAGTTGTTTCACTGCAAAATGTACTGCAGCGGCTCCAGCCAACACAAGTTGGTCACCTCAGTTTCTCCCTTTGTGTTGTTAAAAAGGAGTACAACATTTCTGCTGATGTTTTCCCCTACGTGTCCACAGGTCAAACTTAAAAGCAACTAAGCAACTGTTGTTTTCTCTGTAGTGCTCTGGGCATTGCAGAGCGTGACCTGCTACTCCATTAAGAAATCTGCAAAAACTGAGCTGATTCCCTTCTTGCATTGAACACTTTCTTTGTTGGTTTTTAAGAATACAGGCAGCTCCTTCCTTTTTCCTTTTTTTTTTCTTTTTTACAGGTTTTCTGTACCTCCTGAGAAACCCTATGTTGCTTTTGTTTCCCTTTGTGGATAATGTGTAAAACTTAACTGAAATACAAGCCTTGAATTTAGCGCTGTGCTTCTTGCCTGGCGATTGACACTGCAGGCTTTGAGCTCTGCTGACCCAGGCTATAGTGCCATGATCATTGAATGGTAGCAGCATATTCAGTACTAGTTTTTTTGGCATCTTCCCCTAAATCATCTTTCATGTGTGCTCTCCCGCATTCGATTTGATCTCCTTGTTAACTGTAGAGGAAAAAGGGGTTGATAGAATAGCAACCTTTTTTACAAGAGTTTTTGTTTCACAGTTTTCTCCAGACACCTGGAAGACCAGCTGTCAATAGTATGATATGACAGACTTGAATGTACTGGTTACCTCTTACCATCATCATTTCCACCATAGACAAGGTTTCTGTTAGGACAATTCTAAAAGGCAGGCTCACTCATGGCCACCTCTTCCAGGTGACCTTGGTATTGGCACCAAGATTTCTAAAATGCTTGAGACCCTGGTAGCAATAGGATGTCATAGTTCATTGTTAAATGACTAACTTGGTATGGGTACTGTCTGCTACCCTCCTTTCCTAGAGACAATGCCCTCCAACCATTATTTTGTACTAGATAGTGAGGATGTAGGGAACTTGGAGCAGTATAAAAAGGCAGATTGAATGCAAAGCAGAACTTTCTTTAATGAAGTCAAGGAATGGTGTGTATCTCAGTGTAGTCACAAAAGCAAATTAAAACTGCTGATACCAAAAGCTGAAGTTTGCCTCCCCCCCAAAACATGCATAAAGCGTCCCGCCTGGCTACAGCTTCAGTACTCAAAGGGCAAGGTTCTCCAGTTGCTACTGTGTCATGTCTGCCAGCTGAGTGTGGGTATCTTTGCTATCTTATATGGTGTTCCATTTCTTCTTTTAGGCAACTGAAGCATGGCCAGATAAACTTAAGATCTCCCACCAATCTGCCTTATGGGAACTTACAAGATATGTGGAGTTCTAGTCTAAAAATTAAGCACCGTTGTTTCTACAAGAGTTTTTTAGCAGTATTTTCTCTGTCTTTACTCTAGTGAGGCCTGCAGTGTAAATGTGCAATTCTGAGAAGTTCCTTGTTGTGTCTCCTAAGGCTAGAAAAACTATAGCTATTAATATTTTTGATTTAATGTCTAGGTTTATTATACTGCTCAAGATGTTCTGGATTGCTGATTGTCCTGGGTTCAGTAGTAGCAGTCATTTTTCTCCTTAGTAGCTGGTGCAGTGCTATGGTTTTGACTCTCAGACTGAGAACAACGCTGATAACACCAATGCTTTTAGTTACTGCTCAGTAATGCTTACTCTGACCAAGGACTTTCTGAGTCTCATGCTCTGCCAGGGAGGAGGGGAAGCCAGGAGGAAGCAAAGACAGGACACCTGACCCAAACTAACTAAAGAGGTATTCTATACCACAGCACATGATGCCCTGTATATAAACTGGGGGCAGTTACTAGGAAGGGTTAGATAACTGCTCGGGTCGGGCTGGGTATTGGTCGGCGGGTGGTGAGCGGTTATATTCTCTTCCCTTGTTATTTTCTATAGCATTATTATTATTGGTAGTAGCAGTAATGATTTGTGTTATAACTTAGCTACTGGACTGTTCTTATCTCAACCTATGAAAGTTACATTCTTTCAATTTTCCTTCCTATCCCTCCGGGAGCTGGGGGAGGAAGTGGGAGAAGTGAGCGAGCAGCTGCGTGGTTCTGGGTTGCTGTCTGGGTTTAAACCACAACACTAATACAGAAAGAGATTCAGGACTGCACCTCATACCTGATTTGGGAGTCCTTTGAATGCATATCATAAACAAGATCTTCTAGCAGCAGCTCCACAGCAGAGATGGTCCTCACAGATACTTCCAAACCTGCAGATTTCCATGCACAAACGTAAGGGCTGGGAAAAGGAGCATGTTAGTTGAACTGTATTCCAGTTTCTGCATTGTAAGTAAAGATAATAGGAGAAAAATATTGACCAAATTATTTTAACATAATACAAAGCTGAGAAGCTAAACATATGTGAACTAGAGCAAGGTGAGACAATTTTAGAAGTCCTTGTAGCTTTTTACTAGGAAAAATTGTCCCCATGTTTAGGGATAACCTTTTTATGGTTATCCCTATGACTGGGTACTACTGGTTTTAAAAAAACATAGTGGAATCTGTATGTCCAATATATTTGAATTAATATGGTTCCCAGTATTTTGGTTTATGTTCTTAAACCAATAATACTACAGATACAGTACAGATGTGCAGATCCTGTGCTGAGCCTCCTTCTTCCCTGGTTCTATAAAGAAAAAGGAAAGAAGGAGGAGGTGCAAGATGGCTGTAAAACAAAATATCAAAAAGTCTTGCTCCTACTTGAGTATTTTCATAACAGGTTGCTTTTCAATATATGCAATTTCAAACCAGGAATGACTATCATAGTTGTAGCTGTGATGAGAAAATTAATTGGGAGCCTCTGCACTTAAAGTTGCACTGTGTGCTGCTGTGATAATAATGCAGAAGGCCTGTAATAAGGTGTCACTGCATTAAAAAAAATCATCTAAGCTCTACTTAGCTTTTATTGTGCATCAAACTGGGCAAACTCAAATTGAAGTGGATCTGTGCCTCAGCTTTCTGTATTGGAGGACACAGTGTCCAGTGGTGAAAGCAGTAGAGCATGATCTATGGTTTGGTCTATAGATGGCCTCAGGTTTGCTGTTTGACTTGGAAAAATTCCTTGGGTTGTGTCTGCAGTGTTAGACCAAGGAGAAATGTACTGTTGGAATGGGCTCATAAGGAGAACTTGGATATGTGAATCAGAAGAGAGCTGGAGCATGGTCTAGCAAGTCTCTTGGTTTGTGTGTGCAAAGGTGTGGAGGAGTTCTGATGTCTGCTGTTCAGGCTGGACAGGCTTCTCTCTTTTTCAGCAATATCACAAAATCAATAGGGATTGCATTTGCCAATCTCGTTAGGGAGCTGGGATGAACTCTGCAACACCTGAATATTTCACTAGAGTGGGTTGTTATAGAATTAGAGGCTCTATTTTATACAACATGTAGATATAGGATGTACCTATAAAAATACAGCTTGGAAATATCAGAGAGGAGTATTTTGCTGTTAATTTATGGCTCAATCACCAGCCTTCAGATGTTTTCCTCTTTCTGAGGGGAAAGGTGATGGACATCCAAAGTTCAGTTGTGAACACCTGCTGACAGCAACAGCATTGCACAAATGTTGCTAGAGAAGACATGGTCATTCCTCAGGCTTTCTTTTTATTAACTATGGAAGACTGAGCTGTGCTATATCTACTTCAGAATTAGCAGTGCTGCTGATATGCTTGATGTTTTTAATGCCCTGCTGTGGCTTGGTATAATTGGCTTTTTTGGTGTGTATGAGTGAGGAGCCTTGCAGGCTGCACAGAACACAGCCTGTGTGGCATCGGCTCCCCTGTTGATTTAGTTTCATTTTTTGTTTTTCTGCCTTGCTCAACTGGCTGTAACGGCATTAAAGTATTCTTCTGATCTTTGTTTCCATGTGTTCACAGAATGCAGGTTTTGAAAGCTTTTATGCCAAAGGGACATTCAGGGTGAGAGGCAGCTCTCAGATTTGTTTCAAAAGCCATTGACAAATTACATACCTGATTAAGGCTTGTTTATAATAACTTCCACTGAGAGAGCCTTTGCCTTGGTATTAGATTAGATTAGATTAAACAGGGAATGGTTAAATTAAAGCTCCCAGAAATTATTTACATGTGCTATTGACATGCTGCTTTGAAGCAGGAAGTAATGAAAGTTTCATTAGAGAGTCCTTGGTCCCAAGCAGTGTAGCTAAATTTTCCCCTCTTTCACCATCTACATGGCATTTAGAAGAGTTTCAGTTCAGTGGTTTGGATTATGACATATAATAAATTGGTAACTCATAACATAAATATCATATCCCATGAAAATTCTTATCACTTTTAAACTTTTTCCTTGGACTTCAAGTTTACTGGACAACTTTCCCCTCCTCATCCCTAATCCATCTAACTTTTCTAATAATACTGGGTGTTAACATTTGCCTTCTGCTATTGCTGAATTGGATGATCAGACATCCAGGAAAGTGTGGATGCATTTATGTCCTGATTCTCAGCAACTTCATGCATACCTGTTGGGAACCTAATACAGAAACCCTCATCAGGCAAATCCATTCAGTAGAAGCATTCAGGTCCTACCTTGGACCTGTAGTTACCATCCATACTGTGCTACCAGAGCCCACGTTCTTTTCTGAAAGATTCTTGTCCAGAATTGTGTTCAGAGATAGACAATCACCACTTGGTACAAACTTCAAAGCACTCGTGGGGATTCATAGACCCTGGCAACTAGAGGGAGTAGATGGCTGTGCTTCCCTTAAGTACTGAAGAACTGAATTGCAGAAAAAGGCATTAGGCTGGAACAGGTCGATATCTCTACAGGAACAGTCTCAAAAACTTCAGATTAATATATTCTCTGACCTCCTACTCATCCACTGTTAAATTGTGTCCGTGCCAAGATCTTTCCTTCCAGACTAAAATAATCTGCCTTCACAGCTTATCACATTCTCCCCTGCCATCTACCAAAACATACTTGCCAAAATAGGCTTCCTTTTCCACAGCTCAAGATAATTGACTTCCCATGCCCTTATCGTTCTCCCGGCTTCATGAGCCTTACCAAAACTTTATCATCACTTTCCAAATCAGAAATAATCTTACTACTTCAATTGCTTTCACTTAATTCCTCCTCTTACTTCCTTTCTGTTCTTGCTTCTTGCTGTTTCCTATTTGTATGCATGTTTACATGGCTCAAGCTGAATAAGAGTGAAAGTTGGCCATTTTACATGTAGAAAGGAGTGGAGAAGTGGAAAAGATGATCTGGAATAGGAAGCCAGCTCTTAAAAAATTAATTTTCCTATATTAGAACTCACCCAAGTTAGAGAACTGTACTCTGTCAATGAGAAAAAAAATCGGTACTAGTGACAAGGAGCAAAAGCAGATTTGTTCCTCCTCAGAATGCAAACAAATTGCATCAGTGAAGCCTTCTGAGAGCTGACTTCCACAGTGAGTGATTTTGGGGGGAGAAGAAATCAACTGAGTTAGATTTCTTCAGGCTGGATTGGGTAGTAAGGATTGACCACATGTACTGACTGAAGTCTCCCAGTCTGCCAATTGTTACTTAATTCAAGCTACAAATTTAGCTTAACTGGATATTGCAAGCTTCCATGTGTTTGGAGTTGAGTGCCACTTTTTAAATGATGCTGTCTTGGGCATCTGAATTGTAACTGGTGACCAGCTTTTTGAAGACTTGTTTGAAAGAACATTTCAGCCCCTTCCCCTACCCCTCTCATTGCTCTATTCTCTTGCTCAGAAAAGTTTGTGTTTTACAGCTATAAATGGCCACTTAACCATTCATTTCTCTTCAGAAGTGTCATTCTGTATGCCTGCCACCAATGACAAAGCAAGGTTATAAAACATCAACTTTTCCTATTTCAGAAAGACCAAATTCTTTTCAAAGTCATCAGAAGCACCTGAAGCAAGAAATGCTTGTGATGGTATTGTATACTGAAGATGAACAGCTTACAGTGCAGGCAGACCTTTAAGCACAGGATTGGCAAACATCATGTACAAAGCAGTCAGCAAAATGATGGGCTTAATGCTCAGAAAGTGGCTTTCCATAGTCTGTCTTCTTCCATCGTGTAAGAAGGGAGCATCATACAGCCTACTTCATTATTTCAGCCTCTCACAGAAATTGGAAGGACTTTGTGAATTTTTGCTATTTCTCAGCCTGAAGCACAGGAGTTTGGTCATTTCAGGTCTCTGTATTTGGTTTAATGCTTTGCTAGAAAGAAGCACTTTGCCATGCAGAGTGTGGCTGGTTTGTATTGGAGGAGAACTGCAAGACAAGGCTGCTATAGGGTTTCTCCTTCTTAGTTCTCTCTCAGTTCTTGTTGCCTTTTCTACTCTGTATTATAAGTGCTTGAAAAAACTATTCAGTTGAATGCAATGAACAGAGTCTATGGAAGATACTGCAACTTCCCAGCAGCCTGGAAGACAGGAAGAGCTTTCAGTTTTGGAGACAGGAAGACAAGAGAATTTATCTTACGCTGTGAACTATGTCAGTGACTAATTTCTTTCAAAACCAGGAGGCCAACAAACATAGCTTGAAGTTATTTTTAGGCCTTATTTATAGCCATTGGTGAGTATTATAGGCAGCTCAGAGATGGCAACTGCTTGGTTCTAACCATGTGAGGTTCATCCTCCTTTGATCCTGAGCCAATCCATACTGACTATGTGAAAAGGAAAAGACAGCAGTCTACAGAAGCTGTCGTATACAAGCTAGAGGGCACCTTTTTTAAACCTCCTTACAAATTGCCTCAGATTTCCTGAGGGAAGAGAACCAGGAAGGGCAGTTCCACATCTGTCATCACTGTTTTACTCTCAGATCCTCTGGCTTGACAGCACCTCAGAAACAAATTGCCTGCACTTGCCATGCAAGTTGCAAAATGTAAAATCATCTTGCCTTGGTAATATAGCTGCAGGAAGATTTCCTGCCTCCAGTGAGTATTCACCTTTGAAATGCTTTTGCTTTTATTTTCTGTTTGGGTAAAGTCTCTAAGAAGGAACAAGGCTACTTGTCACTTAGTGACAGCTACAAACCTGTTACTGTCCTGGAAGTTCAACGCCATGCTGAATCTGTGAACTTGTTTTTTCCATCAGCCCTATGAAAGTTGTGACTTTTTTCTGTTATTTGCCCATTGTTGATAGATAGCACTGTACCTCTGCAAACACCTCAGCTGAAATCACATCTTTCAGAGCCAGTAGTATATTCCTTGCCTGTTTAACAGTTTATGCAGCACTTGGACCAAATTCTTTTAATCAATAGTGTTGTGCTATGGTGCAGAATTTCAGCCTCTCTATTTATGAGGCACACACAGTTATTTGAGCTTAGCTCTTTCAGTGGTAATGAATCTCTCACTTTCTTTATAAATTGAGTTCAATTATTACTTCTTTACCCTGTTTCACGAGCAAGTTTAGACATCTTGCTTTTCATCTTGCATTTTAAATAGAAGAAACTATAATAGCAATGACTTCTGCATTTTTATGGCGTGAGAGATGGCCTAATGAATTAATAAAATTTGCAGCTGCAAAGGAAATTTTGTTTAGTATGTCTAACATGCTTTTACAAACTCCGCTTAAGCCCCATGAGATCCCCTGAATAACCTGGTGAAAGCTGTCTTAGACTGACAAATGAGTTACACAAAGACTGAGACCTGTCAGAAGTTACATAAAAATCAGCACTAAGAAGAGGGCATCAATATACATGGCTGAGTATTCATCCTGCTGCTACCAAAGTACATAGCGCTGGATGTTTCAGCTGACAACGAGTAGTTAAACAAAGTACCGTGTTATATCAAGGGAAGATTCTACAGCTAATAAAAAAACCTGGCCAAATTTTTGCTCTTATTACTCTGAATATAACAAAGACTTCTTTCCTTCCATTGAGGAAAGCAGTTTGAGCCCATACATTATTCCACCTTGATAGGAGTGTAACTGTCCGGGAGATTGCACAAGCTTCCTTATGCACTGGCAGCATAAACTGCCACATTCACTTCATCAAGCCTAAGTGTTAACTACTTCCCATTAACTCAAATGTTCCCAGGTTCAGGATCAAGAGAACCTGCTTAAGCAAAGCATCTGTCTGAGTTCCTCTCAAGTTAATGTACCATACAGTATGCTTCAAAAAGGCTGGCAAGGGAAGAGGGAAAAGCCTTGGCAATGCTATTTCTTCCACTGCTTAGGGGGCTGGGGAAAAAAAAGAAAGAAAAAAATTAATGTGTTCCGTCTCCTTATACCTCCTGTAAGTTTGAGTCTTTCTTAAGACCTCTGATACTTTGAAGGGTGGGAGAAAGAGAGATTTATAATCCAGTCACAGTCAGGAATTTGTAAGTCTGAGGCCCTTGGCCGCAACATATGAATCCCCCAAGCACAGGGCAGAACTCGAAGAGGTATGGTGGCTCTTGTCCAAAGGAATAATGCTACTACAGTATAGGTGATGCAATATTTCAGATGTCCATTTCACAGTACGAACAAGAGGGGAAAAAACATCCGGATGACCTCTCTGTGAAGAGGACTAAGTGGGGCTAGGTGCAGACACGGTCACAAATGAATATTACATCTGCACAGTGAGCTCACCTTTTACTGACCACAGGATGTTGGAATCAGAGGAACACATCAGTTCATGAAAGCCTAATAACTTCATTTCATTAGACCTGGCTTCTACTCTAGAAACATGAATGATCTGTAGTTTTCTCTATGCAACTCTGCTATGGAGGGCAGCCTTGTTCCACTCTTGGTTATGGGTATCTAAAGATAAGTCGTGCCAGAGAAGAGCTCAAGCTGGAAAGCCATAACCGTATGCTTTCAAACAGGCACTTTGGAGTTAAAACAAGTAAAAGGGGAAAGCACAGATGTGGTAGCACCCTTAAGTAGTCTCTCATCCTTTGCTCAGTAAAGAGATTTCATGAACCCTCTCTTGTTTGCCTATTGACAAATTTCCAGTAAATACTTCTTAGCTGCCTAACTACCATCTTATGCAGAGTTCTTGCATCACATTGTCTTTGTCCACAAGTTCCTCAGGTTTCCAACTGTGTAGAGATTTCTTTCTGTCCGATTTGAACTTGACTCCTGACTTCATTCTTCAGTCCTAAGTTCTTGTATTGGAAGAAACGGTTGATTCCTATACACCTTCTCCAGACTGCTTTCTCATGTTTGCCAGCCTTGTCGTACACCTAAGTCATCTCGTTTCCAGGCTGAAGGGTTTCAGTCTGTTCAGTCCTTTGTTGTACATTTGCTTTCCAGGCTCCACAGATCTAACTCCTTTGACTAAAATCACTACCCTGAACACCAGCACTAAAATTAAGGCAAGCAAAAAGAAAAACTTCTCAACTGATGAAGGATTTCTGCTCTGGAGCCTTGATATGGGGAGGATATGCAAGTGCAGCTAATATGAAAGAGTGACTGAAGAGACAGTCAGTGCCAATATTTAAAATGTAAGGACAACTCACGTAAAGAAGTCATCTTTTTTCAGGGATTTCTGGAAGCCTTGGGAATTCTAGAGGATTTGTTTATAAAACATGGCAAAATTGTCCTGAGTTATGGGAAGAAACCTAAGAGCTTGGAGTAACTAAAAACAACCAAACAAAATGAAACCCCACCTGCTGTGCTTTATTCAGCTCTGGAGACCTCAGCACAGGAATGATGTTGACCTGTCAAGTAGGTCCAGAGGAGTGCCACAAAAAAAGATGGAGCACCTTTTCTATGTGGACAGGCTGAGAGATTTGGGGTGGTTAGCCTAGGGAAGAGAAGGCTCTGGGGAGGCTTTGTTGTGGCCGTTCCATACTTAAAGGGGGACAGACTTTCTCTTAGGGCCTGTACAATAGGGGATAGTCTTTCTAAACTAAAAGAAGGTGGATTTGGACTATATATAAGATATATTTTTTTGTACAATGAGAGTGGCAAAACTCTGGAACAGGTTGTCTGGAAAGGTGTTTTGTGCCCATCCTTATAAACATCCAAGGCCAGATTTTACAGGGCTCTGAGCAGCACGTTAGAGTGGAAGGTGTCTCTGCTCATTGCAGGGGACTGTACCAGATGACCTTTAAAGGTTCCTTCCAACTTAAGCTATTCTATGATTCTAATTAAAAACAGTAATTGCATAGAACAGATTGTCACTGACAAAACAATCTCATTGTACTGAAGGGTATTTTTCAGTTTGCACCAATTCCTCCAGCATGCACATTTTCTGGGAAGGGAACTGGCAACGCAGTGTTTTCCTTGTATGCACTCCCTCCTATGTGCCCATCGTGCATTGTCAGGAAAACCTCAAGGCCTCCAGTGTTCTGGAATTGTTTCTCTGAACTTCTCTATTGCTGCAGTTCCCTTCTCTTGTCACCTGGTGGCTGCTGAGCCCTTCTGCAGCTCTAACGGTGCCGCTTGCTCCTGGAACGCGAGAGAACTCGGTAGTAGTTCTAGGAGATGTGTAGGAAGGGTGCATTGGTCGTTCTTTTTTTATTCCTAGTTATGGAATCTGGCACCATAATCTTTCTGCAAGCAAAACAGCCAGTGCTTTTCTTGGAAAAGGGGAAAGAACAGGTATAAATGTTCTATTTTTGGGTTAACTCTTGCTGTTTACACATAATTTCTCTTGATAGTTTGAAGTGAGAATTAGGCATGGGAAAACAATTCTTTATTAACATCCTCTTCCTCAGAGTTGCATCCATATGTAAATTGCCTGGGTCCAGCATGAGCAAGGTAATTATTTTTAATAGTGCTTATCCTGTTCTTCACCCCGTGCTGGAGACAGTTCGAAACAGAATATCAAGCAAAAGACCAATAAACCCAGTGTCAGCAGTTGCATAGTTTCTTTTCAAGGTGTCAAATGGGTTCACTATCCCGTGTGCATAATTAAGGGATTTTTTTTTGCCAATATGGGTTGAATTTGCTGGGGAATTGTGAGTGATCATTTTTATTAATCTTGGAATTTTTTTAAGGTGGTGGTTTTGCTTTGTGTTTAGATTTTGGTATGGTTTTTTACAATAAATACATCCATGCAGTGCTTATTCCCTGTTTGCCCAGCAGGCTTGTTAGAAGGGGGTGTCGAGGTGATACATCTTGTTGAATAAGAGCAGGTGGTTCTCACTGTTGTCTGTCATCAGCCCAAGTTGCTGCCTGGTTTACAATGAGAGGTGTGAAAAAGGCACACTTTTCTCACAGGGCAAACACACGTTTGGGTGAAGGCTTGTGTTTAAAGGGCAGATAATTAATAGCTGTAAAGGGTCCGTTCCTCTAAACATAGCAAGGTGGTGATTTTCCCTTGAACTAGTACTACCAGGGGAGAAGGTTTTGCCTCCCAAAAAATAAATCTGTTCAGGAATTTAAGGCCAGCAATCCTAATCAGAGCCAGTGAAGTTTGTTCTCTTACCTTTTGCATGTAATTCTACCAATCTGGTTTTGAGTATCTTTGGAGGGATGTCTGAGATGTCTTATATGGGGAGTTGTGGAGGGGGAGAGTGGGGTGTGCAATCACTCAGCTCCTCCTGATGAAAGCCTGCCAGAGTCACAGCTGGCACAAGAAGGGTTTCTGATCTGTTTTCCTGAGACAAAAGACCCTGCAGAAGTGGTAGCCAGGGCATGAGCTTGTAGACCCGGGGACAGGGGAGAACAGATGGCCACTAAAGCCAGTGGAGCGCATACAACAGTCTTCATACAACCTGAAGCACACATGGATATGGTGCTTCAGGACACCCTTGAGATGTCCAGAAGCAGAGCTCCCGAGGACAGATGGACCTTGTATGGCCCTTTCTGCAGGCTGCTTCTGACCGAAAGCTTTGGCATGAGAATTCTAGCAAAGAGCACGGAGGTCTGTAGAGGAGGAAGGGATACTTCTTGTGAAACACGGCTCATTGCTAAAAAGGTACAGAGAAAAGGAGATAGAAATAAAAGCCTGGCCTCTTTTTAATGGTACTTGTGAATCTCTGTGAGATCCATACCCTCTGTGCACAGGGTCTGCCTCCTGGCAGCAGAGCCAGCAGAAATCCCTCTGATTTTAGAGAAATGGGTGATGCATTCCTGTTAGGAGGGAATATTTCCTTTCTAGTTGTCCTTAGATCATGTCAGATTTGAGGACCTGCTGTCAGTCCCCCTGCCTTTCCAGTACTGAACAATGGGAGCAGCTGCCCTGTGTGTACAGGTGTTCATGCAGTAAGCTATGCTAAGACAGAGTACTTCTCTCTCTGGTCTGCTAAAACAGAGCAGCACTGCCCAGAAAAGTTGCCAAGAGCTATGAAATGCTCCCACCAGTGTTTTTCCTTGGTCTTGTCTCCTTGCTCAGTGGTGAGCCCAGTAAGGGCTCTAGTTTCTCTTTCAGCCAGCTTTCTGCAGCATATGGGAGGTTGGTGGGGAAGAGGTGGTCTGCCCTTGCCTGCAACAGGCCAAGGTGAAGTCTGGTAGGGCTGCAGCTTTCAGGGATGGCTCATCTGGGGCAGATCTGCAGGATAGGGCTAGTGCCTGGCTCCTCTGGGAGATCGCATCTGGTCTTAGGTGTGTTCCCACTTCTGCTCAGACCTCTAATGACCTGCTTCTTAAGTCTTCCTCTCCCATTGCTTCTGTTTCACTTGTGACTTTCAGCTTTCACACAGCTCTTGTAAGTCTTGTTCTGTGATGATGAGGATGGTGTTCCTCTTCCTTCCATCTTTCCTTTTACATGAGTGTAGTTTCCTAAGTAGCATTTGTACTGTCTTCCAACCCCACCCTCTTCATTCCTTCACAAAATAACACTTCATTTTCTGTGTTGCCAACTGCTCTGCCTGAGGTTGTGCAATGGTCGGAATTGAGGTAAAAATAGAGTGAGACCTGAGTCAAGTTGCTCATGTAGGAGGGAGGAGGTGTTGGGGGGCAGGAAGTACTCATGGAGCCTTGCGTGGAGGGACCAGCAGTCTGTGTGGCACAAAACCATTTTAAACTGGCAGCAGGGAACTCTGTGTGGATTGAACACTTCAAAGGCAGAGTCTGCCAGCTACAAAACCCAAACCGTTAAATAACACAAAGAGCAATGAGGAAAAGGTCTGAGCTGCTCACTCACAGGAAGAGAGCGGGCTTCACTCAGCCTCTGTGTAAAGCAGTGTAATCCTATTGGCTTCAGGGGCGGTGCAAGGGCTTGTGTCATGGAAGAATTTAGCCTGCTGGGTCCCACCATCTTACTTAGGCTGAAAAATTCTTTTGTCCCATCTCTGCATTGTGATTGCAGCAATAGGCACCAAAATGTGCGTTGGTTTTGGTTCCAGTGAGGCAGGTTTTAGCAGGTTTGCATGAGGGACCCTTGTTAAAACTCCACAGTTCAACTGAAGGGAAAGTTTCTGCAGCTTTCCAAAAAGTTCTCTTTTTGGGCAGACTTCAAGCTTGGAAAATGTCAAGCCTGAGAGCTGAAACTTAAGGAAAATTACAAGCAATAGAGGTTAAGCGGTTATAATGGAAATCCCTTGCAGGGGTTGACAATAGCCAGTAACAGTACCTGCCAGCTGTTTCACACAGTTTAAAGGAAATTCTCTTTTAAAAAGATTATAAAATGTACTTTGCAATTAATTGAAGGAGCTCACTGCTCCAGAACACTGGAGAAAACCCTGTCTTGCAAAACATGCATTGCTTAAATGCACAATAGCCCTAGCCCCTCTGTATGACTATGAATGCTTGCTGGTTTTAAAAGAAAACTTTAATATTCATGTTTGCCTTACTGCTTACCTGAGTGTGAGAGAGCTTGACATTATTGATTTATGAGGGAGTGGGTGGGTGATGGGAATGGCCTATCTGAGGGGCTTTTCTGCATGGGAGACTCAGCAGCGTTGGGGGACCCACTGCTGGGGACTAAGCTCCCCTGGGATAAGCCTCTGCCTGAGATACAGGACTTCAAACAAGTCAGAATGCTCTCAAGGAGCTCTTTGGTTTGGGAGCCAGATCTTAGCCAGACAGTATCAAGAGCCGAGATGGTAATGCCAAACCCAGAGTAGAGAGAGGTGAGGGAAAAGGAGTCAAGGAGCTGAGGTTTTTGTAATCCTTCTCTCCTCTTGAGGTGTGTGGAGATTGCTACTTTACCTGTTCTGGATCCTCTATGCTGGTACTTTTGCTATAGTTCCTCTGGCCTCATGTTGTACCCCACACTTTCCTGGCACAGGAACTGATGGCATCTTATCAATCCTTATCATTTCTACAGAGGGTACTGCATACTTCTGCTTCTCCAATTGACCTTTAAAATGGTGTCCCTTGAGCCTCTGGTATGAAACAGATAATGGAAAAATAGACAACTGTTACAAAGCCCAGTATCTCTGTAGGGACCAAGATTTTCCTGATCTCTGGGTTGCTTTTTTTTCCAGTAAGTTTTATAATGCCTCCTTCCAGGAAGACATTACTTGGGTTTGGTTTTTTACTTTCAGTGCATGCGTGTAATTTCAAATACCTTTCCCAGACTCCAACATATAGTTCTTCAGAAATGTAATGGGCAGGTAGGCATGGAAATGAATTTGATTAGACTTGAAAAGAGAGACAAAATAGACCTGAATGGTAAAGCTATCCAGCATGTTTTAGGTTTCTCTGTGTAGTTTAGGTAGAAAGGATTGTTCCTTTGCCAGTGTAAATATATAAATTTTAAAAGAGATGTCAAGGACTGCTTAACATACAGACAAAAAAAAAGTTTCACATGTCTGCCCTTATAATGGCCCTATGTGTTTGCATTCTACTTATTTATGCATTCGCATTTAGTTTATTTATGAGATCTTTGCCCAGAAATGTTCCCCTATTAGCTCTATATGGTTCTGTATGGTAATTAATATATCACTGTGATACTCCATCTGTTATTATTTCTCCAGCATTTGCACCTAAGAGCCCCAACCAAGATCAGAGTCTTATTTGGATCAGAGGATCAAAGCCTCTTTTGTAGTAGGGGCTCCACACATGCATAGAGAGTATCTGAGGCTTTTTAGTCTAAACACAGAAACTGGGCAAGTGTCAGTGAATGGACGGGTGCTGGCCCTTGGCGTTGCACTGACCAACCTGCCAAGCATTATTGAGGAAAGGGTGGTAGTTGTGGAAGTCAGGCTCAGATCCCCTACAGTCCACTTCACCATCCTGCTCAGTACTCAGTACCGTGGCACTTGCGTAGTATTTCCAAAATGAAAGCATGATACGATTGTGATTTACTTTCTGTATTTGGGCTGTATGGAGCACCTGCCCAAGGCCACAGAAAGGGGTGCAATAATTGCACCCAAGGCTGTAGTCTTCTTGCTTGTAAAATGGAATAATAGAGCAATATTTAGCAGGCCTAACAACAAGGACACTCTAACTTCTGTCATGGTTCTCTGAGATTTTGTGCACCAGCAAGTGCCTTCTGGGAGCAGAGAGAACTGAAGCCCATAGTGTCTCCTCTGTAGTAAGCTGGCAAATGCAGGAGACAGCTGCTCTCCTGCCCTATAGCAGTGATAACACAAAAGATGCTTAAAGATTAGTTGTGGTTGGGGTAGGAAACTAGTAATCATGATTCTTGCATACAGAAGTGTAAGAAGAAGGGAGGAAAGGAAGGGATAGTGTCAGTATAGTTACCATTTATGAACCCAAAGGTAAATTAAACATAAATAACCTGTAAAGTATGTGATAATAGAAGGAACATTTTAATTCAGCATTGAAGATTGTGAGCAAGTGATTCTGGCAGGCTACGATAATGTTTTAACTATTATGGTGATAGTGCTATTGTTACTCTGGAAGTAGAAAGAAAACTATGTTTTGTTAGAATGCTAATGTGTTAATAATGATAAAATATGTGGCTCCAAACTGCTGTCCAGTGAAAGCAGTCTTCATAAGCAGTGTGGTGTTCATGCTGTCTGGCACTCACTATTTCTGTTCAGTGGTGGCAGGTAGGCACCAGCTTAACTGTAAGCAGGCAAGCTGAAAAACCTTTATTAGAGAAGGAAAAAAAAATAAGCACAAGTGATTTCTACCACAGTTTCCTGATGGTAGAAACAGAGACTATGGTGATTATGACAACCAGAAAATGCTAAAGGAAACATGAAATATCCAGTCGTGCTAGCAGTGCTGGAAATTAAATCTTTCTACCTGAACCTACATTAAAATATTTCCGTTCTCATCTTCCTCTTTGGAGAAAGAGGTTTGTGAGTGTGAGGATCAAAATGAATGTTTATTACTCTGAAAAGTAATAGCAAATAACAGTAAATGCACTCACAGTAGTGGCCTATGGCAGTTGTATTTTAAGTGATTCCTCATGTTTCCACTCCAATGCTTGGTCTACATGTTTCCATCTAAATCCAAGAGCTATCTTTCTGCAGGAGGGGGATGATGAAAGATTCCATATTGTGTCCTACAGCATAATTTATTTGGATGATGTATTAATTGCAAAGAACCCTGTAAACCCAGGTGTGTTGATATCCAGGAAATGGTCTGAGGGGAATGCTCTGCCAAGGACAGCTTTTGGAAACAAAGTGGGAATGGCCATTTCTTAAAGCTTTCCTGTAGATCCCACAAATAATCTAAAACAACAAAAAAACCCACTAGAACTGAATTCAAGCAGTTACCTCAGAGGCCATTTACCTACTTTTTTTTTTTTGTCTCAAAGAACCCAAAACACACCTTATTTCCAAAAGAAACATCCAAAGGGATAAACTTTCAATTTATCTGCATGCATTTGTGTTCAAAGTTTTTTGGCTGCAGACACACTCCACACCGTGCAGGGGTCCATCCTCAGAGTTGTGTACTGCTGGTACTGTGGGTACAGAAGCAAGTTTGTTTTTCCTGCATTGTGGCCTGGCTTGGAGTCAGCCAACACCAGTGGCTCTCCTAGATTATTGTTCATTTTACCTTTCTTCTTTTTCTTTTTGTGACTTTACATATGGCTGTAATCTGGTGCCTAGACATCATAGTTGTGTTATGCCTTTAAATTGCCATACAAGTGCAATGTGCAAGGTCTGGGAACACAGAATTTTTGCTTGAAGTTACTCAGGTTATCTTAAAAGACCTTCTCTGTTGTGTGTTTCTTTTTCTTAGTAGTTTTTTTTGCATAAACTACAACTACAACAGAGGAAATTTTCTTATTTAAAGTTTGAAAACTATCATTATGAAAATAGGGAAAAAAGGCAGTTTTGTTGACAGATGTGCCAATTTTTCAGTTTACTGGCATCTATAAACATCTGAAGTAATTCTTCAGATTGCTAGCTGGGGATTTCTTATATTCATATGTAAATAAACCACAAAGCCACAAATAAGCACTTGCCACTTTGAATGGTACTCACATGCAAGGCTTTGCAAAGACATACTGCAAGTTAAAATCCAACAGGCTTGGTAAGGCATGACTGTAACCTCGGCCAATATAGTTATAAAGGACTCTTATGCTGATGCCTTAACCATATCACCTTATTACTGCCTGTATCCAGCAGTCTGAGAACTGCCATTCACATTTCTTTTATGAGAAGCAGGGCTGTCCAGGAGGGAATGCCAGTGTGCATGTCAGTGTGCTGTACCAATGGGTTTAGTGTGCCACATGTAGCAGCTCCCCCAAAGAAGCAAGACTGTCTCCAAGTGATACAATGAGAAGAAATAAGCTATTCTAGCGTGCAACAGATCTTAGCACTAATAAAAAATAGACTGCATGCAGTATCAGAGATAAATCTATTCTTTCTTTGTGAAAGATCTGATTTGAGGATAAGCAGGTAAAGTGCAGTGCTAGATAATAATAACAGGGCACTGTAATAGGATCAACGCCTGACTCCACAACCCTGTTGGAAATGTGGAATAAACTCAGAGTGCTAACTCCAGCACACTTACAATGACATAAACC